>NC_061115.1:9442515-9504308 GCF_002878395.1 Capsicum annuum | reverse complement strand
GTGGATAGCCAGAATTGGTCAATGCTAATCACGGAGATACAACAAAATGGAAAAGGATAACTCATCTCTTCTAGCAAATCAAATAGGTCTTTCTCCCATTTTAAATTGTCCCAAACATATTATATTTCTGTTGCAATAATGAATCAACAGTTGGGACAAATTTCTACATGAGGAAGACCCTGTGTGATAATTTCCAACGGATGAACCATCCGTTGCAACATATGAATCATCTGTTGCAGCAGATAGATTGTCTGTTGGTACAAATAAAAGTTGTACGAAGAGCTGTTTGATTTGCTAAAATAGATGAGACATACGTTGCACCAGATAAAGTATTTGGTGCAACAGGTTAGTCAACTATTGCAACAGATGAATATATCTATTTGATAATTTTCAGCAAATGTGTTATCTGTTGAAACAGATATGTGTCTGTTTGTTTTGTCAATTGGAAGACATACTATATTTACCTTCTTCAGCTTATGTTTCTCTCCTTTGGACATTGTATGTTGCTCAGTGCAACACACAGATAAGGAGTTGCAATTTTACTTTTTTGGATGCCTGATAATGCCCTGGAAATCACTCTCATTCTCCTCTTATCCCTAATCTCTAATGGAGCGGATGGAAATAAAATCCTCTTTGATGGAATGAAACCCCTCTTAGATGTCAATTCTTTTACAGAAGCAGTTAATGCATTAATAGCATTAATCACTACATCATGTTTCTCCCTGCAGTTTTGACATTTGCATGCAGAATATTCGCTGGGAGAGGCAAAATCTATATAACCAGTATGATCATACTCATAATGATTTGCCTTAAATACTGTAAGAGGAGAATCATTAGCTCCAACAGCAGCACCACTACCAACACCAATAGCTCCATCAACAACAACTAGCCCACCCTCCAAAATTATTTTTCTTATAATGATTGTTGGTCCAAACAATTCCATTTTTATTCTGTCAATGACCTTAGGGTCTGATAAAGTTTGAAAAGACCGTAAAGTAAGAAAAAATGGCATTTTCAAATCTCGATTGGTCAGAACTAGCGATGGATGCACATTCTAACATAAATCATTACATATATTAGAATGATGATTAGATCATTAAAAAAACACTAATTAAAAGAAAAATTAATTATAATTATACTTACTGTATCCTTTGGGGGGTTGAAGAGATCAAGAAATTTTGTATTTTTATGAGTTTTGGCCAACAACCATCTCAAGATTCTTGGACAGGAAACTCCTTCCTGGTAGTTCACTTATTGTCTCAAATAAGGAATGGCTTCAAACGCCCAAGCCAATAAAATAACACCAATAAATTAAAACCATTATTGAGCGAAAAAAATGAATGATATCATAATAGAAGAAAGAAACATTTACCATGAAAGCCAATGGGAAGCCATATCAGTTGACTGTCTTTGGCGCTTACGGAGTCAACAAATATTTGACAGTCATTTTGAAGCTTTCATACCCCCATGGATAGCTGTTAAAATGCCTTAAGATCCTCGAAGAGCTTTATTAAACCGAGGCTTATGTTGTTGTTAACGTCTTTCGCGCAAAGAATATTATGTACAAACCAAACCAAGCACAATAACTGCTTGTGCTTCTTTGAAAGTCCTTTACCTTTCAACGCTTCTATCAAATTTTCATTTTTAAAGCTTGGACCAACAATGGACACCAGGTCATCACGATCACATAACTTGCCTTTGCCTTTTTTGGATGTGCGGGGTGCTTTTTTTGGGTTAGAATAGGTATAACTTGAGAATGAGGATAACATTTTAGTCTAGTAACTATGGATAACTCCTTCCAACCAAAACCAACAGGCATGCCACAGTAATTTATCCACACCTCATCTAAACTAGCATTGTTGTCCTCTGGCAAATCAAGATATTTCCCAAAGCAGCTGTCCCTAAAATAAGCATCCAATTTTTATTCTCGAAGTATTTTTCTGAAGGTGTCAAAAGATTTTTCCATCGCTGACTTAACCACGAAATCACCCGTTAAATCTGCGGCACCATCGCACTGCATTCTCACAGGATAACGATCAATGTTGAAGGTTTTGACCAGCTCTTCGGTGGAAGGGCTATTAGCATCTGCATCATCTATTTTGAAGCATTCCTCCTCCCCACGTTTATCATATTCTTCTCCCGATTGAGATAAGCTTGTAAAGCAAGCTCATAGAGTAGTGGATATAGCCTAGTTGCTTCACTTGTTCCTTTATTTGGACTTGATTCGGTTTCTGTTCTTTTGGAAATCATATTATCTAAAATTAATAGAAATATAAAATAATATATTATTGCTGATTAATACATCGTTAAAAAGAATAACAGTAAATCAAACAAGCAAAATAGTAAAATAAAAGTTACAACAGATCACCGATCTGTTGCACCAGGAGTATATCTGTTGCAACATATAATCAAACTGTTACAGCGGATGAGTAATCTGTTGCAATAATACAAAACATACCACTCATCTTTTAAGACAGATGAATGGTCTGTTCAACAGATCACACAACTGTTGTGACATCATCTGTTGTAACATATGAGTGATCTGTTATAACAGTTAAATAATCCATAGCAACGGCTGAGTAATCTGTTGTGATAATACAAAACATATCACTCATCTGTTGAGAAAGATGAATGGTCTGTGCAACAGATCGCACATCTATTAGAACACAAGAGTGATTTGTTGGAATAGTTATCAATGGTCAATATTATTTAGATTTCTTCCACCATAGGGTCTTCTATCGTGGCAGATGAATGATCAGTTAGAAAAATCAAGTCTTGAACTTTTTCTCTAGGAAGAGTTGGTAGGATTTTATCCAACAGGAGGTTCATCTGTTGCATCAGATCATTAATCTGATGGTTTTTCCATTGCACCAGATGGTTAATTAGTTGCATCAGATTTTTTATCGAAGCTTAATCTGTTGCAATATATTGTAAAGCTGTTGCATCAGATTATTAATCTGTTGCATCAGAATTGTAATCTGATGGTTCCTCTGGTGCATTAGATGGTTGATCTATTGCATCATATGATGAATCTATTGTATCAGATGGTTAATATGTTGCACCAGATGGGTAATCTGTCGGAGGAAATAGTAGCACAATTTTGTTAAACAAAAAACAACAATTTCACCATTTTTACCAAGAACAAGAACAGAACAAATCAAACCAAACTGTCCTTTTATTTTTATAAACACAAACAATAAAAATCAAACTTAAAAAAAAATGCAACAAACAACAAAATATCATAATTCACTTCGAAAAGAGAAGAGAAGAGAACAAATATCAGAAATTAGAGTTTTATTCAGACCGCATTTCAAATTAGTGCAACAAATATTGAAATTGTTAACCAATACTGTAAGAGAAGTTGGCTCAAGTTCTTCGTTTTCTTTAAAACTAAAAAGGCCATAAATTTTTACCTGTGAAAGAAGAAAAGGATCGATGAAGAATTCGAAGCTGTTGTGGCCAGAGAGTAAAGCTGTCACGTCGATTGAAGTCGAAAAGGAACTGGAATCCCAACTATTTGTAGTCGAATGTTGGATTCGCCGAGGATTGAAATAAGAAATTTGCAGAACAGTTGGTTGGGAGAGAGTTGAGAGAAGCTGTCGAGAGAGGGATGAGAGATAAGTTGATTGAATTGAAGAGGGGAACTCGAAGCCCAACTATTTATCATCGAAGGTTGAAGGGAGAAATTTTGCAGAACTGTTGGTTGGGAGAGAGTTGAGAGAAGCCGTCGAGAGAGAGGAGAGAGTGTTTGATTTGGATTGAAGAGGGTGTGGGTTGGGTTAATTTGTATTTTTGAAAAGATTAGAAAGTTTTGAAAATATTAATCAAGTCCACAATTAACTTGATCAAGTTTCCTAATAATGTTTGACCCTATCTGTTGGTCAATGTCACCAATCCTTCATTCAAGACTTAAAAGACACCTATTCTTCAATTTTCTCAAGTTACTTTCCTTCTTTCTTGCTAAATGGATTTTTGCACATGATGGATGTCTCATATTATGAGAAGCTATTATTAAATTTTTATTATAATTTCAATTATTTAATTAACTATTTTTTTTAAAAAAAAATAATTGGAAGTAGCGCAAAGGGAATTAAGAAGGAGATTACAAAGCAAAAAATTAAATATTTACCAATAAAGTGGAGTTTAGGTAGTTAATCAGTTGAATCATTTAAATTCTAATATTGTTTAACTAATAGATAAATCATTTTTAGAATCTTTCATTATAATGTTTTATTTCTCAAACTTATATATTATTTAATTAAGTCAATTTCAAAATATAAACGTCAAATATTTTTTAATTATTTTATTTATTAAATTACTTATACTTCATGCTTTCTGAAGTACAAGACCAAAAAGCTTTTTCCATTTGCTACTCACAAGACCAAAAGCTTTAATTTGACTATCTTTTGTTAACTTTTTTAATCAAAATTAATTATTTAATTAATTTTAATAAATGAAAATAGACTTAAAAAATTAATATTTTATATGAACTTTTATTTAAAGTAGTTTAAGAAAAAAAAATATTTTGATCGTGAAAAACTTTTTTCTGCTGCATGAATAATTTATCACTTTTTTTCTTCTTAGTATTAATCTTTAATAATTTATATATAAGGAAGAATAAAATTTTTGGTAGTCCTCACGTTAAAATTCATGATATCAAGCAAGATAGAGGTAGACCGAAGAAATATTGAAGGGAGGTTATTAGACATGACATGGAGCAGCTCCAACTTACCGAGGACGTGACCCTGGATAGAAAGTTGTGGAGAAGGCGGATTAGGGTGGAAGGTTAGCTTGAGTTTAGGATTTTGTATCTTTTGGTGTGTTACTCAGAGTATCTTGTTTATGGTATTATCGGATATGTTAATCTCTACTTTATCTTGTTCTTTTACAATTTCTTATCTAGATCATTTTATTTTGAGTCGGGGGTCTATCGGAAACAACCTCTCTATTTCATATTTGAAGCAGTGGTATGGACTGCGTACACTTACCCTACCCAAACCCCACTTGATGGGAATATATTGGGTATGTTGTTGTTAAATATCTTACATGTGGCATTTCTTTGTCATAATTCTCCTTTTAAGATTTTTCACATGAACATTTGCAATTGGTTGAATTTCTTTTTGGTTTTATTAAATTATTTTCTTCTTCATCTTAAAATATTTGTTACATTTCACTTTTGAGGATCAAATTATATGAACTTCAATCAATGTTTGTATGAAAAAATATTATTACGTTGATATAACCACTGCAATTTATCATATTTGATTTTCATATAGTTTCGAATATCTAATTTCTAATTTTGTTGAATTAATATAATGCAGTTTAGCTAAAAAAATAAGTCAAATTATCTTTTGAAAAATAAAAAGATAAAATTTTAACAACATTTGAAGACAATCTTTTCTTACCACTAAAGCATAGAGGATCTTGAGATTTTGGTAGTCCTCGCAAGTTTTTTTTTTTATATTTTAATTTTTTGGTGAAATAAAATTATTACACACAATAATTAATAGTATTTTTTATTACATATTTTTATTTTCGTCTTTATTCCTTTTATTAATATCATTTCACATGGATTTTTATAATTAGTTTCTTCTTACCATATATTAGATTACTTTTTAATTAAAACTCTTTTATTTTAAATCAACAATAGTCAAGCTAACTTTTCCTACAAAATTAAAGTTTTCAATGATATCAACTACAACCTCATAGTTTATTTTGATATCTTATATTTATTGTTTCTCGTGGTAAACATAAAAAAGTATAAAATAATAAATAAAATGGGACTAATAGGTTACTCTTGTAAGGAACGTGTAAAAAATAAATATAATAAGTAAATACACCGAATGGAGCAATCTATTAATTTAGTTTAATTATTATTTAATAACCTTATATATTCTTATCAAGCTAATTTATATGAAGGCTCTTAATTGAGGTTATAATTATTATAATATAAACTTGAAAGTATTAACTTTTTTTTTTCAGATGATTTTATAAGATGAAAAAAAAATGTAATTAGCAAAAACTATTGCCACTTATAAGGGAAATTAAAACTCAATAAATATGAAAATAAATTTACTTTTAGCTATAACTAAAAAAATAAATATATGCCAATTTTATAAAAATATCAATAATTTTTTCTATTGATGATCTACATCAAAGCATAATTATTAAATATTTTAAATTATATCATTATATAAAATATTCAATTACTTGCATTTTTTGATATATTCTAATTCTCTAATAATATCTTCTTCCTCATAAATAATATTTTTATTTAAAATTATCCAATTGTGTGATTAAAAAATCTGTAATGATAAAAAACATATCAATAAGACTTGTTTAACAGATCATTAGATATACTGATTATAAAATTAAAAAAAATGATATAAATATTATTTTTATACTTTGAATTTGGACCCGGACTTAGCACAAGCCTCATGAAACTAGTAATTTGGACCCGAAGTTAGCACAAACCTCATGAAAATTTGTTTCGAAAAGGACCTTTTATATTCAAAACTCAGAGTCGCCACTTGACATAATCCGGTGTGACAAGTCACCTTCGGAAAATCCTTTTCAAAATGGTTTTGACTCTAAAATTGATTCGCGAACAGAGATTTCGGCTAAGGAATTCTGTTGACTGAGGGGAAGGTGTTAGGCACCCCTCGATCCCGTGGCTTGACCACGGTCTCTTGGTGGAGCATATCGACTAATTTGACACTACGAATGTATAAACCACACAAAGCACGCACAACAATCAATCAAGCAAAACCAAACAAAATAATCCAAAATTTAGTGTTCAGTCCAATTATACAGTCCAAAATAGAAAAAGAATGCAAAAATGTAAATCCTATTCTACCCTATACTAATTTTATACTACGATCCCATGCTACCCGATGCCTCGGGTCTTCATCACGGACGTCCTCCAAATACAAAATACTTCGGGGCATTCGCCAGCGAATAAATACAAGTGATCGTGGGGCATTCCCCGATTAAATGAATACATTTCCAAATGCAAGAACTAAAACCAAACCATTCAACTCAAATTCCACATTCAAACATTCAACAAGGAAACTTATTCCTAAAGTTTGCCTACCCGAACCTACATTCGCCTATCCATTTCAACATATCATAATTCTATCATGTTCAAAACAATATTCATGCTCATTACGAATTAAACAAAACAACAATAAACCAAATTTAATCTAAATTCAACTTTTTTATCAATTTATCAATTCCATCCCCAAATAATTGACTAATTCTTCGATTATCAATTCAATTTCTCACATCCAAATCCAACATCAACTAACCCATAGCAAAGATTTGAACATGCTCAAACAACAAATCATTCTCGATTAATTAACCAACTTCAACATAGAATCACCCAAAAACAATCAAACTTGCTTAACCACACAATCAAGATCATATCATCAACCAAAGCATTCCATCCATAATATCGGATATTGTAAACAAAAAAAATAAGATAGTAGAGGTTAGAAATGGACCTAATTCGAAAATTTTCAAAGAATATTATAATAAAATCCACTTCTGAGAACCTCAACTTGAGCCACAACAATGACAAAAATCCAACTCGATATCACCAATTTCAATTCGAACAAATTTTAATTTAAGAACGCGAACTCAATATAGACCTCCGAATCAACCACTTAAAACAGAGATAACAAACCCCCCAAATCGAGATCCCAAAGATGATCACCAATCTCGAAACCCCAAACATACCTAAATAATTCGATAAGATGGAAACCTGATGTTGAACGAACGATGAAGAATTGATATAGATGGACTGTTTTCTGTTCAGGACCATCCAGAATCAATGGGTTCTCAGTGGAATCTATGCATGTGTGAATTGTGAGGGTGTATAAGAGAGGAACCAGAATGGAGTTTCTAGCGTGTATATATGTTGCTGTCTTCCCTTCTCCCCTGCCTCCGATCTCTGTATATATGTGTGAATCGCGATGTACTAGTGTGTGTGTGTTGGTGAGGATGAGTGTCACTGGTGAAGAAGAAAAAGGAAAAATCTCCCCTAAAATGGCGTATGTATATGGTATATGTATCAAATCCAAAAGGAAAAGTCAGGTCCTTTTTTTTTTGGACCCTTTCCCCCTTTATTGTTCCTGTCCATCTCCTTATATAAGGGTGTGTTCAATTTGTATTGATGTCCATTGGGATGGGTCCCTCCTAGGTGTATGTTTATCCTTTTTTCTTTGTGGACAAAAATGTGAGGAGGGAGGTCACATGGGGGGTGGGCTACCTAGGGGGGAGCCGGGGTAGTGAGGTGGTTTATTTTGATTGGGTAGGTTGTTAGGATAAGATAAAATTAGTTAGAGGTTATTTTTTTGTTATTTTGTGGTGGGATTATCACACGGGTGAGGGTGTGTGGTAATGTGAGCTAAAAATGAATAAAATTGGACTTGGGAGGGACAAAAATTAGGTGTCTACAGCATGCCCCTCTTTGCATGTAAACACAAACTATTTTCATATAAAGAAGTAGACAACGAGACAGAATTTTGACCCGACCATTATTCAAAGAAAGAAACAAAAGGAAGAAGGACAACCGAGTTGGAGTGTCGAGTGAGGTCCCGTCAAGGTTTCGGTCCGCGACTCTGTCACTACATCAAAAATGAAAATTACAAGTTAAAACATAAAAAAAATTACAAAAAACTATCTATGCAGCTTCTTTGACTCTTGACTTGCTATTTCATCGCCTTGTTCTTCAGGTGGGCTCCTGGCTTGCAATTTCTTCAACTTGTTACTTCGTTTTCAATTTCTTCCCCATGTTGCTTGACTTTTAATTTATTCTCCCTGTTCTTCAGACGGGCTCCTGACTTGCCATTTTATCACCCTGTTCTTCAGGCGGGCTCTTGACTTGCCGTTTCATCACCCTGTTCTTCAAGCAGGCTCCTGACTTGCTATTTCCATATGTTGTCTTTCAATTTTTTCACTTTTTTTCTTGACTTTCATTTTATTCACCCGTTCTTCAGGCGGGCTCCTGAAATCACATCAAAAGTAAAAAGAAAATTATCCCAAACAAAAATTATATAAAGAGATCATTTGCTAGAAAAGTGAAGTTCCAAAGAACAAGAATTAAAATTTGCCCCAGTTTATCATCAAACGACTTTTGTGAAAGTCACATCATTATAGGAATTAAGGAGAATGACTCGACTAAAAGGTACGTCTTATAGGAATCAAAAGGAGTGACTCGACTAAAAGGTACACCTTATAGGAATCAAGGGGAATGACTCGACTAAAAGGTACGTCTTATAGTAATCAAGGGAGATGACTCGACTAAAAGGTACGCCTTATAGGAATCAAGGATAATGACTCGACTAAAAAGTACGTCTTATAGGAATCAAGGGAAATGACTCGACTAAAAGGTACATCTTATAGGAATCAAAGGGAATGACTCGACTGAAAGTTACGTCTTATAGGAATCAAAGGGAATGACTCGACTAAAAGGTATGTCTTATAGGAATCAAAGGGAATGACTCGACTAAAAAGTACGTCTTCTAGGGGTCAAAGGGAATGACTCAACTAAAAGGTACATCTTCTAGGAATTAAAGGGAATGACTCAACTAAAAGGTACGTCCTATAGGAATCAAAGGGAATGACTCAACTAAAAGGTACGTCTTCTAGGGTCAAAGCGATTGACTCAACTAAAATGTACGTCTTTTAGGGATAAAGGGAAATGACTCGACTAAAAGGTACGTCTTATAGGAATCAAGGGGGATGACTCGACTAAAAGGTACGTCTTATAGTAATCAAAGGGGATGACTCGACTAAAAGGTACGTCTTCTAAGAGTCAAAGCGAATGACTTAACTAGAAGGTACGTCTTCTAGGAGTGAAGGTTCAATTTAAGAAGTGTATCACCCAGCAAATGAAAACTAAAATCCATGGACAGGAAAGTGTGTCTCCGAGGGATATAAGATGATGAATTTTTACCATGATTTAATTATCAAACCTGTGCAGCAACATTGCTTCATGCATTTGTAAAAGCGAGAAATTAGGGGCCTTGATGTTTAGGCTTTGAAATCCTTGATTTGAAGGTGACATGTGTTCCTGTTTCATGCAAAGAAAAGTTATGAGTTTAAAAACATGGAGGGAGGTTTGTGGCTTTGGCTTTCGAGGCAAATGCTCTTGCAGTCATCACATTTAACCTTGCTTCCAACCATTACATATATCATTAACTTGATGCATCATTGACCCAAACTCATATTATTAAGAGTGACTTTGAAACAAATACAGTATCTTTACTTTGTCATGCTCCTCAGATAAACCCTTTGAACTTTGGTATTTCCATGAGGTCCCAGACTTGTCTGTTGACAGAATTTTTTTTTATGCCTTATTTCGGCTCAGAATCATATCTCTTTTATGTGTTGGCTTTTTGTCTCACTTTTTGCAATTGAAGAAGCTGGTAGCCAGTTTTGAAATCTTTTCTCACTTGTTTCGACATGGACTTGACTCAAAGACTAGAGAAAAAATCACAATGATTTTATTTGGATAACCGACTCAATAAAATAAATATAAAAAATAAAGAAAAGACAATGAATGTCCCCATTTGAAACAAAGAAACAAAAAATTTATCTAGAAATGACAGTCAACTCTAATGATTTTGCCATGCATTTTGGATTAAGCTGCCTGATTTTTCCATTCAAACTTTCTATCAACTGTTGTTGATTTAACTGGGCTTGAAACTGAGTTGTTTCCTTAGGTCAATTACCTTTAAGACCTCATTCGGCTAGTGACACCTTGAAGGGTTTTCGCCAACAAGCCTCTTTTTTTTTTCAGCATACCATTGCCTTACGGTATTCGAGAGGGTTTTTCACGATGAGACTCTTATTTTTATTTCTCTCAACTCCCAGTCGTCTTACAGTACCCGCGAGGATTTTCACTGATAAGACTCTCTCATTTTTATCTCTCTCAACTTACCATCATCTTATGGTGCCCGTGAGGGTTTTCACTAATAAGACTCTCTCATTTTTATTTCTCTCTTGATTCATTATGCTGAGGAAGACAAGTAGTTCCCAAATGCATCATCATATCCATTGCATGCTTAGCCTTAACATCCTCAAAGATTGATTTGAAGGTCTTTCTTTGGTCGTAACTTGGCTTTTGGAAAGGATTAGAAAGAAAAGATGACATGAGGCTCAAACGACACTTGAAGTGGGGTGGGATTTACAACTTTTAGAATCGATTCAAACAATGAGGATCAACTCATGCCCTAGTTTCTTTTGACTGGGTAATACTAAATTGTTTATTTGGTTGGACCGAGCCCTGAGTAGGGAAACCTACGTATCTCACCCTTGAGAGAGGAGAATCAGGTCATGCATAGTTCTGGCAGCTCGTTCTTTTGCTTGATTCTGATTTCCCTTTCTTTTCTTTTATTGACTCTCTTTGGGATTTTTCTGACTCTATTTTGCTTGACACTCTTTTTTTTTCTTTTTGGACACATTTTTTCTCTCTTTTTTTATACCTTTTGACTCTATTTTTCATTCAACACCTTTCTTTTGAGCTTTTCTGACCCTATCTTGATTCCAAATGAGGGGTATGAAATAAAATAGGACTAAAGCTCAAATGAGGTAAACAAAGGATGACACGATATTTGGATAGCAGAATGAAATGCCTTCGTCATATCAATCCTTAAAAATGCAAGTACATATCATGCAATATGAAAGTGAGAGATGAAGATCATTTGTGATATTTTTTTTACAGCACTAATTTTAACTGACACTGTGCATCGCTACTTCTTCTGCAAACTTCATCTTTGTTGTACATTCCTCCTGCTTTCGTGGAGCTAATTTTTCTATTCCTTTTTATGTAGGATCACACATCCACTATTTGACCTAATTGAGACATGTCTTTCAAATGTTGACCAAGTTATTCTCACGATTCTCAAAATAATAGCCTTAATTTTCAAAGAAGGCCTCAACTTGATCACCAAATGCCCCAGCACTCTATATATTTTCCCAGACGCTCTCTTTTTCTAACTTTAGCCCTCGGATTCAATCTCGTACTTAAACCGAATTTTAAGATCTGGCTGAAAAGTTTACTAGCATGTCATATCACTAGAGTCAACATAAAATGTACTATGTAAAGAAAACAAACAAACAAGATATATTTAAAACACAAAGGAAAATGGGACACTTCATTTAGTTGAAACAAAAGATAGAAGGGTTTGAACATAAACGACAAAAGGAAAAAACAAGATAGATCCCGAACTACAACCTTAAAATAATTCAGATAACGAAAAATAAAACAAAACAAACTACCAGACCTCTTCCTAGTAGGGAGAGGGGTGACTTCTCAATTGCTCAGTCTGACATTTTAGCCACTGGTTTGCATATCAGCATGACTAGAGTTTCCCTCAATGTCAATGTTCTGAACCATAATTGATCCATCTTGAATCATCTTCTCAATTTCTCTTTTCAAATCTCGACAATCTTTAATATTTGACCCTGAGCATCAGAATGATACGCACATCGTACATTACGATCAAAATTTCTGGAATGTCAATTAAGAGTTCACTAAGGAGAGGAATGATCATGCCCCATTGTACCAATCTCTGAAATAAACTAGCATACGACTCTCCTACTGGTGTAAAGCTGTCTCTTGACTTCTGCCTCATTTCATCATTTGGCTTGAATCGAAAATCAGGCTTAGAAGGGTTTTGGTACGTTTGTGGAGTTAGAGGACGACTCTGAGGAGTTGGTGTGTTCCACTGTGGGTAACATGGGGGTTGAACATGTGGTTGTGCATTATAAACTGGATACGGGGGTGAAGGAGCAGAGTATAATGGATTTTGGGAGTGATTATGTGGAGCTTGGGCATGAACTTGGGTTTGAGCCTAAGAGTTACGACAACGGGGTCTTCTTGACCATGCTCGCTGTCCAACTACAATAGAAGATGAAACTTCCTCATTCTCTGTCTCCCCAATACTTCCTGAACCCTTTTAAATTGCTTGAGTTGTCGCTTTCAATGTTACAAAACTCATAATACGACTAGTCTTAATTCCCTCTTCTATCATTTCCCCCATTTTAAGGACCTCAATAAATGACTTGCCTAAAGCAGGTAACAAGTGTTGATAATATGTTTCATCATGCGCTTGAATAAACACCTCTACTATTTTATTTTCTTTCATTGGCGGTTTTACTCTAGCAACTTGTTCGCGCCATCTGATTGCATACTTCCAGAAACTCTCAGTATTCTTCTTTTTATACTATTTAGGGATTTTTCGTCAGGGATCAACTCCACATTGTATTGAAATTGTTGCACAAATTCATTAGCTAGGTCATCCCAACTAATCCACTTGTCAATGTCTTGGTCAACAAACCATTCCGAAGTAGGCCTGAAAGACTCTCCCCGAAATAAGTCATGAGTAGTTCTTCCTTTCCTCCAGCGCCCCTTAATTGGTTACAATAGCACCTCAAAAGTGCCAATGGGTCCCCATGTCCTTCATATTTCTCAAACTTTGGCATTTTAAAGCCAGGAGGAAGGTTGATACCTAGAAACATGCATAAGTCCTTATATGAGACACTTTTGTAACCCCCAAGTCCTTGCAAGTTCTTCATAGCCTGTTCCAAACTTCTCAATTTTCTGGTCATTTCCTCTTGTTCTTCTGTCATAACAGGTTTCTCAGTGTTAGGAAGAAATTCAGGCGGGTGAGTGTCACCGTAAAGACCAGTCAACTTGAATGTAGGCTCGGAAGTGTAACGCTGATCACCAGTAATATTCAATGCAGGCTCTCTTGTAGAGTAGGGAGGCACAACTTGTGGATGAACATCAAAAGTAGAAGCTTCAAGTGGGGGTGGCACCGCAAAAGCATGAACAACAGGTGGAGCCGAGTATGTGGTAGTCTTGGATTGGGGAGTGAGAAAATGAACATTGGAAGTGGTTGTTGTTGCCTCGGAGTCGATCCTGATGCATGTTATGGCATATCAACAAAAATGGGAAATTGTGCATGTGACACGGGAGGCAAGCTAGAAAGATATTCCAGATTATCAGTGGGAACTGGAGGAGGCTGCAACCCATTAGCCCAAACTCGATGCATTTCTATCATTTGCTGCCTTAATTTTCAAATTTCTTCATTATCTCCTAAATTCTCATTTCCCGAACTCCCTATCTGATTAGTGATAACAAACTTGATATCCTTTTTGGCCATAACTTTCTCTGTGACTTGGTACAATATGGAGGACCAGCCAAAATGCCACAAACCAACCACCTTAAACTAACTGAACAAGAGATAGAAAACGCGTTAGAATTCAACACTTTTTTTTCAAAACCTTTTTTTTAAAAGGTCACCGAACCCAAGAGGGGTGCCTACGTATCTCACTCCCGAGAGAGGAGAATCAGGTGTGCGTAGTTCGTGAAGTCTTGCCAAAATGGTCAATTAATTTTTTTCCTTTCTTTTTTCTTTTTCTTGAAACTTTAAAAAGAAAAGGAAATAAGAAATTGTCAAAAAAATTGAAGATTTTTTTTTTTGCATTTTTCAAGTTTAAACTCCCTATACAAAATGAAACCTATGATTACTAAAGAAAAATCTTTTTGGGTTTTCGATTTTGAATTTCATATGAAAAATGAAACTTGAACCTATTAAAGGAAAAACCTTTTTTGTAGTTTTCTTTTAAAGATGTATATGAAACACCTACTCTAATAAAGAGTTAAGAAAATCTCTTTCTTTTTGGAATTTTTTAAATAAGATCCCTGAACCAACAATAGGCTGCCTACGTATCTCATCCCGAGAGAGGAGAATCAGGGGGTGTAGTTCGTCCAGATTGGATAATTAATGATTAAATAACAGATTGCACCTTGCCTTGAGACACGATCAAAGACACATGATGAACAACATAACAAAATCTTTTTTTTTGAGTTTTTAATTTGACACTTCATACAAAAATGACATCAACAACTATGAAAGAAAAATTTTTGGTATTTTCGTTATACGAAATGTAAAAAATTTCTAACTTTTTTTTTTGCATTTTTCTTTTATAAAAATTCCTATGAATGTAATTTTTTTTTTTTGAAGTTTTCGAATTGTAAATGCATGCTAAACGAGACAAAGGAAAATCTTTTTGATGTTTTTGAGAAAATAAGTGTGAAAGGTAAAAAAAAATCTTTTTGAATTTTTGAATTGTGAAAAACAAAAGCCATAAAAACTCTAAAAAAAACAAAACTCTTTTTTTTTGACTCACTTGTTCTTCTATTTTTTCAACAATTCTTGCCTACGCCCTTTACTTCTAACACATGTTTTCCCCAAATAAGTCCGTCAAATAACCACGTTACCCTCAAAGATGCAACATTTAGCACTTAGGGATGCTTTAGAGGTGAGTCTCCTACAAAGGGTCATGTGGGTCCCGCTAGGTCTCAATATGATGCAGATAAGCATGACCTAAAGGCCGACCTACACTGGGGTCCACTAACAAGGCTGTTCGGGGTAGCATATGGTCGATAGTGGATTGCTTTAGCTGTCCATCTACTCCATACAATCCAACGGCTCCCCCTCCTAAAATAAGGGTGACTCAACTATAGGTCATGTACACACGTGTACTATGGACTTGTTGCAAAAAGAAAGACTCGGGTTATGCACATGATGTCAGATATAAAGTGGTAACACATAAAGGAAAAATTATAAACAAAGAGCACGTAGGCACTCAACAATGATAAACAATAACACAAAACAACATAAATAAAATGTTTATACACCTATAGTGCCAAAATAAGCCGATACAACTCCAAAATAAGCTCGAATTTTGAAAGATCCCCAGCAGAGTCGCCAGATCTGTCACGCCCTTTTTTAACTCCAAAAGATTCATTTTATGGTTTGAAAGGGTTTTATTATTAAAGTGATGAAAGATGAAAATTTGTTTCGAAAAGGACATTTTATATTCAAAACTCAGAGTCGCCACTTGACATAATCCGGTGTGTCAAGTCACCTTTGGAAAATCCTTTTCAAAACGGTTTTGACTCTAAAACAGATCCGCAAACAGAGATTTCGGCTAAGGAATTCTGTTGACCGAGGGGAAGACGTTAGGCACCCCTCGATCCCGTGGCTCGACCACGGTCGCTTGGTGGAGCATATCGGCTAATTTAACACCACGAATGTATAAACCACATAAAACACGCACAACAATCAATCTAGCAAAACCAAACAAAATAATCCAAAATTTAGTGTTCAGTCCAATTATACAGTCCAAAATAGAAAAAGAATGCAAAAATGTAAATCCTATTCTACCCTATACTAATTTTATACTACGATCCCATGCTACCCGATGCCTCGGGTCTTCATCACGGACGTCCTCCAAATACAAAATACTTCGGGGCATTCGCCGGCGAATAAATACAAGTGATCGCGGGGCATTCCCCGATTAAATGAATACATTTCCAAATGCAAGAACTAAAACCAAACCATTCAACTCAAATTCCACATTCAAACATTCAACAAGGAAACTTATTCCTAAAGTTTGCCTACCCGAACCTACATTCGCCTATCCATTTCAACATATCATAATTCTATCATGTTCAAAACAATATTCATGCTCATTACGAATTAAACAAAACAACAATAAACCAAATTTAATCTAAAATTCAACTTTTTTTTATCAATTTATCAATTCCATCCTCAAATAATTGACTAATTCTTCGATTATCAATTCAATTTTTCACATCCAAATCCAACATCAACTAACCCATAGCAAAGATTCGAACATGCTCAAACAACAAATCATTCCCGATTAATTAACCAACTTCAACATAGAATCACCCAAAATAATCAAACTTGCTCAACTACACAATCAAGATCATATTATCAACTGAAGCATTCCATCCATAATATCGGATAACATAAACAAAGAAATAAGATAGTAGAAGTTAGAAATGGACCTGATTCAGAACTTTTTGAAGAATATTATAATAAAATCCACTTTTGAGAACCTCAACTTGTGCCTCAACAATGACAAAAATCCAACTCGATATCGCCAATTTCGATTAAAACAAATTTTAATTCAAGAACACAAACTCAATATAGACCTCTGAATCAACCACTTAAAATAGAGATAACAAACCTCCCAAATCGAGATCCCAAAGATGAACACCAATCTCAAAACCCAAAATCAGACCTAAATAATTTGATGAAATGGAAACCTGATGTTGAACGAACGACGAAGATTCAATATAGATGGACTATTTTCTATTCAGGACCATCCGAAATCAATGGGTTCTCGATGGAATCTGTGCGTGTGTGAATCGTAAGGGTGTAGAAGAGAATAACCAGAATAGAGTTTCTGTGCGTGTATATATGTTGTTGTCTTCTCTTTTCCCTTGCCTCCGATCTCTATGTGTGTGTGTGTGTGAATCGTAGTGTATCAATGTGTGTGTGTTGATGAGGATGGGCATCACTGGTGAAGAAGAAAAAGGAAAAATCCTCCCTAAAATGGCGTATGTATATGGTATATGTTATCAAATCCAAAAGGAAAAGTCAGGTCCTTTTTTTTGGATCCTTTCCCCCTTTATTGTTGTTGTCCATCTCCTTATATAAGGGTGTGTTCAATTTGTATTGATGTCCATTGGGATGGGTCCCACCTAGGTGTATGTTTATCCCTTTTTTCTTTGTGGACAAGAAATGTGAGGAGGGAGGTCATTTGGGGGGTGGGCTGCCTGGGGGGAGGTGGGGTAGTGAGGTAGTTTATTTTGATTGGATAGGTTTTTAGGATAATATAAAATTAGTTAGAGGTTATTGTTTTGTTATTTTGTGGAGGGATTATCACACGGGTGAGGGTGCGTGGTAATGTGAGCTAAAAATGAATAAAATTGGACTTGGAAGTGACAAAATTAGGTGTCTACACTCTATAGCACTTTTTAAAACAAATAACCCAAGTTTGAAAACTTTTCAAAAAGTGGTCAGTCGTATATAATATTTTCAATTTATAGTCATTTCCTAATTTGGGTCATTTTGGCCAACGTAGTCCATATACAATAGTGATACAGTCTATATACAATACTGATACAGTATTCAACTTGGGCAATTCAGCCCTTTTAAAAATATTTTAATTTTTTTTTTTGTTATAAATATTTTAACTGATCAAATATTCTATTTTTTTATTATTTACAAATAATAATTAAATTATATAAAAATGATATAATTGTTAAATAAAATATGTATCTATATAAGATATATGTATAGAAATTATATAGTTCTCTTAAATATGTATATGTATAAAATATATATAAAAAAAATATAAACAATGTATGAAAATTATATAATTATTGTATAAAATGTGTAAAAAAATATACAGTTATTGTATAAATTGTGTATCAAAATTATATAATTTTCGTATAGAATATTTATATGTATAAAATATATATAAAAAACTGTATAGAAAATGCATAAAAATGGCATAGAACAAGTCAATAAATTAAAATGACTAAAAAATAAAATTTAAATTTTATAATTATTTTTATATGAAAATAATTTAATTTGAAGTATATGTTGACAACCCATTTGATATTTTAGTAAATGAAAAGTCGGCTCTTCTAGAACCCACAAATAGACTCTCTGAAATCTCTCCTCCTTTGCCACACGTGGCGCCCATTCACAATCTTTCTTCCACTAATATCCCTGCAATTAATACTCCGGATCATGATAATATTGCTCTCCAGAGTTTAACTCACTCATATCTTCTTCTCAGACTGTCAACTTATTAAATTTAAATACTGTGGAGGACAAAACCACTTCTCCATCCACTACTAAGTTACCCTCTTCTTCTACAATTAATGACAAAGTAATAAATTCCACCTCTTCTTTATATAATGGCCTTTCACCACTTCAATTTCATCAATCGTGCAGTTTATATATTCATAAATCCGCAGCCTCCTCAAGCTCCCAGTTCTTGATTGGAAATGAGGCTAGCGGGACATGCACTGACCTTCATTCTTCATATTAACAGGAACAAATCTTTGTCATGATACAACATCCGGCAAACTTGACGCAAATTGTGATGCAAGGAATGAGACTTGGACTGGACGCCTTCATGCAGCACCACTGGACAATGGAACCACCTCCAATCCCACCGCCGATGAACACTCATGTGGAGTTCCCGCTCTACCCCCAACCACAACAAGGGGCGACTCCATGGATTCAGCAGCATACTGCCATGCTGTCCACGGTAGTCAGCTCCATGCATGTACCCCAGCCCCACAGACTGCTCCCCTCCACGCACAAATGCCACCAGCAAATCAGGAAGAGGTAGTAGGGCGCCAGGTCTGCCGGATGCTATATCATGACAAGGATTTGTTTCCCGTTGATGTGAAGATTGAAGGTCAGTGCATGTCCCGCTAGCCCCATTTCCAACCAAGAACTGGGATTTTGGGGAGGCTGCGGATTCATGGACATATAGACTGCACGATTGACGGGATTGCTCTCCACCAGAATTGTGTTCTCCATCCGAACTAGGCGAATTAATTACTGAAAAAGGCCTTCATTATTTTGCCTTACGTGTACTTTCAAGCTTTGTCTGTTGATTTAATTTTTGCCTGCTTTTGTCTCTAAAATGTATAGTTTGCTTTTATCTCTAAAATATATAGTTCGATTCTAACTCATGGTATATCTCAGAAGCTTTGTTTTCGCCTCAGGCTCGATCTTAAAGTTCTAAATCGGGTGTCTAAATATAGATTTTGGGTGTCATTCAAGGGTACCTTTCTCAAAAAAGGATATTGGGTGTCATTTGACGTGCTCTGAAGTTTCAGATTTGCTTCATAAAGGTAATTGTTTTGTTTAAAGAGGTTTGGTGTAACCAGTCAAATTCTTGGATTTCGGCAATTTTTACAAGGTAATTGTTTCAGTTTGTTCTCTTTCCTCCTATTATCAATTTACAGGTTTCTCTGATCTGATTCCTTGGAGATGTGGGTTGTGTTACATTTTTTTTATAGTGTTTGAAGTGAAAGTTGGGACTTCGCAGTAGCGCATGCGTGCGCGCACACACCAAAAGAGTTTCGGTTGAAGTTTATACATGGCATGGCACACACCCAAAGAGTTTCGGTTGAAGTTTATACATTGAGCTTTATCCTTCATAGATCCGCCTCTAATTACTCAATATCGAGCTTGATCACATTACATCATGGGTTAAGGGATTCTAGGTGATGATGTTTTGTGCTTGTTTTAATATATTACACAGAACCACCATGATTGTGGTCATGATTCCGATATGATTGTTGTTTGTCAATAAATTTCAAACATGAATATATATTTTCATCACTTTTTTCCTTATATAAACTGCTGATTTCGTTCCTTTATTTTTTGTTATATAGGGCCGACCTTAAATTCTCCGTCTACAATTATTGAGTTTTAGTTCGGGTTTATAATTGTTTATTCCTTTGAATGTGTCAGTAGCTTCAACATCAAAATTCGAGAGCCAACAACGGAGTTTGTGATTTCATTGTCTTGATTCATTGGATATATAACTTTTGAAATAATAGTTCTCCACGAAAATCCTTTTGGCATAATGCTACTTTCTACTGAGTACATTATCAGAAATTAAACTGCTCATGCTTTAGTTCTATATCTGGTTTGATGAAATAGGGTTCTCAATAATCCCACCATCTTTTATTAGCCCAATCTTTTTTGTAAGAAAACTACTGTGCTTGTAAGCTTGCTGTCTTGGTTGTTATTTTTCTGCCCTTACCTCACAACGATCAGAACCAACAATTTCACCAAAAAGATAAGAAATGAATTTATTTTTTTCCTATTTTCAGTATGCATATGTGGAGTAACAACCTTTTGTTTTTGTTTTGTCAATTTTTATTGACAGGGATGGAGGGTACTTTAATCAGTTTTCCTATATGCTCTCTGCTTCGTATCGGATCATTTTTCTAATATTACTTTAGTTGACACAGTAAAACATGTTTGGAAATAAATTGCATGTTGAACTGGTCTTGGTATGGCATAGCAGTGTTCAGGTTCAAATTATTTTATGGTAGTTTATCATTTTGATCATTCAAGCTGTTTTTACTAAAACTGCTCAGCTGTACTCCTACTTATGATTGACCAAGTACCTAGGCTCATTTTTGTTACTTGAATTGAGCACTTCTCTAGAGTGATAAACTGGTCATACTCCCATGCTTGGTTGTCTATTTAGTAAATGATACTCTCCTTTCAGATTTTAGGATGTTGTTCTCCTTGATAATAATTCATTTTGCTAAATGTTTGAACTTTGTTCTTTAGATTTGTTACCTGTCAAAAGAGCATAAATTTAGTTGTTTAATTTATGCTGTTCCAACAGGTAACCTATTCTGTTAGAACAATAATGATAATTGTACAAGAAATTTAAAATAAAATTTGCTTGGCTTAGAGGCACAATAATACGCTTCTTGAAGATAGTTGGAGTCTCTCCCACGAGCAAACGGAAGAACTAGTGACAATTCTATCTTCGGGATTCAACTAAGCCACAAAACAAGTAGCATTCAAGAATGTTGCTCTTCTATTCTTGAATTGGTGATTTCACCATTATTTGATAAATGTCTCTCAAGTGTTTTTCAAGGGGAAAGTAGTTTTGAGTGCTTGTGTTTTCCAAACAAAAGAACCGCTATTTATGGGGTAAAATTTTCATGAAAGTGAAAAATATTAATTAAGCAATAGTTAATAGGTTCATGAGCAAAAATTGTCTTTCTTTCGAGTTTCAAGAACCTAAAACGTAAATGAATTTACAATTGTTAATGCATTTGTAACTCAAGATGCATTTGTTTCAATTGTAATTTCACATTCATTTTCTTTGTAACTCAAAATGCATTTGTTTCAATATTAATTGAAACATAAAAAACTTTTAACCTATGCATTTGTTCCAAAAAATTGATTGAAACATAAACTTCAGTAATAATATTCTCAACTCCCAAAATTAGCTCTAATTTTCATAATTGGCTTCAAATTTCGTTTGATGTTGCTCAAATTTGATCTAAATGAAGTGATATGCAGTGATTTGCTTGGAATATTTATTTTATGTTGGCGTTAGCTTATTATGGTGATACTTATTCCATTATAATTATTTGATCAACACATCTGTTCATTTGATATATATGCGATACTTTGAGGCCTGAAAAAATTTGTGCACTTATTTGACACCCTCCAACGGCTTCTTCAGGAGTTCACTACTTTTGCATTGGAAATACAGAAGGAAGCTGATAACTACAGTGACTGTGAAAGACTTGCCGAAAGGTGAAATCAACAAGCAAATTGTACAGGCTCAGGTTGACAGAGATCTCAACAGGCAACTCAAAAAAAGCAAGGTTGAAAGGAAACACAAAGAACAGGGTGAAGTGGCTATCAGGTACTCATTTGCTCCTTGCATAATTCCAAAAAAGAAAAAGTGTCTTTCTATGATTCAAGGAAATTTACTTGTTAAAATCTCTAGATTAATGAATTACTTTGTAGTTGTCCAGTTATGAATTACCGTAAACTTGGCCATTGCCAGAACAGAAAAGATCAATTGCTATGTAAAAATTCAACTATCATGTGTGAAGGTTGGATATAAGCAAATTTGTGATTGCCCTTAATATACGAGGAGGAAGCAGAATATTGCCCCAACCAACTAATATAGGCTTCATTTTGCGCTGTGAAGCACTTCGCTTACAATCTGTTTCATATTGTGTCAACATTGATAATATATTGATTTTTATGCACATGTATTTTTGCACCTATCAAAATCTCTTCAGGAGAATTTGGTTATTTGTGCCTTCTTTAAAATGGTATTAGAAGTGAGGGTTTTTGATATGACATCCAATAATATACTCTCACCAAAACTTCTTTTGTTTTGGCTTAGCCGCAGTAGTGGCCTATCTAGCTAGCCTTCTCAGCCTTTTAATTGATACTTTTGACTTCTTTTTTTTTTTTATTTCCCAATTATCCCTACAGCCGATAGCCGTGAGAGTAATCCTCTGTTTTTACGGTCAGCGCACTAAGCGGTAGGGAACTGGCCAAGCACAAAGTGTTTTTCATTCACCAGAGGTGGGAATCGAACCCCCAATCTCTTGCTTAGGGGGTGAGATGCTGAACCACCACACCACTGTGATACTTTTGACATTATTATTGAAGTAATTGTACGTATGTTTTATGTATGTACGTATTATTTCAAGTCACTGTGATTTAACCCATTTTCTAATGTTATATTTTTTGGTGAATATAAGTTTTTCACCTTCTCTACCTTATATCTTATGTAACAGGTATCAATTTTATGGTAAAAAAATTACAACAGTGGAAACTCACACCTCAGCTAATTGGGAGCATGGTGCATCAACATATTTTATTATTATGTAAATAAAATGCATGTAACTATTTTTTAAAATTTTGCTTCTTATCAAATTTTAATTTTATTTAATTTTTAAATATTCAAAATATTCTTTGCGTTGAACCTGTGTTGACACGGGCTTGCACCTCTTGTTTGAATATAAAACCTAGAAAGTGAGGATGATGATGAAGAGGGTCCAATATTATTCGACAAATCTTTGTATGGTTATTTTATTACAATATTTATTTGTTTTTCCACTTGATATTTCTGTTTGTATTTGTTCTATAACCTGATTATTATTATTTAAATTCCCTTTAAAAGTCATATTTTAGGATAAATTTCTTTCTAACAAAGACAATTTTATGTGTATTTGAATTGAAGAACTTTAATTAAGTATGAATAATTATTTGGGATAATTATTTGGGATAATACTCACAAAAATATCTTAACTTTGATTGAATTTTCAGTTGAGCATACTGAACTTTGCGAGGGTTCATTATCTCTCTAGATTTTTTTTTCGTATTTTAAGGGCATATAACTGCCAACTTGGACATGTGTAAATATGAGGTTGGCGAGTGTATTAAACGCGTCAATACACGTGTAAATATGAGGTTGGCGGGTGTATTAAACGCGTCAATACACGTGTAAAAACGAGATTGGCGCGTGTATTAGACTGTCAGCGATCGAAACTGGGTATAGAGTTTCGGTGGGAATTAAATTCACTTTAAAAAGTCTGGGGTAATAGGACCCCCGCAAAGTTCAATATGCTCAACTGAAAATTCAGTCAAAGTTTAGGTATTTTTGTGAGTATTATCCCTAATTATTTACTATTTCTCTTTTTCTTTCTTTCTTTATATTAAGATCCTCTATTTATTTCTCTTCTTTGGTTTTCTACCACATGGTCAATAATAATAACATACTCAATGTATTTTCACCTAATACGGTCTAAGAAGGGTAGAGTGTAGTTCATACCACTATCTCAAGTGAAGTAGAGAGACTGTTTCTACCCCATGATCAAGTGAAGTAGAGAGATTGTTTCTACCCCATGATCAAATTGAAAAAAAGAATATTACTCCTACTAGGGAAATTTTCTCTTCTATTTTTTTCTTGGCTTAATAGATATTTGTATAGAGATTCCCTTGACGTATTTAATTTTTACAGCATTCATACTATAAATATTTATTCAAGCTTATTTTTAGTCAATTCATTTCAATTATAGACTAAGCTAAAAATAATATTTCAGCACAAGATCATTTCAATTCAATACAGTATAGACATATGCATTTTTAATTAATGACATGCGTCGTAACGTTATTGGTGTGACATACACTTTTTTGAGAAAAATGTAGCCGAACACGAAGAAATATGTAAATATTACATTTCGATTAAGTTTTAATGTATCGTTAACGTTCCTACAAATGAAATGTGTGTCATTGGAACCAAAGGGATGTGGGAATTTATTTGCTTTTGCAATTAATTTGGAATTGATCAAATCTCTAGAAATAGAAAAATTAGACATCTTTCTTAAATCATTCTTTATTTGCTTTATTTGTTCTTAATTATGCCCTTTAATTCAAGTACTTAAGAAAAGTGTCATTAATAATGGTAATGGATGCATACATATGTTAAACTATTGATCTTGGGTGTATTTATACATTTAAGTGTCGTGCTTTACTCATGTTTTAGCTTAGTTTTAGAATAATGTCATTTATATTCTCATAAATTTTTAAATAGTGTCCATCGGCTAACAAACATCATTAGGCTTCTTGTAGATTGGAAATACTGTCACTCTCACTCCCCATGGTTGGTGGGTTCAAAGTGTGCCACGACTCACTGACAATTTCGGCTACAACATCTACTATATTATAAATAGGACATTTAACATATTTTCTAGGGGTACATACGTATTTTGGGAGCAGAACAATACGAGAGAAGCTTGTGCGAGGGTTATTTCTTCACTCTTTTATCTATTTCGGTTCTTGTACGAATAAATTCTATTCGAGGAGTTTGTTTGTGATAACGAGTGGCTAAATATCATTGTTTTGGGATTGCAACTAGAACATGATTGTTTATTATTGTTTTGAATCGACGGATCTTGTTTTTCATTGATTTGTATTCTTATGCTTACTATTTTAGTGTCTGGCCAACATTAGAATAAATTTGTAATTCTCGTGTGAACTGATCAAGGGAAATGTAAGAATAGGATGAAGAACATTAGGGGTAAGATCATCTCTGGCTTGACGTTGTAGATGATTTGCAGCTAGGATAACAACATACCTAATTTTTTTTTATCTGGTTATAAACGAGATGATAACGCTAATGCACTTGAATTAAAATCTCACATCTCCATACAATAATGTAGTTGTGAAACTAATTTAAATAGACGATTAGAGAATGTACTATCCCAAATCATTAACTTAACTCCAGAATCAACATTTAAAAAAAAAGTTTGTTGAGATAATTTAAATTCTATATATGATTGCGATTAAAGCCGTGGCCATGAAATACCTCTTTAATATTGACTACAACACTTTTTAAATTATCATTATTTTATTTACTCACTTTTGCGATATATAGAGCAATACAACATCATTTTACTTGATTACCACAACACTTGTCTAAATATAAGTAAAATTGAATTACACGAAGATATCCATCTCGAAAAAGTTTCTGTATCACTTGATACAATCACATGCACTTGCATGTGCGGTAGATCGCAAAAACTACCCTTCGTATCTTTAGAAATTATTTTACTTTGATTAATCTAATTAGTTTTTATCAAAAAAAAAAAAAAAAAAAGAATACTATTTTCTTTCCACTACAACTAACCTCAGCTAAATCTGAATTGTTAGAGAAACAGATTTAATTTACTCTAGCATCATCTCTAATCTTTTTTTTTTTAACTATCTGTGAATATTATAATTGCAGCATCAATCAATTACAATCAAAGAGCCTCCAGAGTGTAATCACTTTCATGTAATCCACACATCTAGACCTCAAAAATAACCAAAATAAACAACATTTAACTACAAAGTTTCCCGATCAAAGCCTGACATCTCCCAGCTCTTCTGGTGTGTTGCAACATGTATAATCTCTCCCTCATTTCCTTTTGTATGTGTACCAGCTTAATGTCCACCTGCACATTTTGTTGTTGAAATATTCTGCTATTTCTAGCATGCCATGTATAGTAAAGTGATGCTCCCCAAACAGCAGCTACAATTTCCTTTTTGAATTGACTCCATCTCCTTGTTTTGATCCATTTAAGAGTAGTTGTAGCACTGCCACATATAATTGTAATCCCCAACCATTGACTCAACTTATTCCTCAGTTGTGTTATCCATTCACAAGTATCAAATAAATTCAAATGTGTCTCTTTCTTGTCATCATCACATAAACAACATTTGGTGTCATCCATCGAAATATCCAGCTTTCTGAGTCTCATTTTTGTAAGTAGTTTTTCTTGATAGGATAGCCAGGCTATTACGCGTTGTTTAGGTAGCATGAGTGAACTCCACATTAAGTAAGCAACCTATACCCTTTGTCGATTTCCCAGTAGAGCATTATAACTCGATGATACTGAGTAAATACCAGTTGTTGTCATGATGTACCTATTCCCTCGATACCAATGCACCATCTGATCCTTCAAAGAATTTAGTTTTTTTCAATACCAGCTGCAGTCACCAGGAGGTGCATGATCCCAAATGGTTTCTCCATCCTTCATATATATACCATTGATCCATTTAACCCACAATAAGTCTGCCTTCCTTGCTAATTGCCAGAGCAATTTTCCAACTACAGCTATGTTCCAATCACTACAGCTTTTGAGGTTCAACCCACCATATCTGTTCGGGACACAAATCTTAGTCCACGCTACCAGTGCTATCTTTTTCTTCTCTTCAGTTTCTCCCCACAAGAAATATTTGCATAATCTATCTACCTTTTTCAGTATACTCCGGTAATATGAATATAGCACTCCAATAGTTGTATATAGAAAATAAGACTGACATTATAACTTGCAATCTACCTGCATATGATAGCTGTTTGGCATAAGAAACCTTGATCCTATTTGTTATTTTATCCGCCAATTGTTGACAATCCATCCTAGTCCACTTCTTTGATGTAAGTGGAAGCCCCAATATTTAATAGGCAACTCACCCATCGTGAAACCTGTTGCTAACAAAATACTTTGCTGGACAGTTACATCCGTACCAACTATAAAGATAACAGATTTGTCAAGGTTTGCAACTAAACCAGTCACACTACTAAAGTGATTCAGAGCCACCATTACTCTAGTAACAAATCTCAAATTGCCTTTACAAAAGATCATAAGGTCATCCGCAAAAATCAAATGTGTGAGCCTTGATACTTTGCATATGGGGTGAATTTGGAAATCAGGTAGCGTGCTCATTTTATTAAGTACTCTAGACAAATACTCCATCACAATCAAAAATAAGAGGGGAGACATAGGGTCACCTTGTCTAAGGCCTCTTTTTCCTTCAAAAAAACCATGCCCCTCTCCATTAACCTTCACAGAAAACCTTGTAGTAGTAACACATGTCATAACCAATTTGGTAAAAGATTCAGGAAAACCAAATCCTCTTAAAGCTTCTTCAATAAACTCCTAGCTAATCATATCGTATGCCTTTCTAAGATCAATTTTCATAAGGCATCTAGGTGAAGTTTTCCTATTGTAGTGCCTGAGCAGATCATGGCACATAAGTATATTATGAATCAGTGACCTCCCTTCAACAGAAGCTGCTTGATTTTCTGTTATCAGACTTGACAATATTCTTTTTAATCACATACATAACATCTTTGAGATACACTTGTAAGTGATATTACAGCAAGAGATTGGCCTAAACTGGCTTGCATATTCTGGTATTTATATTTTTGGTATCAAAGAAATGAGGGTGGAGTTCACCTATTTTAGCAATTTACCATTTTCTAAAAATTGTAAAACATTTTGTGTTAAATCTTCTCCTATAATGCTCTATGCTGCTCTAAAGAATCCAATCCCAAACCCATATGGTCCACGACTTTTATTCACATTCATTTTGAATAAAACTTTCTGCACATCCTCTGCACAATACGGCTGAACCAACTCTAATTGTTGATCTATTGTAAGGTAATAACCATTCTGTAAGATGCTACCACATGATTTCACTCTATTCCTCTCTCTAGTTCCCAGCATTTCTTCATAATACTCGACAAGAACTTGTGTTATAGCCACTCTTTTCGTCTGCACCACTCTAACTTTGTCTTTAATGTAAGTGATGGCATGTTGTAGTCTTTTATGTTTGATCATAGAGTAAAAGTACCTCGTATTATCATCACCCAATCTAATCCAAGCAACCTTACTTCTTTGTTGTAAAAATATTTCAACTAGATACGATATTCGCCTAAACTTCTGACTCTGCAGTTTCTCTTGAGCCTGTAAACTCATGTCCGTAGGATTGTTGTGCAGCAATTTTTGTATATTGTCTAAGGCCACTCTGTCCTTTTCAACCTCAATCAAGATTTTCCTAAAGTGTTCCTTGTTCAAATTTTTCAGTTTCTTCTTCAACAACTTAAGTCTCTTCATCAATTGCAGCATTTTACATCTCTCTATTTGAGCCTGCCATCCCTATTGCACAACCTGCAAGAACTAAGGATGTTAGCCCATACATTGCAATATTTAAATGCCTTCTTCACCTTGTTAATATTCGCATCTTTAGAAATTTTCAGTAGACAATGATCACTAATCCCTTCATCTAGGAAAGTTGCTATTATCACCGGCATATTATCCAGCCAAGCCTTATTTATAAAAGCCCAATCAATTTTTGAGAATACTCTATTTTCACCATGTTTGTCATTCCATGTATATCTAATTTCTCCATACGGTAGTTTCAATAGTTCACATTCATCAATGCAATTTTGAAAATCCATCACCTCATTTAATTGCACTGGATTTCCACTAATCCTGTCCTCAGCATAAAGCACAGAATTGAAGTCCCCTAGCAGTATCCAAGGTGATATGATTCGATTACTCATACCCTCCAATTGAGTCCATAACTCTCTTCTTTCTTCCTTGATATTAAACCCATACACAATTGTTAAGTAAAACCTATCTTGAGCAATTTTATCCTCCACTTCACAAGTAATACTTTGAGCATCTCCCGAAATCCACTTTAGCTGAAAATAATCATGTCTCCAGAATATCAATACTCGACCATTGTGATAATACTTATATAGTATTCGGAGACAGATATTATTCCTTTTGTGGTTATTTTTTGACGTATTTGACTCTTGGATTGCATTAGTAGTTCTTACACTATTGACACCTGATTTTGGGCATGATTGGTAGTTTGAATAAGTTCTTTTCGGATTGTTGTAATTACTTATATGGTTCGACTTCGTTCTAGAAGACTTACCTTGGGATATTTTTTTGTCTTTTCCTCTTTTCTTATCAGTTTGGGTGATAGGCTTACTTGTCAAGGTATGCCGCGACAAGTGCCATCATGACCCTCACTTTTGGGTCGTAAAAAATTAGAATCAAAGCAGCCAGGTTTCATTGGTTTCAATGGTGTAAGAATGAGATGTCTAATAGAGTCTTGCAGATTGGTACGTAGACATCCGTGTCTATCTTCAAGAGGCTGTAGGATGTCTTTAGGAAACTTTCCTTATTTTTATTCCTTACCGTGCGAAGTTCTTCCATATCTTGTGTTTTAAGTTATGTTTCACTCTTTCTGCGCAGATGGTGTTGACTAGGTCCCACGAGAGTAGTGATGTAGAACCTTCACCCAGAGGACGAGCCTCGAGTCATGGATGGGCTCGAGGAAGGGGACGGTCCCGTAGTGCAGTCTCGTCTAGGAGGAGTGCTAGGGGACTCTCTCCTGAACCTCGTGTTGAGTAGGTTGGAGGGGTGGTCCCTACTCCAGTTCTTCAGAGTTCATTTGCCCCAGTGTTGGAGGGATTGTTGGTGCGTCTGCTAACCCTTCTAGACGGTTCTCCTTTGGTTATGCCGGGTGTTCCTCTAGTTCAGAGTGTGGATCCTTCTGTCGCACCTGCTTCTGGTTTGGGTACTCCTCAGACCCCGATTTTTATTCTACCCTCAGTGCTGATATTTGACTATGAGATTTTGAGATCAGAAGCCCAATCGTCATCCATGTTATGTCCCCAGATGGGATCACAGTTTGCTAAATTTACTATGCCCCATCTTATAACTAGTGCAGTGATGTCTTTTAAGGATCAGAAGAGGTTCAAGAGGTTTACTCAATTGGGTCTTTCCATATTTGGTAGCGCAGTGAGGAAGGATGCCTATGAGTTTTTGATTGATCGCCCAGAGAAGTTGCACAATTTGGGTTCACTCGAGTCTCATGGAGTTGCTTATACCTCTTATCAATTGAGAGATGCAGAGAGAGATTGATAGAGTTCGCTTGTCAGTAGTAGACCCTGTGAATCTCTCGAGATGACTTGGGATCAATTCACGGAGGCTTTTCTAGAGAGATTTGTGCCTTTCAGTTTGAGAGACCGTATGCAGGACGAGTTTGATCATTTAGAGCAAGGCTCTATGACAGTTACTAAGTATGAGGCACGCTTCCATTCCCTATACAGATATTCCTATGATAGCATTTCTATCGAGTCTGAGAAGATTTGGAAGTTGTGAAGCGTTTGAATGTCTCCCTTCAGTTGGATACGTCTCAGATGGTTGTGTTTGGGGCTTCATTTTAAAGTATTATGGATCATGCTATGATGACAGAGGGTATTCTTAGTGCATCTCATGTAGGCGCTAAGAAGGCATGATATTTTGGTGAATTCAGGAGTCAGACCTCTCGAGGCAGAAATTTTAGAGATTCTCGTGGATACCATGGTAGGCTAGTGCAGGCGGCATTATAGAGTTCAGGTGGTGGACCTTCTAGTTCAGCAGTTCAGGGTGGCCGTTTGGGCCCAGTTGTACCTTTTTCTATTGAGACTAGTCGTAGATATTATTATGTATGTGATGAGATTGGCCGTGTGGCCAGGAACTGTCCCCATCGAGTGATTCGAGCTACTCTTATTTTATCTGTGAGGGGTAGGGGTGCTACCAGATGTGCGATGGACAGAGGTAGTAAAGCTCGTGGGGGTGGCCATGGGGCCACTCAGGCAGTTGGTGGTCGTGGGGCTACCCAGGAAACTGATAGTTGTGGTCAGTGTTATGTTATACCAGCCAAACTTAGGCAGAGGCTTCTGATGTTGTGATTACAAGTATTGTCCCCATTTGTTTTAGACCTGCATCTGTATTATTTGATCCTGGGTCAACTTTCTCCTATATGTCTGTATATTTTGCTTCAGGTTTTGATTATATTAGTTAGCCTCTTACCATGCCTATTCGTGTATCTACCTCAGTAGGTGATTCTTTAGTGGTGGATCAGGCTCATCGATCTTGTGTTGTGACTTTTGCCGGGCGTGAGACTTTGATAGACTTGGTTGTGTTAGATATGATCAATTTTGATGTTATTTTAGGTATGGATTGGTAGTCTCCTTATCATGTTGTCTTAGATTATTTTACAAAGATCGTGACTTTAGCTTTGCCGGGTGTGCCAAGGATAGCTTGGAAGGGTTCACTTCATTCGGGTCCTAAAAGGATTATATCTTATGTTCAGGCTCGTAAATTGGTTGAGAGGGAATGTTTGTCTTACTTGGCCCATATTCGTGACACCAGTGTTGTTTCGCCTCCTTCTTTAGATTTTGTTCGTAGTATTGTCCGTGCGTTTATGTACGTGTTCCCTACGGACTTTCTTGGTATGCCTCCAGATCGAGATATTGATTTCGCCATTGATGTTGAGCCGAGCACCAAGCCCATTTCTATCCCTCCTTACAGGATAGCCTCAGCAAAGTTGAAGGCACTAAAGGATCAGTTGCAGGAGTTGTTGGATAAGGGATTTATCCGACCTAGTATTTCACCTTAGGGTGCACCTGTCTTGTTTGTGAAGAAAAAGGATGGGTCTATGCGGATGTGTATTGATTATTAACAGTTGAATAAGGTGATGGTTAAGAATAAACATCTTCTTCCTCGCATTGATGATTTATTTGATCAGCTCCAGGGTGTTGTGGTGTTTTCGAAGATTGATTTGAGGTTTGGTTATCACCAGTTGAGGATTAGAGCTTCGGATACTTCGAAAACTATTTTTCGGACTTGATATGGTCATTATGAGTTCTTGGTCATGTCCTTCGGGTTGACCAATGCCCCTTCCACATTTATGGAGTTGATGAACCAAGTGTTTTAATCGTATCTTGACTCCTTTGTTATTGTATTTATAGATGATATCTTGGTTTATTCCAAGGGTGAGGTTGAGCATGAGGACTATTTGTGAGTTGTGCTTCATAGATTGAGGGATGAGAAGTTGTATGCTAAGTTCTCTAAGTGCGAGTTTTGGTTGGAATATGTTTCTTTCTTGGGTCATGTAGTGACTAAGGAAAGTATTATAGTTGATCCAGCCAAGGTTGCAGCGGTTCGTGACTGGGATAGACCTACTTCACCTACTGAGATTTGGAGTATTTTTGGCTTAGCCGGGTATTATCGATGTTTTGTTGAGGATTTTTCATCCATTGCAGCTCCATTGAATAAGTTGACCCAGAAGAAGATTTCTTTTCAGTGGTCCGATGCTTGTGAGGCGAGCTTTCTGAAGCTCAAGGATTTGTTGACTTCAGCTCCTACATTAGCTTTGCCTAAGGAGGGCGTAGGCTTTACTGTCTTTTGTGATATTTCAGGTGTTGGGTTAGGTGTTGTATTAATGCAGGAGGGCAAGGTAATTGCTTATGCATCTCGTCAATTGAAACCTCATGAGAGGAATTATCCTACCCATGATTTAGAGTTGTGCGCAGTTGTGTTTGCTTTAAAATTGTGGAGGCACTACTTGTATGGAGTCCGTTGTGAGATCTTTTCAGATCATCGTAGCCTTCAGTACTTCTTTACTCAGTGAGATCTTAATATGAAGCAGCGCCATTGGCTTGAGTTGCTTAAGGATTATGACTTGACTATTCTCTACCATCCGGGCAAGGCTAATGTTGTTGCGGATGCCTTAAGCTGAAAGTCGACTAGCATAGGTAGCTTGGCGTATCTTTTGACACGGGAGAGGCCTTTGGCCTTAGAGGTTTAGTCTTTATCTAACCAAATGGTTAGACTTGATATTTCGATATCGGGGCATATTTTGGCATTTGTGGATGCTAAATCTTCTTTGATGGAGCAGATCCGAGCTCATCAGCTTAATGATGTTGGATTGAGTTCGATTCGAGACAAGGTATTGGGTGGAGAGGCTAAGGAAGCCTCACTTCATTCGGATGGAGTTTTGCGAATTAAAGGTTGAGTTTGTGTGCCAAAAGTGGGTGACTGGATTAGGTTGATCTTGAAGGAGGCCCATTGTTTCAGATATTCCATCCATCCAGGTGTGACTAAGATATATCGTGATTTGAGATAGCACTACTAGTGGGATGGTATGAGGCGAGATATAGCAGATTTTGTGGCTCGTTGCCTATGTTGTCAGCAGGTGAAGGTCGAGCTTATGAGACCTGGTGGTTTACTTCAGAGGTTACCCATTCCTGAGTGGAAGTGGGAATGTATCACTATAGACTTTGTGATTGGTTTACCTCATACATCTTATGGTTCTGCAGTGTTTGGGACATCGTGGATCAATTGATCAAGTCAGCTCATTTTATTCTAGCTCAGGTCTAATTGAATGCTGAGAGGTTGGCCCGTATCTACATTTGTGAGATTATGCGTATGCATGGTGTGCCGGTGTCCATTATTTCAGATCGAGGTCTTATGTTCACATCTCACTTTTGGATAAATTTTCAGGATGAGTTGGGTACTCGAGTGGATCTTAGTATAGTATTTCACTCTTAGACTGATGGCTAGTCAGAGCGGACTATACAAGTTTTAGAGGATATGCTTCGCGCATGCGTGATGGATTTTGGTGGCCAGTGAGAGCAACATTTGGCTTTAGCAGAGTTTGCATATAATAATAGCTACCATTCCAGTATTGATATGGATCCTTTTGAGGCGTTGTATGGTAGGCATTGTCGCTCTCCAGTAGGTTGGTTCGATGTTTTAGACGTGAGACCTCGAGGTACGGACTTGCTTTGTAAGTCTTTGGATAGCGTTCGGATCATTCAGGATAGACTTAGAGCGACTCAGAGTAGGCAGAAGTGTTACAGTGATTGTAGACTTCGTGCCTTGAGATTTGGTGTTGGTGATCGTATTTTCCTTCGAGTTCCACCCATGAAGGGTGTGATGAGGTTTGGGAAGAGGGGTAAGCTTAGCCCCAGGTATATTGGTCTATTTGAGATTCTTCGGACTGTTGGTGATGTGGTTTATGAGTTGTCTTTTCCCCCTGATCTATCAGTTGTTTATTCAGTTTTTCATGTTTCTATGCTTCATTGTTTTACTCCTGATGAGCCTCATGTCATTCATTGAGATTCGGTTCGGTTAGATGAGTGGTTGTCCTTTGTTGAGGAACTGGTTTCCATTTTGGCTAGGGATGTTAGGCGGTTGCACTCTAGAGTGATCCCTGTGGTTAAGGTCCTGTGGCGACATCGACCTATAGACGAAGCTACTTGGGAGGTTGAGTCTGATATGCGTAGTTCCTATCCCCAGCTTTTCATTGATTTAGGTATTTCTTTGCCTTAGTTCGAGAATGAATTAGATTTTTAGTGGTGGATGATGTAACGGCCTAAAAATTTGATGAAATAGGTGAAGTTTATAATTTTATGTGATTTGACTATTTTACCCCTTTTCGTAGTTGCAATATGATATTTTTGAGGTGTGAAAGTGATTGACATGATTTTCGATGCATTTTGGTATCATTTATGCAATATTGTGGTTTTTAATGGCTTTGAGAGCCTTAGTTTGGATTTATATAGATATCCTTTGATCTGTACGACGGATGGCCAAACGGACTGCACCAGAAGCTCCAGAATATCGATTTTAGGCTAGGTAGACCTTTGGCTCGAGTCCCGGTGCACTCGAGCTCATTTTGACCTATTGTTTGGAAAGTTGGAAAATTGAAAATATGGGTGTGGACCCACATTTGATCGAAACAACCTCGGATGGAAAATACAACTTTGTTAGTACATCCAGAATGTTGATTTTAGGATTTTAGCATGTTTGGTATGATTTTATGGCTTTTAAATCTCATTTCGAACCTCGATTTAAAAAATTATAATTTCGGGGGTCAACTTTGTGAAAATGATAATTTTTTGAAAATTTGATATCGCCATCGCGTCCAGAACGTTGAATTTAGTGTGTTTGCATAGTTCGTTTCCATGTATCGGACTCCGAACGAATTTCGGACACCCTATCGAAGTCCGGAGTGGATTTTAACAAAAAAAAACTGCAGCTTTTTGGTTCATTTTAGTGCAGATTTTCTGCACTTATAAATAGTTTTTAGGTCATTTTGCTCATTTTTCATCTTGCCTATTGAGAGTTAAACCCTAAATAGTTTGAGAGCTTAAAAGTGAAGTTTGTGAGAGCTTGAGAAGATAGATTAACATCTATTTTTTGGTTTTATTACGGATTTAAGGTAAGAATTTATCCATTTTCTTAATAATTTCTTGATAAATTTCTCAAAACCCCAAAAATTTTAGGGCATGATTTCAAACCAAAATTTCACTCTTTTCACTTGAATAATATTTTTATCTCATAATTACTAGTTTTTCAACAATTTAACCCTTAAAACAACTCCGATTCTTGATTTTAACCCGAATTTCAAAGATTTTATCCGGTGAAGCTCAAAAATGGTTTTTCTTCGATTTGAATTCCGTTTTTTACTCGATTTAACTTGGATTTTCAGTTGTAGGTCCCTAAAAATATGGGGAACATGTTTTTGAAGTAAAGTTTCGATTTTGCCCTTCTTTTTTGGAAACTCATTTTCAGAGGTCCGTTTTGACCCCGAATCAAAATTAGTCAATATGGGTGTCGTTGATTTTGTTTTGATGCGTAGGTTTCATAGTTGATATTTTTAGTAGAGTTCAGGATTGTTCGTGAAAAGTAAGGTCGCGGGTTCAAGTGTAGCGGATCGGTTTTGGCTTTCGAGGTAGGTTATGGCTTACTCTTTCAGACTGGGTTGGGTAGTAAATGATAATACAAAATGCATGTTAAGGGTGGAAACTAATCATGAAAATGGTAATTTATGTGTTGTACCCGTGTGGGGGCCTATATATGGTGTAATTATCGAAATTGAGTTATTATATGATATGTGTGACCGTGTGGGGTCCTATCTGATATTGATAGCCTTGAATACATGTGAATAATTGTATTGTGTTGTTGAAATGTTTAATGTGGTACCATTGGTGTATTATGATTATATTCATACTTTATTGGCATATGGGACATGTGGAAATTCATGGATGAAACAAAAATAATGAGTGAAGATTGGCTCGTGTGGTTGTGGAGATGTATCATTGTGGTTGATTGTGGAAATATATCATGTGGTTGGTTGTGTAAATAGTCTTTGTGATTGGTTGTGAACATTACATCTTCATATCATACTCATTCATGAAACATTGGTACCACCGTGGTAGCATCTGGAAATACTGCAATACCTTTTTAAAAGATATGGTAACACCTTATAAAACCCTTTCCAAGGGATGTGTCGGAAAGGAGATATGAGATATGTGGATTGTATATGGGTTGACGAACCCCCCATGAGTCCTACGTCAAGAAGTTTTAGCTCCGTAGGTGTATACGAGGATTGTGCGACGACCTCGGTGGTTGTGCGACGACCTCGTGCATCATCATCATCATCACATACGTTGCACTTACTTTATTGTGTTTATGTTGTGTTGTATTGCCTTATTGACTTGTCATCTATGTATTTGTCTTATCTTCATTTAATTGTATTTGATGATTTTATATCTACATGTTCTCTATTATTCTATTTATATATGACATAATGTATACTTGTGTTCTATATCTTGGTGTGTCGTTGTAATATGTGTGATAGATATATTAGAACTGTTAGTGCAAGCGGTGTGGGCTACCGTTGTGGGATATTTTCTAATTACAGGTCACGTGCCCTTAGTGTATATTTTGTATGCTTTATTTACTACTTTGCTTGGTCGGCCTATGATACCTATTGAGTATAAGTGGACCGTACTCATGCCTACTGCGCCCTTTCGGTGCAGGTCCTAGCTCGAGTGCGCCTCAGATTTCTTGACTCCTGCGATTGTTGAAGCTTCCAAGGTAGCGGTTGGATATTCATGCGTCCGAAGTTCACCTCTATCTTTCTAAAGTAGTTATGTATTTATTAGTATTCGGAGACAGATATTATTTCTTGTGTGATTATTTTTCCGATGTATTTGACTCTTGGATTGTATTAGTAGTTCTTACACTATTGACACCTGATTTTGGGTATGATTGGTATTTTGGATAAGTTCTTTCCGCATTGTTATGATTACTTATATGGTTCGGCTTCGTTCTAGAAGCCTTACCTTGGGATATTTTTTTGTTTTTTCCTCTTTTCTTATCAGTTTGGGTGATAGGCTTACTTGTCAAGGTATGCCGCAACAAGTGTCATCATGATCCTCGTTTTTGGGTCGTGACACACACACACACACACACACACACACACACACACACACATATATATATATATAAAGAGAGAGATGCCCCAAATTGATGAGCTCAATTGATGGTACATCAAAAAAAAGACATAATAAACCACATACTAATATTGATGACTCAACAATTCCCTAGGGAAGTAAAAGAATAGGATCAAGTGCTAGGTTATCTTTCATTAGACCTCTTTTATGCTCAAATTAGATATCCATTCCATCTTCTTTAACAGTTGATCGTAGTGGCCCTAGGACTCTTTAATTTATACATATGTGTATTCATATTTTTTTGCTCCGTTTTTGTTTGTGGTTCTGCAATCCTGTGTAGAATGTAGACATATTTGATTTTGAAGATTAGTTTTTAAAAAAACTTTCTATATAGTTGAGTTTTATACTGTCATCGGCTAAGGGCTAATTAATGAGAATGAAATAGCACTAGAAAAAAGATTCAATGAATCAATATATCAGCAATAGTATCGTCAGAATCATGGAAGTTAAGGTAAACATGCACCTTCTATGGATATATAAAACTCAATTTATTTGAAATATGGATACACCTATGTTGCTCGGAAGAGGGGTACCATCAACTGAACATATCCATGCTTTCTTTTTGTTCAATATCCTTCTTCTGGTAAGTTTTTCATCTTATTCTAACTCTCAATAATTGATATAATTATATTGTAGTTGATGCACCCAGATATAATATCTGCAATTATCTAACATAATTATGTTATATTACGTGTGGATAATTGTTTGTGTTTTATTTATAACTGTGCTTATTCTCCCTCCTTTTTTCTCTAATAATACTACATATGTGTATTGTGGTTTGCCTTTATTTTTGTTGTGAAACATGAGAAGCACGGTTGTTTGAGAATGTAGTTTCAGAATCAAGAGATTTGCAAATTATACAAATTGATTTGAAAGAATACGACGACAACGAGAGTTAGCAATTATGCAAGTTCTTTTGCATTAAATTCTTACTCTTAAATAAACAAGAAGTTTAATGTTAGGAAAACTTTAAGAACTTTAGTTCTTTAATGTTTGGAAGTCCTTTTTATTATTACTTTTTAAATTATTATTATTATTATTATTATTATTATTATTATTACGGGACACATAAGCAGGCTCCTAAATTTATTAAGTTTTTTCATTGACAACGTCCGTATTTTTATTGAACTTCTGAATCTTTCATAAAAAATGTCTATTAAGCACGTTTTTATATGACCATAGAAAAAAATGGAACACGTGGAGTTTACATATGGATGGCATGATAAATATGCTAATAAGATAAAGAAAACTGACTTTTGCTCACAAATAATCCAACAAAAAAAGTCAAAAAAAATTGTGCCAAATATAATATATTTCTTAAAATTCCTAATCTCTATAGGTCTTCTTCTTCCCCAAAAAGGACCCCATTTCCTTCAAAGAAAACCAACATTAAAAAATTAATGTATCATTCTGTGAAGTAATTATATTTTTAGAATTAAACAAGTAATATCTTTTATGATCACCAGTTCAAGAAAAGGAGATACATAATGAATAATTCAACAATTAATAATTTATTTATACAATAATTATGTATGCATAATAGATGGGTTTTATATATATTTAATAATTAACGCGATATACACTTGCAAAGCATGTACAATTGACTAGTATATATAAAGTGTGAAGATCCTTAAAACAGTGAATCAAACTTTTTGTCCTTTATTAAAAGTCTCTGCAATATACAAAATCGTCTTTTTACTATTTTCCTACAATTATAATTATACATAAACACTAATAATAAATATTTTCTGAAAATTAAAAAATACATGCTATTTTAGGCAAACTAATTTGTGATAGAAGTCTAAACAAAACTACCTATTTTTTAGGCTGTGAGACTTCGAACAAAACTGTCTTTTGTTTTGGCAAAATAAAAAACGGACGTATTTTTAGAAAAATAAAAAGGTTACAATTGATATTTTTGGTAAACAAAACATTCTCCTATGACTCAAATTTTTGGCAAATAAAATTTATTTTAACTTTTAAAAAACAAAAACTATAGAAATATAGATTTTTTTAGTCAAATAAAAAACTATCGTGAGTTTTTTTTTTCTTTGTAACACAAGAATCATTTTATGTCCTACTACAAATCTTATAGGAGTTCAAATTCAAATTCTTTTTGGTTTATGAATACTCATTCCATAAAAGAAATTTTTTGTGCGGTAATTTTAAATTATTATGAGAAAAAGATGGTACGAGTAGTTAATTTTTTCCTTAGTTATGTCATCTCTTTATCAATATTCTTTGCAACTTACTTTTCATTACATTTTCAATTTTTTCAATGATTAATTTGGATTGATAATGTATCATTGTAACTTTCTCTCGTATTAACCTCAAAGTGATGATTAGCCTAGATCATTTAACACTGAAAAGTGTTTGGATGGTTGTTATGTATTGTATTTTATTGTGTTTTTAGTTAAAAAATAATATTTATTTTGATTGTTACTAGAATTATTGATTGTATCATACTGTTAAATATATCAAAAAGTATGAAACAAGATGGTACAATAAACAAAATTATCATATACTATTTTCTTAAATTATTATTCAATTTTATTATGTTAATTTTCCTTTCATATTTTAGGATCCTTTGTTTAGGATTTTGTAATGTCGTGTTTAGGTTGTTTAGGTTTTTTTATATAGGGTTTTCTTTGTTTTAGGTCTAGGATTTAAATTGGAAGCTTTTAAGTTGATATTGGTGTGAACTAACTTATATTTTGACTGCATCATCGATTAATTGGTCATCTAAAGAGGAAGATGCATATTGAGAAAATCACAAAAACTCGAGCAATAATATAGCTTGAAAGAGAGACTCTTCTAAGGATATGACATGCATTTGATTTAATAAGCGTTTTTACAACACAGAAGTCATATGTATTGGGGAAGTAATTCACCATTATAATTTTCTATTTCTACCATTTCAATTCAAAGCTACTGTAAAGTCAATTCATAATCTGTATAAGAAACAACATGGCTATATTTGAAGTGCAGTAGAAAAGATATACCGGCTATTTGATTAAAAAAAGAATAAAGTGGCCTGAAGTTTTCATGGCAAATTTTACACTTTTATGATGGAATCAAGTCAAATTGCACAACTTTATGGATTAACAAGCACTAATTATCGGTTTACTTAACACACCAATCGTAATTTAAGGAATCGTTAATTTATTCCACCTACCTTATATGTATCTTAGATATCTACAAATACTATATAACTAAGTTCTCCGTCTTTACATGTTCAAAAGATGTTAAATTTAATTATTGTATTCATGTTTATTAGTTAAACAAATAAAATATTTACTTTAACGTTTGAATTCATTAAAGTGAGGTACACGCAAAAAGCGTACACCTAAACTAATACAAGGAATAATACAAACCTACATTTTGATTATCCTTTGCACCCAATCCTTCTCTTACTTATATCTAGTAACAATTAATCTAAAATAAACTAATTTTATTATACCAAATAGAAGAAAAACAAGGAATAAAATTAATGCATAAGCAACATAACCATCTACTAATAATAAACTAAACTAAACTAAACTAAAGCAATTTTGTTAAACCAAATAGAAAAAAAAAAAGAAAAAAAAAATTCACACATGAGGATCAAAATCTTCTACTTCTATATTACAAAACAATCCTGTTACACAAATATAAAATATGAGGTTTGTATAATATATAGTATAAAATTATAAACGATACATATATATATATATAAAAATTACAAGTTGAAACCTCAGAAATAAAGTACGTGTAAAAGGATAGGGCGAAAAGAGATAAGCTTTGTTAAACTACATTTTACTTATCCTTTGCACCAAATCCTTCTCTAACTGCATTCTATTAGCCCATAATAAGCACCAATTTTGTAATCATCACACCAATTTTTTCTTGGAAAAAATGTGCGAAAAATACTTGTACTTAGGTGAAATTTGCAGTTACGCATCCTGAACTTTGCGGGGACCTATGACCCCCTAGGTTCAAGATGTGTAACTACAAATTTCGCCTAAGTATAGATATTTTTCGCACTTTTTTCTCACTTTGTAAACACAACCATCAAGATAGGCCAAAATGGTAAGAGTTCTCTACTTTTATGTACAAGAGAAACCACCAAATAGCATCAACACAATTTTGTTTATTGTGACTTGTGAGAGGGCTTTGGCATGGGCTTTCTTAGCCTCTTCCTGCTTCAGCCTCCAAGTTTTTAGTTCCTACAATAACCTAAAAAACAACATTTCGATCGAATTCGCCTGCAAAAACAAATAAATACGAAGTTATACAGTGACAGATCCAGAATTTTTTCAATCATGAGTTACCATTGAGATTGGTATGCATTACTAGTTTTCCACTCAAGTAAATAGTATTTTGAGTCCCAAAATAAAGGGTACTTGAGCATACAAACTATTTTACCATAGGCTATGGTAAAAACTTATTCAAACTTAATGATCACACAAATCAATATTAGTATAACATAAGTCTTCTTCATACTATTTTATCTTTTAATCATGCCATCATGGTTATAATAATTGCACTTTTTACCATATTTATTGCTTAATCATGGTAAAGTATATTACATAAACATCTGATATTTAGGAGATACTTTCAAAACAATTAACTAAAATTTGCCTTATTTCATGTGTTTAGTGTCTATTGCCACCTATAGATGCACATTGTCATTGACCATATATAAGCTATATCACATCATATCCATCGTAAAATAATACTATTGGTTTTTCACCAAACAATAAGTGAATATTTTTGTTGTATATAGACGGTATATTCTAAATAACATACCCGATTTAATCCCGAAAAATAACATTATCCGCGATTTTCATCAAAGGCTTTAGACAATCCGGTGAGAATTTTCTTGCAAACATGTGAGAATACGTAGAATTTGATTCGCGGAGCTTATAAATAAGCTCTGGCGAAATTTCCGAAGGCAAATAAGTACGTGGGTGTCCATCGACGCTCTCCGTCCAATTAACACGTGTCAACGTATAATGGGTGCACCCTTTAGGGTCCTCCATTGACAAAAGTGTTGGAAAATAATGTTCCTCAGGGTAACATGAATCACTGTTCAAACAAGGCATTTTAAACTTCCTCCATAATCTCCTATCTCTAATCACTACCAATGCATGTCTTCTTGTGAGGACAAAGAATTGGGACCCGAACCGGAACCGATCGAATGGGACCTCGGGTAGCATAGCGCGCTCGCCTCGTGCTACGTACCGGTCCCACATGTATGACTCGTTTGATAATATTTGGATGAAACTCTGATATTCGGGGAATTGAGATGTGAAGAGAGAATTGTAAATGAAATCGAATGAATGTAAAGGGATACAATGTTGTGACACAAGCGCAAAATAGGAATTTAACGGGTCGTCTAAGAGGGCGGTAGCCATAAGACGCCGAGCGGCCGATATTAGGGTAGGGGATGCACGTTGTGTCCTTTTGGCCGCGATGAAACGGCCCTTGAAAACTCGCCCGCCGGGTCGTGAAATCCTGGCTGAGGGATCTGCATGAATGTAAATGTTGAAACGACCATCGTGACCGGCGAAGAACCGATCCCATAAGGGGGCGAAATGAAGATCGGTGTTGGTGAGGAAGAGAAATGCGATCTTCATACGGGGATTGGTGGTGCCAAGTCGAGAGATGGCACCACCAACCCCATCGATGGAAGCTAGGGTTGCACGACGAAACAAAGCAAGATCATCAAGTTCATCAGGGATCGATATATCAACGTGTTTAGATGGAAAGATTTGTGGTGCGAAGAGGAAAATGAGAGGGAATGATAACAAAAGCGTAAAGGATATAGCCACGGGTATATTAAACATAGCCTTAAAACATATAAACTATAGGAGGAGAATAAGAACAACAATAAAAAAGAAAAGTAGTATAGAAATGATAAGATTATGATTAATTAATAGAATGTGTTATTTACAATGTGATGAAAGATTTGGTCACTAGGAGGTGTTAGAATGTTATTCCCAAGTTCGTAAAGGAACAAATAGGAGGAAAGAAGAAACAAAAATATTGGAATTTTGTGGATATAGTGATTATAATGAAGAATAAAATTAGAGAATAATGGAGCAATGGATAATTCACAAAAAAGAAAAGGTGATGGTCTTATCAAGGTAGTTGAGATTGTGTTTTAATTTCCTATTCTTTAGGTAGACATGGTAGGATGTGAGCTATTTTAGGAATAATAACTATATATGTCATGTACATATATGCACACACACTCTAGAAGAAAAATAATAGAGTCACGTAAAGTGAAAAATTAATCAGTTGGAACTATTTCATTCTAGAATAAGGTATATGAGAATAGGAATTTTTTTTCCTAATTTTTCACCTGACGTCTGGTTAGTGGAGTAGCCACGTGAAGTGAAACATGATCAATTACATCGATCGTGAAAATATAAAATTGAATTTATAAAAAATTAATGCGCACTTAGGTAAACACTTATATACTTATCATTTACTGTCCAAGTTGGACAATTAAAAATTTGAAGTGCTATTTGTTCATACACTGAAATTTTTTAATTGAGTTGTATAAAACAAAAGTAAAATAAAAATCTTGCTAGCTACATTTCTTACCTACTTAATTAAATGATGAACACATAACAGATTATACTTCAACCCCTTGATTTTTATCTTTTTGTGTGTTTAATCATGGGTGCAACAATGTCATATAGTTTTCCTTCTGGGGTTTTCATGAGATGTTTGATATTTTTTGATACTCGATTAATTTGAATTTCGTTGCATCAGACTTTCATTATGGGGGCACACTTTCTATTACTATAATTTTTTTTCTTTTTAATTTTTAGAGTTTAAATTCAAAACTTTCGATTAAACATAAAGAATCTTATTCATCCCACTTCAATTTTTAATGATACATGTATTGGTACAATATCACTAGTTAGTTGTGATGTATTTAGATGGTTAAAACAAATTTTGTTATACTATTGGTAGTGTTTTGACAATAAAACATGCTTGTCTATGCGTTTCTGCTTAATTACTGCAGTAAAAAGGGAAAAGGATCAAATATGTCATTGAACTATTAGAAATAGCTCATTGATGTCATCAGTTAAAAGATCAACTCATTGATGCTATCGCCGTTACAAAATCAGCTCATCTATACCATTACTTTTTAACGATTGTCTGCAAAAACAGTTTTGTCACGTGGCCTTTTATTAGAGGTCTACGACATTAATTAAAATATAGAAAAAGGATCAAATATGCCATTGAACTATCAGAAATAATTCATTTATGTCATCAGTTAAAATTTCGGCTCATTCATGCATGTCATTGCCATTACAAAACCAGCTCACCCATGCCATTACTTTTTAATAAAGGATTTTTAAAAATAGCTTTGCCACGTAGTCTTTTATTAAAAGTCCATGTCATTAATTAAAACAAACCAATATTAATTTTAAAATATTTGAAATTAGTTAGTATTTGAATTATTTATTCCACTATTTATATCATAATGATGGGATAAGTTATCTCATATACATGACGGGATAATTGTGATAGCACACTTCTTTTAAGCTATTATTTGAAAATAATTTTTCAACAATGTATGCTCCCTTAATTCGTATGGGAGAATGGAGAAGTTCTATTGGTACGCCTCCTTCTTTTTCTTGCCCGCCCTAATCGTTCATTGGCTTCTTTTCTTGCAACTTCAGAGAATATATTGAAGCCAGTGTAATTACAACTAATCAACTACTGTAGGACTGAATTTTTGAGGTTTTTGTTAAGTGTAACATTTATAATGATTTAGAATCAACTAGAAACAGCCAAAGGATATACATTAATAACTATTTTTTCTGATCAAAAAAATAGTTGTTATAGGGAAAAAAAATACTTCAATGGATTTGGGTCGGGTTATAGTAAATGAATCGGTTCTTTTTAATGGATCTAAGATATTTTAAAATTAATATTGATTTATTTTAATTAATGACGTGGACCTCTAATAAAAGGCTACATGGCAAAACTGTTTTTGAAAATCCACCATTAAAAAATAATGACACGGGTGAGCTAATTTTGTAGCGACGATGGCATGAATGAGTCAAACTTTTAACTGATGGCATAAATGAGCCATTTCTGATATTTCAATGATATATTTGAGCCTTTTCCTTCTTTTAATTAACGATATGAACCTTTAATGAAAGGCCATGTGGCAAAGCTGTTCTTAAAAACTGCTGTTAAAAAGTAATGGCATGGATGAGCTGATTTTGCAACGGCGATGACATGAATGAGCTAAATTTTTAACTGATGAGATAAATGAGTCATTTTTTATAGTTTAATGGCATATTTGAGTCTTTTTCCTAGTAGAAATAATGTGAAATAAAAAAATATATGCATTTTTTTATGTCAAAAATCACCATGCTTCAAAAGGGGCAAAAATCAAAGACCCATGTAATCATAAAAGTTTTATTGAAATTATATTCAAGATAATATTAGTTCAAATAATTATTATAGATTAATTATTTAAGTCGAATAATACGAACTTAATCAAAATACGTTTTTTGTTGGACTAGTTCATCTTTATTTGAATTCGCTTTGTCAAATTCAAGGTGTCATCTTATTCTAGAGGCTCAATTTGATGTTATGTGTCAAATGACATGACATACAAGTTAAGCGAAGGAGCCAACAGAATCATACTTCATATCAAAATGATGCAACATCCCTACTGAAATCAAAGGTCGATGAAAATGCGCTTTGTGTAAAAGTGACATGTTCCGACCAATCAAATATCGTCATATCACTTTAATTTGATTGGCCGAAAGATGTATGTACTCATCACAACTCCTCCATTGTACAGCTATAAAAATGGCTTTCATAATTCAGAAATAGACCAAAAATCTCATATGGCTAAGAAGCCATAAAGAGTTGTGGATCAAAGGTCCCAGATTTCTCTAGAAGCTACAAGTTCAAGCACGCAAGCAATCAAGTTCAAAAACAAGTCAAGTATCAAATAAATCACTGGACTCAAACAACAAGTTCAAACACACAAGCAATCAAGTTCGAATATAAATCAAGATCAAACAAACCACCGAATTCAAGCTACAAGTTCAAGCACACCAGCAATCAAGTTTAAATACAAATTAAGATTCAAACCATCCGATTCAAAATCAAGATTCGAGCCTCTATAATTTGAAGTAAATTGTTTCACAAAGAGAATTCACAAAATATTATACGTAATAAGTAGAATAAAAAAATACAACTCAAAAACGACAATACAAAGATATTAGATTGGACTACTACAAATTAATGACAACTTTAGTAAAACAATTAGTATATATTTAGCTTATTTCACTACATGTTGCTTACCTCCAACTATCACTAACCTGCCCCAGTGAAACATAACAAAAGCCTCTACACAACTTATAGTAAATAAACCAAATAATCAAACTACTATATATTAATTAAAAGACAAATTAAATTCGTAAAGGGTGATTGAGTTGGCGCAACAGGTGATATCTCATAAGAAAAATTAGAGATTCATTATCTCTGCTAGCGCTTTTTCAGTCAAGCTTGCAATTGAGCTGGTGCAGTGGTGGTATCTCATGAGGGAAGACCAAAGTTTCGGGTCCTCATGTCAAATCATTCTCAATCGAGCTCATTGCACTTGATTTGTCTAGTGTGATTTACTTCTCCAATATAATTTATAAGCTATTGCACACAAATAAATTTACCCAACGCACCCACCCCCAGAGTAGGACGGTAGAGAAGTTCTAAAAAAATCAATTATCATTATTAGTTATGAGCAAAAAAAAAAAAAAAAACATGCTCAAATTCGTTTTGTCATAAAAAAAATTCACTTTTTTTCTTCAAAAAAAAAAATCTTTATTTGAAAATCATCATTTGACCATAGAAAAATTTAAATATAACATGTAGTTATATTTGCAATTTGAAAAACACCTGAATCATGTTTTCACTTTCACTATATTTTTTCTTTTTCAAATTTACCCTAAGTTCTTTTTTATTATAAAACATCCCCATTTAAATTATATTACATGTCTTTTTTAAGAAAAATAAATTCAAACAACCAAATATTATGAAAAAATATTTATAGTAGTATGTGGTAGCTCTTATTAGACTAGATGTCCACCGGCTCATGCTAGCATGGGCCTAATATATGTTATTTTTTTATCTCAATTTATGTGATATAAATAAAATTTAGATAATCAATTATATTTTTAATATGCTTTTAGATAATTTAATTTATTAATTATTGCAATTTATAATACTTTTTTGGGCATTGTACTGTAATTTACTATTTTAAGTTGTTAGGTATTGTAATATATAATATTCTCCTTATCAAAATTGTTGTGGCATTAATAGTCAATTATATTTTAAAATAGTTTAACTTTTTTAACTATTGTAATTTATAATACTTTTTCTTTAATTCTAATTTAAGTGACACTGAGATAATTTCGAAAGTCAATCATATACCACGATTGAAGTAACGAAACAGACATGTCTTAAATGACTTATAATAACTAATTAGAAGTGATATAGCAAAATTGCTACAAAAATACTTGTGAAAAAATTTAAGTGAATCTTATATAAGATGTCAAGTTAATTTAAAACAACAAGAGTTAATTTAGGTCTATTTTTTTTATTTAATATTATTAAAATTTTAATACTTAGATGAGTTATAATAATTAATTAGGGGTGATATAATAAAATTACGATTGAATCAGCTGGAGCAAACATGTCATAAATGTCTAATTTTCTTTTTTTATCAAACATGATTAATTTTTTAATACATAAGATCCAACCAAATATCACGATGTGGTGAATCAGACATGTATTAAATGTGTCATAATAACTAATTAGAAGTGATATAACAAATTGGTATTAAAAATATTTAAAAAAAAAAAATTAAATGGGCTTCATATAAGATGTCAAGTAATTTAAAACATTAATAGTTACTTTATTATTTTATTTCTATTTTATTTTTTACTAAATATTATTAATTAGGGGTGATATAGTAAAATTACGATTGAAACAGTTGAAGCAAATATGTTATAAATGTCTATTTTATCTTATATTATTAAATATTATTAATTTTTAAATATGTAAATGATATATAATAATTATTTAGGGGTAATTCAGTAAAATCACGGAAGAAAAAGGCACGTAACGAAGAGGTGTCTACTTCTTCACGTTTATAAATAATAGTAATGCAGTATATGACATATTGTAATTAACTATTTTGCGATATTACATTCTTAGAAAAAAAAAATGATTATATATTTGAGGTAAATTAGTCAGATTAAATGATTTTGTTAGTCTTTGGAAATTGAATGATGAAGGGGTATGAACCATTTTTAGAAAAAGTATATTTAAATTCTAAATATTTTTTGTAAAAAGTATGGCCAAACATAACTTTAACTTTGAAAATCCTAATAATTTTATTTCTTTTTACTTTACATGACCAAACACCCACATAAATTTTTTTTACAACCCCTTTAGATTTTTTTTTCTTAGTTTGAAAAAGTTGTCCTCTAGCTTGAGACTTCTTAATCCCACAACCCCAATTTATTTGTTAATCTTCAAACCTTACATTGTTCCATACAAATATTTTAATTTTAAACTTTTTATTGTATTTTTTTATGAAATAATTTATTGTATTGAGTTTAAATTTTGTTTACTATTATAAAGTTGGCTTTAGTATATGGCCGACACGTTAAAATTAGCATATTTTATTTACACACTCGAATTAAATTTTATTTCAATTGAATACTTTAATTTCTAGACTCTTTCAATAAAAAATTTGAAAAAAATTAAGCATATTTTATTTGTTTATTATAAGTTTTACGATTTATTAAGGCAAATACACATAATTAAAAAAATTGACATATTTTATATAATTAACTTAACTAAATAGATGAATCAGAACAACATACATAATTTTTTTCCAAAAACTAAATTGAAAAGGTCTAATTGAAATACTTTAATAGAAATTAAAATGTTCAATTAAAACATGATTAGTTCGAATATTTAAGTGGAGTATCAAAATAAGTTTAAATACTGCAATGTTGTACAAAAATATTACACTTATGTGTGGCCTAGAGGTGGCAAAACTAGCCCAAACCCATTTGATCCGCCCAATTCGCCCATGTTTTGATGGGCTGGGCTAAAGTAATTTTGAAGATGGGTTGCTTTAAGTCGGTCCAAGTAAGCCCACTATAATTCATCAACTCAAATGGGCTCACAGTGATGCTCAACTTTGACCCATAAAGATGTTTAAACCTAGTACTTATAGTCTCACTTTTAATATTTTTAATTTTTTTTAGCTGTTTCAATCATATTTTTTTTTCCTTTTTGAAAAAGTTGTTGTAATAAATATTTTTTGTAATGAAAAAAATATTTTTGTCTTACATCATCCCGGACCCACCCACCCACCAAAAAAAAAGCTAAATATTTTTAAAAATTTATTTTTTAAAAGAGAAATTAACTTTTTAAACTCACCCACCTCCACCTCCCCCCATCCCAAAAAAAATAATTTTTTTTCTTATCCCACCCACTTTTCCTATTCCGTTCCCCCAACCCCAACCCCCTAAATTCTTTTAATTTGCATACAAGAGGTTTAAAAATAAATTACATAGAAGATATTAAGAATTAAAACATAAAGTCAAGTTTAAAAAATAGTATAGTCCTTATGCCCAGTTAATCAAGGAGAAAACTAATATCAAGAAGAGCATTATAATTTACTTTTTTGGTGTGATGATTTTAAATGGTGGATCGAAATTAAACATTTAAGATACGGGATAGGTTGTGTTGTGAATAATTTTATTGCATTTTTTAGTTTTCTTTATTTTTACTTGAAAATAATAATTATAACAATATAAATATAAATATAAAAAAAAAACATAAAATATAATTCCAACCTAAATTGTTGTTATAATAATTGTTCAATGATGGGTTAAACTATAATTCATTGTTTAATCCATCTTGGCCCAACCCATCTTAGCCCATCTATATTTTGGGTGGGTTGGGCAATGACTCATTTGTTGCTTTAGCCCATTTTGACCTGTCTAAATTTGGCCTAACCAGCTCATTTGTCACCCCTAGTGTGGCCTAATGGTCAAGGTCTCGAGTTCAAATTCAACAGAATAAAAACACTAGATGATTCTTTCTAGATCTCATAATCATGTTAGAGAAAGTTATCAAATTTCTAATACTGGTGAGAGGTACAACTATCCCTTTCAATTAGGCCTTGTTCTAGCTTTTTTAGGGGTTATTATTTTTTTGATAGTTCATATGTACATTTTATCTGTTTATTCATTCATAGCACGAGACTTCACTACCCAAGCTTCATTATATATCCACCACGATTGCACAAAATTTCACTATTCAAGCTATATTATATATCCGTCATCAGTATATCACAGGGTTCATCATGACAGGTGGGAGCATTCATGGTTCGATTTGAATCGATTTTTTATTAAAGTTAAAATCAAATCAATTTAGTCGATTTTTAAATTTCTATAACCAAATAAAATAAAAATCATTGATTTTGTTTAATTTAATTTAATTTTTTAATTTTTAGCTAGCTAATGATAAATATTTAATGGTAAAATTGAGGAGACATAAAACGATTATTTTAAATGAATATTAGGAATCATCAAATTTTTCTTTACTATCACACGATGAATATATATGAATTTTCTATTATTTTATTTAATGTTATTTCAATATCTTAGCATGTTTAAGTTGCATAATTGCAGAGCTTAATCCATATCACATTTCTAACACCCATAGGATTAAGATACAGTTTTAAATAGCATGGGTAACCCTTCGAAATTAAAGAGGCAAGGCATTGAAGATTAATGGATGTGTTAGCAAAGAAAATTTAAAATCGATAATATACCACACCACATATAGACAATTAATTTAAAGTGTTGCGTTTGGGTATAGTTTTTAATAAGTACTTAAAATTTAAAACTTAAAAGTGTTGTAGTGCATATGAAAGAGGTAAACTAAAATCAAATTAACGATTAAAAGAATATTTATGAAAAAACTAATATCATAAATTCAAGTAAGTATAAAATTTATATATATAATTTATCGGTTCGGTTCGGTTCAGTTATTTTGTTGATTTTATTTTTAGTAGAACCATAATCAAATCAAATCAAATGTTATCGATTTTTTAAATGGATTTGATTTGAATTGCGATTCAATTTGATTCTTAACCAAACCATGAACACCCCTAACGACAGAAACTTTTGCTTATGGAGCTATATTTTTCATTAGAGATAACAATAAACACAAACACAATTTGCAGTAATATCTCAAGGGAATGTTATCAATGAAATATATAGGAATGATAGATCCTATTCCGAATTTAATCGAGGTTCATGAAAGCTAGCCTAGACACTACAATTATATATAAAAAGATGGGGAAATAACATAAATTTCGACAACTTGGAGATTAATTATAGAAATCTCAACATTTTGCATAATTATTGAAATTTCAATTCCGAGTCTGTCGAGATACATAATTAGCTCCCGATACATCCAACAATATATTTTTCTTTGTAAAGATACATAATTAACACCCGATATTTTTTTCCAATGTTGAGTCTGTCGAGATACATAATACAGCCAATGAAAATACATAATTAGATCTCAATATATTTTTTTCGATTTTGAATCTATCGAGATACATAATTAGCTCCCAATAAATCCAATGAAGATAAATAATTAGTTAAAATTTCTATAACTATAAGGGTGAATATTTGTGTATATATAATAAATTAAGGTGTATATTTATGCTATTTTCGTTTAATCTTTTTTTGTAAAATACTAATCACATATTAAGCCTATAAAATTTAATGATGATATCACATCACATTTTTCTATTATACAGAAGAGGTGGTTTCGACCACCTCATGTAATTACCAAAAAATCCAACTACTTTCACTTAATTACATATCATGTTCCAGTTTATAATAATTCTATTGTTTTATCATAATAATTTAAATATTTAATATATTCTATTAATTTATATTAATTAACTATAACTACATATTGAAAGTAATTTTTTTATTTATTTAATTATCTATCACATTCAAAACTAATTTATTACCACAAATCACAATAATTAATAACTTAAAATTTTTAAAAGACACGTAGAAATTTTATTGACTCTTATTATTTTAGTAATGCCACATAAATTGAGACAAAAGAAAAAAAAAACTTAAAATATTTAAAAGGTATATAAAAATTTAATTGACTCTCAAAATTGTATCGAAGCCACATAAATTGGGACACAAGGAGTAAATATATTATTTGATAATTACGTAAAAATTATTATAAATCACAATAATTAACAAGTTAAAATATTTTTTTTTTAAAATAGATAAAAGTTTTATTCAACTCTCAAAATTTTATCGGTGCAACATAAATCATGATAAAATAAACCACCTCTTCGTGGATTTACTTTTTTACCCTCATTATTTACTATATTACACCCTAATTGTTCCATGATTTATTATATTATTCCTAATTAATTATTACAAGTCATTTATATATTAGAATTAATAATATTTTTTTATTATATTACCTCTAATTAATTATTATAAGTCATTTATATAAAATTAATAATATTTAATTAAAAAAATAGATATTTATAATGTTTGTTTCAGCTGATTTAACTGTGATTTTACTATATCATCCCTAATTAATTATTATAAGTCATTTATGTATTAAAAAATTAACAAAATTTTATTCAAAAAATTAAATTACTATATTACCCCTATCATTTACTATATTACCCTTAATTGCTCCATGATTTATATATTACCCCTAATTAATTATTATAAGTCATTGATATATTAGAATTAATATTTTTTTTATTATATTACCCCTAATTAATTAGTATAAGTCATTTATATATTAAAATTAATAATATTTAATTAAAAATAGATATTTATGACGTTTGTTTCAACTACTTTAACCTTGATTTTACTATATCATCCTAATTAATTATTATAAGTCATTTATATATTAAAAAATTAATAATATTTAATTAAAAAATAGATGACATGTTTGTCTATATTACCTCTAATTGTTCCGTGATTTACTATATTACCCTAATTAATTATTATAAATCGTTTATTTATTAGAATTAATATTATTTTTTACTATATTACTCTTAATTAATTATTATAAGTCATTTATATATCAGAATTAATAATATTTGATTAAATCAATATACATTTATATTTGTATCTCATTAATATCAAATTTTAATATTAAAAAATATTTATAGTGTTGAATCCGTGCTGACACCGTATCCACCTTAGTCAATTAGAAGAGAGGAAGTACTAGGTTATTGTTAGATTGTAACACAAAGTTGAAACATTCTAGAACCTATCTAACAACAAATCTCAGCCGTCCAAATTCTTTTTCTTTCATATAAAAACCACAAGATCCCCTCTCCTCCCTCCCTCTTCCATCTCTAGCACATCAAAAAGACCTAGTCTTCCAATTGGTACGTACACAATTCCCAAAAAGGATCTTGTTATATTTTAGTTTATCGAAAACAATCTCTCTATTATATAGTTTAGTTGGAATGTTGTTGTTATTGTTTAATTTTTGTTTTTGAAAACAGCGTGGTAAGGTGTGTGTATACTTTATCCTTTCGAGGGTATACCATTGTTGTTGTTGTTGTTGTTGTTGTTGTAAGTGAATTTGAATTTGTGATTTTGCAGGTGAGAAAAGAATTGAAATATGTTTGGGAGAGCACCAAAGAAGAGTGATAACAACAAGTACTATGAGATCTTGGGAGTAGCTAAGACTGCTACACAAGATGATCTTAAGAAAGCTTATCGTAAACTTGCTATCAAGAATCATCCTGATAAGGGTGGTGATCCTGAAAAAGTACTAACTTTTTTGCTATTTATTGTATTTTTTTGCTGTGTTTACTTGGTTTTTGGGTGTGTATTTACTAATTTTATAACCCTTTTTGGAGATTGTTGTTGTTGTTGTTGTTTCGCTGTTTTTTGTCAATTTTTGCAATTTTTTTGTGTTTGTATTTGCTACTTTTGTGGCCAGATTAGGTAAGGATCAGTTTTTTTTTTATTTTGTGATTTGTTTGTTGTGTTCTTTTTGTTTGTAATTTGTTTGTTCTGTTTTTTGTTTATGGATTTGCTAATTTTATGACCCCGTTTGGGAGATTTGTAGTTTATTTTTGTATAAAGATCAGTCCTTTTTTAGGTTTTTGTTGATTACTTGAGCTCTCTCTTAGTTTCTGGTCTGGGTTTTATTTTAGATCTTAGGAAATTAATTCTACGGGCAAGATAGGAAGTGGAAGTTTGATACGGATAATGAAGCTGGAATGGCTTGTGGGATACCAGTTAGAGGTGGAGTTGGGATTTGAAGCCTTTTGGTTTCAGGATGTTAGTGCTTTCGAGTTACTATATTGAATAAGTTTATTTCATTTATGGGTTTGTTTTGAACCTTTTGGTTTAGGATTTGCTAATTTTGTGACCCCTTTTGGGACTTCTTGTTTATCTTTGTATACGGATCCGTCTTTTGGTATTTGTTGGCTGTTTATCTATGATCCCTCTTAATTTTTGTTCTAGGTTTTGTTTATAAGTTAGAAAATCTATTCTAGGGGAAGGTTGATACTGTTTGGTGAATCAGGAATGACCTGTGGGATACTACGCAGAGGCGGAGCTAGGATTTGAAGCTTTAGGGTGTCAGGATTTTAGTCATTTTGCGTTTACTGCGTTCTGAATTAATAATTTGTACATTAAGTAAATTTTTTTTGAGGGAAATGTAGAGGCAGATACCTATGCTGGTCGATAGGGACAGAGCTAGTAAAGAGGAAAGGGGCTCAGTTATGTGGTGCAAATTGGATAAATATAGTAAAAATGATTTGTTTTGGTTTATATATAAACTGTTGAGATCCTCTGACCCCCTTGACGTAAAGGAAGATTCTAATGTAGTGATAATGGGGACTCAAAAGTTGTTTCAAGTCACCAGTTTTAGTACGAATGATGCCATTTTAGTATTTCGTGAATCCTCTAGTAAATTCCTGGCTTCGCTACTGGTGGTGGTCACCGCTAGTGGAAGGTAATAGATGCCTAGACACATACATTATCAGAAAGTTACCCTAAGTTGGTCTTGCGACTGTTCAATAGGAGTTTTAATATGATGTCTTCTGGGGTTGACTTAGTTTGTGAGTCACCATTTCTTCTATGTGGTATGTTGGACGTTCAAGTTATATGGGATTCAAAGGGAGCCCACTGTTGGTCTCTCCAGGAGTGGGCTGGGTATAAAGAATCTGATCTCTGAAGGAAAGAAAGGATGGATTTTCTTAGTTCTTATTTATACGCTTAACCAAAGAAGTTTAGTTAAATGTTCTAGTGTTGCATGGCCTATCATGTCATTGGAACCTCGGTATCTTGAGTTTCACCTCAACTTTTTCGATGTTAGGTATTATGTATTAGATACTTAAATGCAGTTAACCGGCTCTTGGAACTCATGATTAGCTGGCCCGATTACATTTTTAATCATTAGTAACGTGTACTTCAGTGTCAAAATAATAGCTGTAATTGTTGCGTTTAGTGTTGATTATGTTTCTGGTTGTGCGGTAATTGCGATGCCTGCGGTGCAGTACTCAAATTGTTCTATTTTAAATTTTATATTTCAGTTCAAAGAGATTGCCCAAGCCTATGATGTTTTGAGTGATCCAGAGAAACGTGAGATTTATGATCAGTACGGTGAAGATGCGCTCAAGGAAGGAATGGATAGAAGTGGTGGACACGACCCGTTTGACATATTCCAGTCTTTCTTTGGTGGAAGCGCATTTGGTGGTATGCTTCCGAAGCATGTTTTTAATTGAAGTTACTGATTTCTTTGATGCATCTCCAATTTCTCATGGATGTGGATTATTTTGATGTACAGGTGGTGGAAGCAGCAGAGGAAGACGGCAAAGGAGAGGGGAGGATGTTGTCCACTCTCTCAAGGTTTCTTTGGAGGATCTCTACAATGGAACATCAAAGAAGCTATCACTATCTCGCAATGTCTTGTGCACAAAGTGCAAGGGGTGAGTATGCAATGTGGTTATTTATTATTGGCATAATCTACTGCTGTTTTGTTAAGTTCCCTGCTGAAATGGTGCTATATCTGTATTTCCAGAGTGGGGTCTAAATCAGGTGCTTCAATGAAATGTTCGGGATGTCAAGGGAAAGGAATGAAAGTTACGATCAGACAACTTGGCCCCATGATTCAGCAGATGCAGCACCCCTGTAATGAGTGTAAGGGCACTGGTGAGAAAATCAATGATAAAGATAGGTGCCCACAGTGCAAGGGTCAGAAGGTTGTGCAGGAGAAGAAGGTATTGGAAGTTGTTGTGGACAAGGGTATGCAGAATGGACAAAAGATAACATTCCCGGGAGAGGCTGATGAGGCGGTAAGATATGCAACAAAGTGTTTGAAATATTTTGTTTCTTAATGGCCTAAGCTTTGTCGATCTTTAACATTGCTTGTATTCTGTTGCAGCCTGACACTATCACCGGCGACATAGTTTGTATCTTGCAACAGAAGGAACATCCCAAGTTTAAGCGAAAGGGAGATGATCTCTTTGTAGAACACACCTTGACCTTGACTGAGGCTCTATGTGGTTTTCAGTTTGTCTTGACTCACTTAGACAATAGACAGCTGATGATTAAGTCCCAACCTGGAGAAGTTATCAAGCCTGGTAAGCCAAAGAAACTTAATAATGGGCTTTTAGTTCTGATATTCGTACCAGTATTATTTTTGAGGTATTGGAAGCGCTTATATAGTCTTTTTTGTCCTGGCATGTGCTTTCAGTGTTAACTTTTAATATCTTTGATATGAATACTAATAAATTTCCTTGCATTTGTATGCTTTTCTTTGAAGGGGGGGAGTCTTGGCGTAACTGGTTAAGTTGCAGCCATGTGACCAGGAGGTCACGTGTTTGATTCGTAGAACAGCCTCTTGCAGAAATGCAAGGTTAAGGCTGCGTACTACGGATCCTTGTGGTCTGGTCCTTTCCCGGACCCCACTATCCACGCATAGCGGGAGCTTAGTGCAACACACTGCCCTTTTTATAATATGCTTTTCTTTGAGCCCTCAAGCTGGTAACTAGACCATTATCATGTTTTTGAATTCTCTGTGTTCCTTTTATTTCCTTTTTTTTTTTTAGAAAAAAAAAAACTTAACAAATGTGCATGCTTAGTCTACTTTTGTTGTCTTATGCTATACCTCAGTTTCTCTGTGTTTACATGGTAAGCATGCTTTGATAAGTATATGCCTCTAGATGATCGTCTCTTGCTCATGGTTAAACGGTCTTCTTGCTGATACACATATCACTGGGGGGGAGCAGGGGTGGGGGTGGGGAGAGTATCCTATGGTTGGTGTTTCTCTACTGGTAGTTATCTATTTATGTTTGCTGATATTGTGTAATTTCTGTTTTTGGCACCATAGATCAGTTCAAGGGCATAAATGATGAAGGAATGCCGCTGTACCAGAGCTCGTTCATGAGAGGTAAACTGTACATTCACTTCACTGTGGACTTCCCGGACGCATTAACCCCAGAGTTGTGCAAGAATCTTGAAGCAGTGCTGCCCCAAAAACCCAAAACACAAGCGACCGATATGGAATTGGATGAGTGCGAGGAGACCACCTTGCATGATGTCAACATTGAAGAGGAAATGCGCAGGAAGCAGCAGCAACAGGCCCAAGAGGCATATGAAGAAGATGATGACGATATGCATGGTGGTGCCCAGAGAGTGCAATGCGCACAACAGTAATTTGACAATGGACACACTCGTGGTAGATAACAGGAGTTCATTCCGTCAAGGGGAAGTATCAAGCCCAGGTATTGTTGTTTTTCTAATAGGGATGGTAAGAAGTGACAGCCAGGAACAACATTGTTTCTAGTGGGGAGATAGATTGCTATGCCTTTGGAATTTTATTTATGCTAGTGTACTGTAAGCAAAATTTTGTTATTGACAAATTGTAAGAGTGCTGGTGAAAGATCATTGCTAGTTGTTTTGATTTACAACTTAATTCAATTCTTGAGTATCACGTCTAGACTGATATAAAGGGTAAGAAGGGGAGCGTTGGTGTAATTGGTAAAGTTGTCGTCATGTGTGATCAGGAGGACGACGGGTTTAAGCCATCGAAATAACCTCTTGTAGAAATGTAGGGTCAGATTGCGTACAATGGATCTTTGTGCTCTAGTTTTTCCTCGGATACCATGTATAGCGGGAGATTTTATGCTCGGGCTGTCCTATTTTACTAATGGTAGTAGTATCATGATTATTTTTCCATATGCAGCTCTCTCATCAATGTTCTTAGACTTATGTTGCATCAGTCTTACTTCACTCTCTCCTATTTTAAGGGTCCTTTGGTGTAAGGTAAAAAACCAAATAATTTCGGGATAAAATAATAATTTCAGGATAAAAATTTTAATGCGTATTTGGTTGGCAATATTTGGGATATTATTCTGGGATTAATAAATAGTATTGGGATAAGTTATTCACCCATTTGGTGGGATAACAATCCCATCATTATTTATTCTTGAGATAAAATTAGAAAAGGGTACAATTGCCCTCCAAATTTTTAGATTATCATATATATATATATATATATATAACTCAATAAAACAAATCATGCATATTATTTTAAATACAATAAATCAAACACTCAATAAAAAATAGTCTCAATACAACTAATCTTAGTATAACTTATCACATCATAATTTATTCCACCAAAACTAATTCCAGTATAATTACATTCCCAACCAAACAACCCCCAAGAGTGTTAGCTTTCTGTTGAGCAACCTCAGACTCTTTTCTTTTCGATTTATTTAACTCTCTGACCGTAGTTAAGGGTGTGCATCGGTCGGTTTGGTTTATATATTATCGGTTCGGTTTATCGGTTTTTGGTTTTTAAATATGCTAAACTAATAAGATATTTTTTTATCGATTTTCAGTTTATCAATTTTTAGTCCTTAACGATTCGATTTTTGGTTTAATCGATAAGAAAATACTTATAAAATAGAAATAATAGTAACTAACATGAAAAAAATTGAATCTTAGTTGCCACCAAAAATCCTACATGACTAAATGTTGTAAGGAGAAATTAAGAGTTTGTATAATTGAAATATATATATTTATATTCTTATTGGGTTATCGGTTTACCCAATAGCCCAATAAGAAAAAATCAAATCGAACCAAAAACCCAATAAATTTTTTTATAAAACCATTAAAAAATCATTCACCCAATAACAATAAATCAATAACATTTTTATCGGTTTGATTTATCGATTGGTTTGATTTTTGCACACCCCTAAACGTAGTTATTTAGGTGGTATTCTGAAATCGAATTCCTTCGAGGAACACACGAAACAAAGATATGAATTGGATAAATAGAAATGGAAAAGAGATGTTTCTATCTCATTTAAATTAGTCGCTTTTTCTACATTCATATGATATATTAAAGTAGATCGGTTTTGACCATAAAATAGAAGCAGATCTTGATCCATGGAGTCTCGAGAAGGTAAGCTCTCCAACTTGTCTGATGCTTCTTCGGCCAAATATGATATACAAGTGGAATCTGTACTACGAGCAAGTTGTGCAAAAAATTGCTTCTTTTTTTTCAGTCTCGAAACAATTTGCGTGAAAATAGGCTTCTACTGAAAAATAGTGAATTTTTGAGTTTTCGCAATTGATTACTAGGATGAACCATAACTCGTTAAGTTGCTCCAGCAAGTATCCTTTCAGAAGGTCTAGCAACAACACTTGTAGAGGCATGCAAACATTTTGAGAGAGTCCAAAACTTTGACTCGAACAATGTCAGTATATATATGTAACAGTATATATGATGATTTAGTCAACAAGGAAACGTGCAGTTTTGAAATAATTATTCCTCAATACGTACGTAGGACTAGCAATAACACTTATAGAGGCGTGCAAACATTTTCTCGAACAAGTGCCAGCACATGTCGGTATACATACGTAACAGTATATATGATGATCTAGTCAAGGAGAAAACGTGCAACGATTAAATTCAACATGGTTTTGAAACGAATATTCCTCAATACGTAGGACAAGCAATAACGATTGTAGAGTCGTGAGTTTGAAACTCTGACTCAAAACAACTGTCAATACATATCAGTATCATATAGATGATGGTTTAATCAACAAAGAAATAAGTATTCCTCAATATGTAGGACTAGCAATAACGCTTGTACAGGCGTGCCTCCCTCCCCTCCTCTGTTGTCTCTCTGCTTCTATCCCGCTGACCATTAATGGCAAGACCATAGAATTTCCTTTCACCAAAAATGCTCCTATCAATGTCATATCTGCTCTAGCACTTCAAAATATGCCAGATCTGATAGTTTTTTGTTTATTGCAATTTAAACTGCGGCGCGGGCTAGAAAGAATTTTGTGAAATTATGGTGAGAGAAGAAAGTATTGAATCATTTTACACCCGGTTGCGGGATTCAGCTTCTACTTCACCACTGCCAGTTTTCCCCTCAACTTCTGACGTTGATTCACTCTGTACCCTCAAGATAATAGGACATGTTCTTGAATCTGATTCTGTTAGATATGCGTGCAGCCTGTTACCCCGTTTCCAGTTTTGAAGAGATTTATAAGGGATCTTAACAAGGTTCTAGAAATTGGTCCCTTAGCACGCGTTTTTGTAGTGGATAGTCATACACCTATACACTTGCGACCAGAATGATCGGGTTATTGTGCTATACACTAGGGACGATGAGCAGCAGGCTGGTTTAGCGTATGATTTTGATGTTTCTGCTTTGGCAAATGCTAGTGATTTGAACAGTGACGATGAGTTTGAAGACGAGTCTGATAGTGAAAGTGAAAATGACGACATTGAGA
>NC_061115.1:9432381-9439515 GCF_002878395.1 Capsicum annuum | reverse complement strand
TTGCTCCAATGCGAACACCTATTTCAACAAGAAGAGCTATTGCATTTGAATTTTACTTTCCTCAAGTAATAACTAAAGTAGTTGGACCTCCATATTGTCAACACTAGACCTATTTATGGATATTTTGGAATTGTAAATCACCTTTCGATTATGAAAAAGCATAAAATTTCCAGTCGATTTTATTGACTTGATGGATCAATTATATTCCATTGGCCCCACTTTGTTGCCTTGGATTAAGTGCCCTTTGGAATATACTCGATCCCTTCGTCTCAATTTGTGTAATATTAGTTCCTGTTCAAAAAATAAAGATAATATTTTTATATTTGAAAACATCTAATTATATGTAACTCCTTATTTTATTGTTATTTTGGCACCGTACTCAATTTCCAACAACAATAACATACTCAGTGTATTCACATAAAGTGGAGTCTATGAAAGTAGAATCTACACAGACCGTACTTTTACTTCAGTGGTGAGGTTAAAAAGTTATTCTTGATAGATCTCAGATTCAAGACAAAAACCAATCAGAAAAGAACATAATATAAGTATAAGAAACAATAGATAGTAAACGAAAATAACAGATATTATCAAAAGTCAAAAAAAAAATAAAAACTACAAGAGTAGTACTACGACTACCATCACCCAATTTTCACATAGATATCTTGAAATTACTTAGAACATTATCCTTGAGTTATCCTCAAGTAAATTTTCCTCACATAAATTTCTCAAACTCCACCAGTTAGTTAAAGTCAAACGTGGATAAACTATGAGTTTTTCTAGTTTGTGACATTTAAAATGTGGCTAGTAGGAATGCTAATTAGCCAAGTTGCAATCTTGGAAAGATACCTCAACTTGCTTTCACATCCACTCTCCACAAATATATATATAAAAAGAAATGATTAAGATTATATATACTAAAAACATAATAATTTATTACATGATCAATATCATTCAATCTATTATAGCATGTTTGATTATAGTTTTATCTGGTTTATCAATAAATAACAACGACATACTCATGAGTGTATTCCCACAAAGTGGGGTCTGAAGAGGATAAAGTGTACGCAGTTCATACCACTACCTCAAGAGGTTGTTTCTGATATACCCTCGGCTCATGAAAAATAATAGTATATCAAGCCGAGAACATGAAAACAAACAACAAAATATGATAAAACAACAAAATATGATAACGCACCACTGTATAATAGAAGAATCAACCTCTTTAGGTTGATTGTTGACATCATATGTATCTTACTAATAATATACAAAGCTAACTACAAATAATTAAATACATCTGCTTTTCTTTCCATCTCTCAAATCCTTTCTTCTTCCTCTATCCACAAAAAAGTCAAAATTAAACCCTCCATTTTTTCTTCTTCTACATAATGAACAACACAACTGTAGAAGATAGTGAAAGTCCTAATGATATTGAGTTAAGTGATGACACTTTTGGCAAGAATTATGGCTATGGAATTGGATTTTCACTTGGAATCCTAATATTATTATCAGTCATGGCTTATGCTTCTTACTTATGTATTCGATCGCGATCGCGCAACAATTCTAACGTGCCTAATAATCCATCTTCTTCTTCTCATGATAGCTCAACATTAGTTGATATTCAACAAGGTATTGATGAAGAAATTTTGAGAAACTATCCAAAGTTATTGTATTCTCAAGCAAAAGTTCATTATCACAGAGAGGACAATAATGGATGTTCAATTTGTTTGGGTGATTATAAAGACAATGATATGTTAAGGTTATTATCAAATTGTGGACATATATTTCATGTCAAATGTATTGACCCTTGGCTAAGGCTTCATCCAACATGCCCTATTTGTAGAAATTCTCCACTTCCAACTCCATATTTGCAATGAGGTGATTATTTCTTTTTAATCATTTGGTATCTGAACTTTATGTTATTTTCGAGCAAATTCAACTAAAGGAAAAACGCTTTCTATCAGAATTTTTTTTGTTTTCATAGTTCGAAGTTGATACTTCTGATTAAGGATAAAGGGATCTCATCTGTCCCACCATCTTCTGCGGTGATCATCAAATATATTTTATTCAAGCGGATATATGATTTTCCTTCTTTTTTTTTTTGGTTGTAAGAAATGCAAATGATAACACAAATTAGGTAATTTAGATGTAGTGATATTAAGTAAATACTACCAAAGGGAATAAAATTTTTGCAAAATGCCATCTTGTTCAATTTGTTTTTCTTGTCCATTTGTGCTAGTAATTTTATGTTCAAACAAACATAAATCATACCATCTCTCCTCCTATTTTTTTTAGAAAGATTTTGTACTCTTCTTGAGAAATATATTTAATAACCTAGTTATAGAGGATACATTAGATTGTCTTTTATTTGTCTTTTAAATGTTTCACTTAATTAACATTCTATCAACGGAAGCAATAAGCTAGTTTTGAACCAAAAAAAGAGAGAGGTAATAAAAATGATTTCTTTTCAAATATTTGGCAGCAAATTTAATTTGTGAAAATGAACAAATATTTGAGAGTGGAAAAAGTATTTATTTATTAGTACCTTTTTTGGGGGGAGGGGGAGCCAGAAATTTCGTTTAAGGTGTTCAGTTTTCTATATACATAATATGTTTAGTTTATATATTTCATATAGTTTTTTTGATGAAGAGTGTTCGACTAACCATCCTTCATTATATGTGACTATGCTTCGGGATGGGGTGTCAGAAATTTCGTTTAAGGTGTTCGGTTTTCTATGTACATAATATTTTTAATCTATATATTTCGTATAGTTTTTTTTTTTTTTTTTATGAAGACTGAAAAGTGTTTGATTGACCATCTTTCATTATATGTGGTTACACGCGGGATGGAGGCGTTAGAAATTTCTTTTAAGGTATTCAGTTTTTTATATACATAATATTTTTAATCTATATATTTCGTATAGTTTTCTTATGAAGAGTGTTTGACTGACCATATTTCATTATATGTGGTTATACGGAGGGATGGGAATGTCAGAAATTTCATTTAAGGTATTCAGTTTTTTATATACATAATATTTTTAACTTATATACTTTGTATAATTTTTTGATGAAGAATGTTCGACTGATCACCCTTCATTATATGTGACTACGCCCATGGGATGGGGTGGCGGGAGTTGTTGAAAGCATGCCAGCATGCTCAAATGCCAATTCATCATAAGGAATAACTCAAATGCCAATGCATATGGTCAATCATATGGATTAGCTTTTAGCTGGCCCCCCAAAAAAAACATATCGAGATTTCAAAAATTCATATTACTCTAATACATGTATCATGTTTAAAAGCTTAGGTTATTTTTTTTCAAATTTGGCTAAGTTTAGTAGATAGAGTTACTTCATATTTATGTTTGTGAAAGATAGGAAGTGCCCAATGAAATAGTCAAAGTGAAAACGAACGGCCAATACAACATAAAAAAGCTATTTGAAGTCATTTAAAATATAAATTGACGTTAGAAATCAGGTATTTTGAAGAAGGAAAATGGCTTTTCTCATACTCAATTTTTGATATCTTCCATGGTAGAATCATATATAATTGTTAGGTTTATAGATCAATGCAATGTAAACTCACATTGAGGTTACAACTTACATAGGCAAAGTCAGGATTAGAAGTTTTAAGAGTGTCTCTATATCAATCACACGTTAATACTATACAATAATAATTGATTCACAGTTTAAAACTATTGAATTCACGTGAATCTGTAATCAACCCTCTAGATTCGCTCTGACAAAGAAAGTGTATTGATTTGTACGTTTTTAACTTATTGAATTCATGTGAATTTGTAATCAATTCTCTAAATTCGCTTGGTCTGATCGAAAAAGTGTCTTTATTGATCTATACTTGTCTTTTGCAACCAAAACAAAATCAGTATTCGCATTTATTTTTCCAAGAACTAAGACAAGAACCAACTTTTTGTAAATCCAAAATGCTCATTTCTATATGATAATCTTTTCAAAACATTTTCTTGTATGCTAACTCAGGAGTCACCCATCAGCTGCTTTCTTTGCCTACAAAAATTGACAAAAAAAAGACTTGCATTGTTTATAAGAAGACAAACAAATAAAGAAAGTCAAACTATGGGCGAGTTAGGTCAAATTTGTGATGATTGCATTTTCACCTTTTTTTAATGAGATAAGCATCTACTAACCCTCGAACTATGCTTTTTGGGCTGCTGTAGGACTGCCGCCTATAGGTGGTAGGAAAGGATGCACTACTATAAAAAAAGAAAAACCAACTACACAAAATTGACCACGTGTTGTGGTCGAAAAAAATCGACCACAAATGGTTGGTTTTTCTTAATATTTTATAAATTTTCTTTTTTGAAAAAAAGCGACCACAAGTGGTAGCTTTTTTATTTTAAATAAATAAAAAAATTATTTCATTAATTTTTATATTAATTATTATTTATTTTACAAATAAAAGTTAAAAAAAATATCAAAACCGACCACTAGTGGTCGATTTTCAATATTTTTTTTTAAAAATAAAATATATTAAAAACCGACCACTTGTGGTCGGTTTTTGAACTAAAAAAATTAAAAAGTAAAAAGTAAAAAGTAAAAATTTTTAGTAACCAATAATTATATATATGTAATCAAATATATATATTATTTTCATTAAAAATAATTATATATATGCAATGTAATTTATATATAAATTTTTGAAATTACACTGATCACACATAGTTGATAATTAGTATAATAATAATAAAAATCAATCATTCTTAAATTTTGTGAAAAAAATAACACTAAAAAATATATCAAACAAAATAAAAAAATTACATTAAACATAATATTTATCATTTACTTATGTTTCAGTATATGGAATAAATATTTTCCTTGTATATACGTTAAATGACGTTAAACATGCATAATCTTTGTATAATGAATATGTGTGTGTGTATATATATACACACACACACATATATATCATACCGTTGAGATAATGATATTATGTTAATATTTCAGTCATAATAATGTAATATATAACCGATATTTCATCAGAATATAATGAACGTGTTCTATTATAAGGTAATATATACTTGTGGATGTGATATATATATATATATATATATATATATACGCATTCAAGAGTTCATATATATAAATATATTATATATATAAATATATATATAATCGATCACTCATCTGAGTATGTATAAGAAACACATTGCGTTATATTGTTGGATAATATACTTGTGTGCGTATGTGATATATATAGTACGTATTTAGAATTTGATATAGTCGATAGTGTGCATGTGTATATATATATAGATATATATAGTATACACATATTATATGGTGAAGGTATACTAATGACATACATAAGATAATGTAATCTATAATTCATCTGAGTATTTGTGAAATACGTTGTATATATATTATTATAAGGTAGTAGAATCATGTATGTGATGTTTATAGTATGTATGTGAAAGCTGATAGACAATTGAATATATGTATATATACGTATATCTTGTGTAGTGACGTATGTAGTAATCGAAAGCTAGATAACTAAATGTATATATCAGTATAGTTTGAATGATACGTAGATATATATCATACTATTGAGGAAATAGATATACTATTTTGAGTCAATGTAGACACGCGTATATTGTTGAAGTTGTAATAACGTAAGACTAGCATTACGAGGTATATATATATATATATATAATATCGTATTTAAAAGTTAATTAATTAAAAATTAATCGTAATTTATAAAAATCATTGATATTATTATACGATTGAGGAAATATACTACTCGTGTTAATGTGATGATAAAATAACTGTTATCTGATTTATATATGTACGAATTGTATTAAATTAATTGGATGTTGTCCCGATACCATACACAGTGTATGTACTGTGTATTTATATATATACGAATTATATTAAATTAATTGAATGTTGTTATAAATATTATCTAATTTATTAAAATTTTAATTTGTTAAAAAATAATTTTAATTTATTAACTTATTTTTGTAATTATTAATTGTAATTTATTAAATTTTAATTTCAAAAATAATTTTTTTAACTATTACAAAAACCGACCACTTTTTGTAATAATTGAAAGAAAATATAAATCTTTAACCCTACTCGACCCGACCCGTAATACATAATAAAACACAAAATCACTCCAAAACCTCACCCATTTCCCGTCCAAAACAGTCACCAACCCCCCAAAACCTCCAAATCTCACACTTTAACAATAAACTCCTAATCTCCACTGTTCTTTCTCTTTCAAGGAAGTTTGTACTCCATTCTATCTTTCAATTTTGGCTTTAATCCATTTTCAAGGAACTATTCCATCCTAAATTTTAATTTTGAGCAAGGTAACAATTAACTTTCATTAACTAAATTTAGCTTATTCTAGTATCCACAAACTCGTTTTTTAATATCTAGAAATGTTAAACGTCTACATACAAATATCTTAGTGTTAATTTCGTCAAATGGTTGTGGTTTGAGTTCTAGGGTTTGAATATTTATTTTATTTAGCTAGATTTTAGCTAATTTTTGGAATTTGAGATTGAATTAGCTAATTCTAGGCTTGTTCCAACATTAATTTGATTCTGAATTACCTAAATTTCAGTTAGTCTTGACACTTATTTCTCTATTTTACGCATTAATTGTTTAGTAGGTTTGGGGGAAAATCTTATTCCCATTCCTTTACTAAATTGTTGTAATTATTTAAGCAAAAGAGTATTCTTTGTAATAATTTTACTATTTGACAGATTTCGAATTCGATAAAAGGATTGCTTTGTTATTTTTTTGGGTGACCGCTTATCTCTTTCACTTTAATTTACGCCAAGCATAGGTAAGTTGATTTGTCTCTATTTGCTTATAATTAAGTTTTGTTATTGTACATATTGAAGTCTAGTGAAGCCGTGTGTGGCCTTGAATGTAGTTTGGTAGGTGACTTAGCTTTAAAGGAATTTTTTTTGTTTTAAATGTGGTTTGGTTGGTGACTTAGTTACTTGAAAATGGTTAAGTGTAGGAACTTCAAAGGAATTTTTTTGTTTTGAATGTGGTTTGGTAGGTGACTTAGTTGCTTGAAAATGGTTAAGTGTAGGAACTTTAAAGGAAATTTTTTGGTTTTGAATGTGGTTTGGTTGGTGACTTAGTTGCTTGA
>NC_061115.1:9414445-9432281 GCF_002878395.1 Capsicum annuum | reverse complement strand
TTTTTTGGTTTTGAATGTGGTTTGGTAGGTGACTTAGTTGCTTGAAAATGGTTAAGTGTAGGAACTTTAAAGGAAATTTTTTGGTTTTGAATGTGGTTTGGTTGGTGACTTAGTTGCTTGAAAATGGTTAAGTCTAGGAACTTTAAAGGGGATTTTTTGTTTTGAATGTGGTTTGGTTGTTGACTTAGTTGCTTGAAAATGGTTAAGTGTAGGAACTTTAAAGGAAATTTTTTGTTTTGAATGTGGTTTGGTTGGGAGTTAGTTGCTTGAAAATGATTAAGTGTAGGAACTTTAAAGGAAATTTTTTTATTTTGAATGTGGTTTGGTAGGTGACTTAGTTGCTTGAAAATGGTTAAGTGTAGGAACTTTAAAGAGAATTCTTTTTATTTTGAATGTGGTTTGGTAGGTGACTTAGTTGTTTGAAAATGGTTAAGTGTAGGAACTTTAAAGTGATTTTTTTTATTTTGAACGTGGTTTGGTTGAGACTTAGTTGCTTGAAAATGGTTAAGTCTCGGAACTTTAAAGGGGATTTTTTGTTTTGAATGTGGTTTGGTTGGTGACTTAGTTGCTTGAAAATGGTTAAGTGTAGGAACTTTAAAGGGAATTTTTTGTTTTGAATGTGGTTGGATTGGTGACTTAGTTGCTTGAAAATGGTTAAGTGTAGGAACTTTAAAGGAATTGTTTCTGTTTTGAATGTGGTTTGATTGGTGACTTAGTTGCTTGAAAATGGTTAAGTGTAAGAACTTTAACGGGAATTTTTGGTTTTGAATGTGATTTGGTAGGAGACTTAGTCACTTGAAAATGGTTAAGTCTAGGAACTTTAAAGGAAATTATTTTATTTTGAATGTGGTTTGGTTGGTGACTTAGCTGCTTGAAAATGGTTAAGTGTGAGAACTTTAAAGGGGATTTTTTGTTTTAAATGTGGTTTGGTAGGTGACTTAGTCACTTAAAAATGGTTAAGTGTAGGAACTTTAAAGGGATTTTTTTTTGTTTTGGATGTGGTTTAGTAGGTGACTTAGTTGCTTGAAAATTGTTTAGTGTAGGAACTTTAAAGGGATTTTTTTGTTTTGAATGTGGTTTGGTAGGTGACTTAGTTGTTTGAAAATAGTTAAGTGTAGAAACTTTAAAGGGAAATATTTTGTTTTGAATGTGGTTTGGTTTGTGATTTAGTTGCTTAAAAATGGTTAAGTGTAGAAACTTTAAAGGGGATTTTTTGTTTTGAATGTGGTTTGGTAGGTGACTTAGTTGCTTGAAAATGGTTAAGTGTAGGAACTTTAAAGGAAATTTTTTTGTTTTGAATGTGGTTTGGTAGGTGACTTAGTTGCTAGAAAATGGTTAAGTGTAGGAACATTAAAGAGAATATTTTTCTTTTGAATGTGAATTGGTTGGTGACTTAGTTGCTTGAAAATGGTTAAGTCTAGGAACTTTAAAGAAGATTTTTTGTTTTGAATGTGGTTTGGTTGGTGACTTAGTTGCTTGAAAATGGCTAAGTGTAGAACTTTAAAGAAATTTTTTTTGTTTTGAATATTGGTAGGTGACTTAGTTGCTTGAAAATGGTCAAGTGTAAGAACTTTAAGGGGATTTTTTTTTTGTTTTGAATGTGGTTTGATTGGTGACTTAGTCGCTTGAAAATGGGTAGGAACTTTAAAGGAGATTTTTTGTTTTGAATGTGGTTTGGTAGGTGACTTAGTTGTTTGAAAGTGAATAAGTCTAGGAACTTTAATGGGAATTTTTTTGTTTTGAATGTGGTTTGGTTGGTGACTTAGTTGCTTGAAAATGATTAAGTGTAGGAACTTTAAAGGGAATTTTTTGTTTTGAATGTGGTTTGGTAGGTGATTAGTTGCTTGAAAATGGTTAAGTGTAGGAACTTTCAAGGGAATTTTTTTGTTTTGAATGTGGTTTGGTAGGTGACTTAGTTGCTTGAAAATGGTTAAGTGTAGGAACTTTAAAGGGAATTTTTTGGTTTTGAATGTGGTTTGGTTTGTGACTTAGTTGCTTGAAAATGGTTAAGTGTAGAAACTTTAAAGGGAATTTTTTATTTTGAATGTGGTTTGGTATGTGACTTAGTCGCTTGAAAATGGTTAAGTGTAGGAACTTTAAAGGGATTTTTTTTATTTTGAATTTGGTTTGGTAGGTGACTTAGTTGCTTGAAAATGGTTAAGTGTAGGAACATTAAAGGGGATTTTTTGTTTTGAAAGTGGTTTGGTAGGTGACTTAGTCGCTTGAAAATGGTTAAGTCTAGGAACTTTAAGGGAATTTTTTTTGTTTTGAATATGGTTTGATAGGTGACTTAGTTGCTTGAAAATAGTTAAGTCTAGGGACTTTAAAGGGAATTTTTTTGTTTTGAATGTGGTTTGGTAGGTGACTTAGTTGTTTGAAAATAGTTAAGTCTAGGGACTTTAAAGGGGATTTTTTCGTTTTGAATGTGGTTTGTTAGGTGACTTAGTTGCTTGAAAATGGTTAAATTTTTGTGACTTGATCTAATTAGTTGAATCAGATTGATTGTGTAGATGGAACCTGATTATAGCTGGATTTATCAACGGAACAATGATAATAGAATGGGTATTAGAGAAGAATTTGTTGAAGGTGTGAAAAGATTTGTTGAACATTCTAAGACACTTGATATGTGGACACGTTATTGGGTTATTCGTTGTCCTTGTGTTAGATGTAATGGGATAAATCTTGTAAGTGAAGAAGATGTAAAGGAACATCTTTATAGAAAGGGATTTCACGAGGACTTTTTAAGATTGCATCGCATTCATGGGGATGTTGCGCAAAATAACTTTGTTGTTGGAGAAAGTAGTAGGTCTGCAGGGCATAATGAATATCAAGATACTAGGATGACAGAAATGGTGCACGATGCTTTTGGGATGCAATACGGGGTTGAGTTTAGGAAAAATGTTGAAGATGTTCCTAATAGCGAAGCGGGCAATTTCTACAAAGAATTGCATGCTGCTAGTCACCCTTTGTTTGATGGGTGTTCGCACTCTCGTTTGTCTATTGCTGTTAGATTATTAAGTATTAAATCTAACTGAAATATTGCTAAGGAGGAATAGACTTAATGATAGACCTTATTAAAGAGTTAGTTGACCCTGGCTTGGACGACCCATAGGTATTCATATATCTGAGGGTCGATTTGCTGACGCGACAGCACAACTCTTATATTCTAGGTCGTCCGAGGATTCGATACCTACTCCTATGCATGTAGGGCCACTACATGTATCTACACCGACTCATTCTGCTCCTATGATCGTGCCACCGCCAGCACAGTACTATCGGACGACCGCTGACCCCTCCAGACATCGACCATCATCGATACCCTCCTATAGCAATCATGCAATTTCGCACAGTGATTCTGTTGGATCTATTGGGTTGCCGAATCTTCAGCTTGGAGGCACTCCATCTAGTGCTTTAGATTCACCCATGCCAGTGCATCCACCATCACTTACTAGACATCCAGGAGACATAGATGATTCTAGGAGGATTTATCTTGTTCCAGTTGTGAGAGGGTATGATTTCTAAATATAATAACGTTATTCATTTTTTCATTACTATATTATTATGATCTATGAAATTACTGTTTGATCATGGTGGAGTTGGATAAAAGGCGCGAATATGCGTTACTCGGCACTTCAACGGCTACTGAACCAACTAGCAAAAAGTTCCAGAACTTGACGGGGATAGAATGTTTAAAGAATTTAAGGTAAGGATTTAACTTATCGACTATTTATTAACACTTTGTTAGAACAAAAGATTGAATATTATATTTTTGTTGTAGAAATTTTACTGGTGGGATGATGCAAATCCATTTCTTATAAAGAACTTTTTCATAAGATGTAGAGCCAGATTTAACAATCTCTTGGATTATGTCCGAAAGAAATTGGTAAAACCTAAGTGGGTTCCTGAACCCACATGACAACTGTATCTTCGCCATTGGAGTAGCGCAGAATACCAATTATTGAGTGAAAAAGGAAATAAAGCCCAGGCATCATCCAAGGGTGGCTCCCTACATACTGCGGGTGCCAGAAGTACTCTTGCTGTGATAAAAAAAATGGTATGCAACTTTTACAGTTTTAATTATTTGTTTCTATTTAAATTTTTTTATTATTTGAACATTGATAATTTTTTCATATGCAGGAAAAAGTAAAGGGTAGGAAAATACCACATTATGAGTTATACGAGGAGACTTATGTGATGGAAAAAAAGAACCCAAATGATGAAGATGTCTGGGTTGAAGTTCGTGCAAAAGTTGTCCATGTAAGAAGCAAATTCTGAATTTATGAATCTTTTTCTTAAAGTTGATATTATTCAATTATAACTACTTTAATATTTTTTGACTTTTAGTATTAACTTTACTTTGAATATAGGACGAATATATGCGTCTTGTTGGTGCGTATCGTAGTAGTCAGCCTCCTGAAAGTTAGGGTGACCCAATACCCCAACATTTAGAGGGTGACCCAATGCCCCAACATTTAGAGGAGGAGTTATGTGCAAAAGTTGTGGGTCCTGCAAATAGAGGCCATTTGGTCGGATACCACAAATTATTTTGGCGATAATATTAGGTGTTCGTTCGGCCCTTCTTATGCTAGCTCTTCAGTTGATAGAGAAATGATTGACAAACTAAAAAATAAGGTTTCTCAACTCACTGAAGAGCTTGCTGAACAGAGAGAGAGACAAAAGAAGACGGAGAAGGAAACAACATCACAATTCAAGAAGCAGCAGCAACAGCTAAGCTCTTTTATTAGGACTGCGGAGGTTATTCCTCCGTATTCTGGTGATGCAGTTTGGGCTATAAATGGTCTAGGCCCCCTAGATGATTTCAGCACGGATGATGATATGGAAGACGAGGACGAATTCGATGATGATGAATTTTAGTTTTTTGATTTTTGTATCTGTTGTACTTTGAATTTAGATATTTTGTTGTATGAAACTATTGTTGTAGTATGTTCATACTCACTTTTGTTGGACGCTTTGTATGTCTTGTAAACTTTTGAAAGTATTTACATTTGGTTTTTGGTTGTTATTGTTGTTGTATTTGATTTGATACTACTGTATTGCATTGTTGTTGTTGCATGCTGTATTTGGGTTTTGATTTTATTTTTTAAAAAAATTCTCAGAAAAACCGACCACAACTGGTCGTTTTTTTTTCCCTAATTTTTTTTTCTAATTTTAATAAAATAATAATGAATTTTAAAAAAATATATATATTTTAAATTTTTTTAAAAATTTACCACAACTTTACCGACCACATATTTTGGTCGGTTTTGTGGTCGATTTTTGTGGTTAATTTTTCCTTTTTTTTTAGTAGTGGTGGGTGCTACCGTTTTGCGGCCACTATGACCAAAGTATTTATGACACACTCCAATGGCATAGAGGTTCTATTACCCCTGAACTCAATTTTAGCGTATTTTTATCACTTTTTTATGCTAACATGCCATCTTTGTTACATAAAAATGGGGCCCACATCAATGGTGCCACGTCGGCACAAAAGAGTGACAAAAATATTCTAAAATTAAATTCAGGGGTAATATGACCCCTGTGAAGTTGGAATGTGTCATAGCAAATTTGATAATAGTTTGGGAGTACTAGATGCTTTACTCTTTTTTAATCGAATAGTTTGATTGATTGGTTATATCTGGTTCTATTAACACTAGTCCAAGTGATGACCCAAGTGACAAGGGCCCAATTCAACAATCACATTCGGGTCCAACTTGAACTATTTCTATTTCCATATTACTCATTCATAATGTACATATATAAAGTAGTTTTGGACACCTCTAGAAGGACTTTTGCCTAGATATTTGTATTCAATGTAACTGCAGTTTCTCTCTCTAAGTTTTTCCAATTCTAGGGTTTATTCCTTTACAATTTCATGGCAATCTAGAGCTGTAAAGCTCTAACATGGTATTAGAGCAAGGATTCAACATCCTCTCTCTCCCCTCTTTCTTTCGATACTACCCTTGACGGGTTTCGTCCTCTGAGATATTCTGGATATTTTTCAATTCATGGCATTTTGAGGCTTTGTTTGTGTTACAAATGTCATATCTGAAGGCCTTACTTCTTCAAGCTGCGAAGAAGGATGATAATCTGTGTTTTTTTGCTTGATGACATATGTTAAGTTTTTTTTTGTTGTATACTATTCGGTTGATATTTTGTGTGCTCATAGTTTGTAGACAATCATCATACTCTTGGGGATTTTAGCTATAATAGTCATGAGTACTAAAAATACCATCTCTAGTACGGGTTTCAATGAGTTTACGATCTCTCCAACTCATTCTTTCTACATGCATCCCTTAGACAATTTCGGCACACATTTGGTGTCCCCTTCTTTCGATGGAATTGGGTTTGTAGTTTGGCGGAAGAATATGGTGTCCGCTATTTCATCCAAAAACAAAATGGGACTAGTGACTGGCAGTATCCCTAAACTAGCTCCCAATTCCTCATATTTTCCTTTCTACGAGAGATGTAACGATACGGTTATTGCCTAGATCACATACTCTCTTTCTACTGACTTAGCAACCAGTGTTATGTGTTTTGACACTGGTAAAGACATCTGGTCTGATATAAATGAACGGTTTGGTCAGTCAAATGGTACTAAGTATATTCAGAAGGAAATAAATTCCACCACCCAAGGGTCTTCCAGTATCGTATCTTACTTTACTTAGAATGCGTAGCCTGTGGGATGAACTCCACACTTCATATGTTAGACCTGTTTGTACATGTGGAGCTTTAGGGAAATTTATTGAACAACAGAAAGTTTTAGTTTCTAGGTAAGCTCAATGAGGATTATTTTGTTTGGAAAAGCAATATTCTGACGATGCCCACCTTACCCTCTATTAGTAGTTCATATGCTATATTGCAACATGTTGAGAAACAAAGGGAATCAACTGCTCCAATCCACAGTTTCTCCAATGATTCAACATTATTCCATATAGCCTTCCATAATAATCCTTATGGTAGAGGTTTCAGTCAGAGATTCTAGTTTGATTCTAAGCGGAATCCCGTTTCATCTTCTCTTGATTATAGAAGAAATTATACCTCTACTCCTGATAATGCTCCTCAGTTTGACACCAGAAGAATTTTCTCACCAAATATCGGTCTATCTTCCTCATTATTTTAAAAATACTATAAAAAAATCTGGTCACCTTATTGACAGGTGTTATAAGCTTCATGGATTTCCTTCAGACTTCAAATTCAATAAGGGAAAAAAGCCTGTCTCTTTTGTGCAGTCTGCTCCTCATATTGTAGAGCCGGATATATCCCCTTTGAAACTGGATGAAGGGGAATATAGATTGACCAAAGATAAATTTCAACACTATCAGCATCTACAACACCTAGAACACAACTCTGCTATCAGTATCCCTTCTACACCCCATGTTCATGTTGCTCCTAATCATAGCAATGCTGAATTTGCTTATTTTGCAGGTGTCTTCAATCATTCTGCAGTTAATTTTGTTGCCTTTCATGCTAGTGTTGTGTCTAGTTTAGGCTTAAATCCTTGGATTATTGATTCTAGAGCAACTAATCACATGACACCTCACAAATTCCTTCTTCACAACTCCTCTAATAATACCTCTATTAATAAGCTTACCAAATGGGTACAAAGTTAAGGTTGTGTCCACTGGTACACTACACCTCAGACTAGATATGGTTTTACATAAGGTTTTCCTAGTACCCTTACTCCATTTCAACCTCATATCTGTACACAAACTTCTTTCTCAGTTTGATTATACTGCAAATTTTACCAAATATAACTATTTTTTACAGGGCCCTTCTCTGAAGAGGAAATTGGAAATTGGTAAAGCTATCAATGGTTTGTACTACTTCGATACCACCCTAGATATTACACCACCACCCGTTTCCTCTATTCTACATAATTCATCTACTTGTAATGTCCTCTATTCTCCCCATGTAAATAATGTTACATTCAATAATACTGATATGTTTTGACATCAAAGACTAGGTCATTTACCTTTTCATAAAATGAAATCCATTTCTTTTCTTTCTGGAAAATTATCTCACACTCAATATTTTAATTGTGATATATGCCCGAAAACTAGACAACAAAGGTTGCCTTTTTCTCCTAGAACCACCTTTTCTTCATCCCATTTTCAGCTTGTTCACATAGATGCATGGGATTCTTATCATACCCAAACATATAATAGGTTTAGATATTTTTTAACCCAGGTTGATGACTATAATAGGGTCACCCGGACCCATTTACTCTCTACCAAAAGTGGTGCTTCTTTTGTTATCAAGCTTTCGTAACCATGGTTAAAGTTCATTATCATACCTCAGTTTTAACTTTTAGATCAGACAATGTATTTGGATTAGGACATAAATCTGATCTTCAAAAATTTTTATCTGACAATGGTATTCTTCATCAATTTACCATTCCACACACTCCTCAACAGAATGGGGTTGTGGAGAGAAAGCACAAACATGTAACACCCCACACTTTTATCTAGCTTAAATTCGTCCCAAAAATATCAAAAACTTGGTTTAAAGATGAATACACTTTTATACATATAGAATCTTCAAGATTTTGACTTTTTTTTGTGTGGTAAATTGAATAAGCTTTCCATCGATACCAAATTTGCCCTAAACCGACACCCAGGCGAAGAGTTATGGACATTTTATAAGACCGTACACCACCTGAGCCATCAGCGTGTCGCAGAGCCAGCAAAAATGATAATTGTCCAAAACCAGTGAGCCTCCGCAATATTGGCGCTTCGCGCCAAGGCTCTATTTCAGAATTGTCCTTTACCAGTGTTTCGATGCGATACCACCGCATGCGGTGAGCTTCTAGGTCGCGTCCAAGGTAGAAACACAATTGTACCGCATCGCGCCACCATGAAATTTTTCAGTGGCCTAGCGCGATAGTGACGCATTGCACCAGGGGTCCAGATCGAAAAAATTTTATGAAAAATTAAAGTCGTGCCCAGGGTTAAAACAGTCTTTTTTTCATAATTTTATTTCACCCAGATGTGGGATTTAATCCCTAAAAACTTTTAAACCCTTCATTATTCACTTTTCTCCTAAAATCAAAAGGTATTTCTCTCTCAAGAAAACAAACCCTAACTCTCAAGAATCAAGGTCAATCCTAAGAATTTCTCCAAGAACTCATCAAATTAAGGTATGTTAGATGTTCATCCATGGATCCTTACCTTCCATGGAGCCCAAGAATCCGTTTTAAATATAAAAGATCTCAGATTTATAATTTTCATGTTTGAATTAGATTGAATTCATGTTCATGGTATTGTTTGAGTTTTAATCCATGATTTAGATTACAAGTTCCAAGAATTGATTACAGTATGTGTTGAATTACATGATAGTCATGATAAACCCTTTAATTTGCAAGTTAATTATTGTAACCATGCTAACCATAAGTGTTTATGATTTAATAAACCAAGTACGCTTCTCATGTGTTTGATAAATTGTCTATGAGAATGAAATAATGCCATTATAGCATGCTAATATATATTCCTCATCCATGTACAAGTTAATGCATTACAAGTGTTTGATGAAATGTCTCTATGAATGAATGATGGCCAAGTGAACATTGTTATGTTATTCAAGATTTTGCTTTGCCTTACTTTTCATGCTATAGAGTCCTGGGGGTATTTAATACCCAATAATTTAGCTATTTACCTAGAGCCAGTGTCAGTTATGAATAGTATCAGTCATGTCATGATTAGTACTCCTCTTAGTAAGTTACAGAACTCAGTAGAACTTAATCAGTCATAGAACTTAGGAAAACTTAGTGACCTCAGTATTAATCCAGTTCAGTCCAGTTAATCAGTTTTGTGTCTTTCAGTTGGGAGTAGAATTCAGCACTGAGTGAACCCAAGGATGGGGGCTCACCTGCCATCAGAGGGTGTGATTCTTAGAAGAAATCCTTGCATTCTAGAACTACGTAGCCATCATAGGTTGAGACATCAAACCTGCTAGTTAAGGATTGATAAGGTGTTCTAACCTGCCAGATGAGGGTTTCACCATTCTCGTTAGGTTACCTGTTAGATGAGGGTTACCTTCAGCTTATCTTTACCCATGGCACGGTACTGATACCCTACCAATTGGGGTTACAGATTAGATCCAACTCAGTTATCTTATCTTATTTAGGGCATGCCGGTTAGATGATTACTTCCCACAGTTTCAGTCTTCAGTTTAGAAATTAATTCAGTTTTACAGAATTAAGACTATCAGACACAGTCAATCAGCTATCAGTAACTTCAGATATCAGTTACTCAGTTATCAGAACTCAGTACTTAGCTTAAAAAAAGATCAGTTATAGTATACATATATGTACAATATTACGTACTCAGTGATTCAGTAGTATCAGTTATTCACGTACTTTCATATTCTATTACTCTATATTATTTAGTCAGTTATTGTTCATGCATATGAACCCTTGCAGTTAGCCTTACCTTATTTAGCATACCAGTACATTCTCACGTACTGATCGCATACACATTTCTTGCTCTATGATGTTTCATATCATAGATTCGGACGCTCAGGTTCCTGACCACGTTAACCAGACTCAGCCAGCAGTAGCAGGTTTAGTAGTGAGTCCTTATCTATCGAGGATATTCTTTTATTTTAGTACTTCAGCTTAGCAGTATTTTAGTAGATAGAGTTAGTTTGGGGATTGTCCCATCAAATTCATTTTCAGACAGATTCAGTTAGAGGCTTTTCAGACAGTATTTTAGATTCAAATGTTATATTTTATCAGTATTTTAGATGTTTTGAATCTTATAACATTTCAGCCCATTATTTCATATTTATTTCAGTATTATTGTTCAGTGTTCATAGTAGATATCATGCATGGGTTAGCTTGTGGTCCTTCGGGGTTATAAGCACCGTGTGACGACTAGCGGGTAATTCCAAGTCATTACAAAACACCTCCTTAAAGTTTCTAGAGCCTTGCTCTTTCAATTCAAACTCCCTTTAAAGCATTGGGGTGATTGTGTTCTTACAACCACTTAATAAAAAAATTTCCTTCTAACCCTCTTAATAACTTGTCCCCTTTTAAAAAACTATATGGTAACCCTCCTCCTTATGATCATTTGAAAAGTTTTGGGTGTATGTGTTATGTTGTTTTCCCCAAACCCCACAGAAATAAATTTCAACCTAGGTTGATCTTTAGCATCTTTCTAGGTTATACCTGTGTAGTAAGAAGGTTATAAACTGCTTAATCTCTCTAATTTTTCTATTTTCTACTCTAAGGATGTCAAATTTCATGAACAATTTTCCCCTTTACTACTTCCTCTCCTTAGGCTTCCCCGTTTCTTCCATCTCCTTCTGTTTTTTTGACTCTGACTCAGCTTCTATATCTTTTGTTGCTTCTCCTCCCTCTTCATCTTCCAATTCTACTCCAGTTCCTTCCCTACTTCATTACCTCCTCTACCTCCCCCTAGAAGAAGTTCTAGGTCTTCTCATCCACCCCCTCACCTTTTAAATTATATTTGTTCTTCTGTGATTCCATTCCAAGTCAATTCTAAGGTGTCTACAGCTGACCTACACATGCATGAGCCTCAGTTTTCCTAGAAGGCTGCTTCTAATCCTGCCTAGCAAGAGGCTATGCTACAAGAATTTAAGGCTCTTGAGGCCAACCATACTTGGGACATTGTCCTTTTACCTTGTCACAAGAAAACTATCCCTGTAAATGGGTGTTTAAAATAAAACAAAGGTCTGATGGCACTATTGAGAGGTATAAAGCCAGACTAGTTATTAGGGGTGACACCTTAAAAGAGGGCATTGACTATCATGAGACTTTCTCCCCTATGGTCAAGTTGACCATTGTTAAATGCCACTTGTCTCTTGTTGCCAAGCATAGTTGGACTATTTTTTAATTAGATGCAATAATGTCTTCTTACATGGTGATCTTCATGAGGATGTTTACATGAATAGTCCTCCTGGCCTTGTGGTCTCTTCTGCCTCCTCTAGTGCAACTCCGCTAGTTTGTAAGCTCAAGAAGTCTTTATATGGCCTCAAACAAGCTTCCGGATAATGGTTTTCCAAGTTGTCTGAAGCTTTGTTGTCTTGAGGCTACATTGCTAGCAAAAATGACTACTCTCTCTTTACAAAGTCTACTGGTGATTCTTTAGTTCTCGTGGTAGTATATGTGGATGACATCTTACTTGCTGGTTATGATATTTCTGAGATGAACAGTCTTAAGTCTTTTCTTGACTTCCAGTTCAAGATTAAAGATTTAAGGTTGGTTCACTATTTTGTGGGTTTGGAGATTGTTTCACATGCTTCTGGTTATCTTATTCATAAGCATAAATACACTACTGATTTTTTGGAAGAGTTCGATTGCTCCAACTATAGTTTTGTTGCTTCCCCTTTGGAACCTTCACTCAAATTATCTACTGACATGGGGGATCATCTACCCGATCCTTCCATATTTCGAAGATTAGTTGGTAAACTTAATTTTTTACAACATATTAGGCCTGACATCTCTTTTGTTATGCAACATCTAAGTTAGTTTCTTCAACACCCTTGTGTTCCTCATATGCAAGATGGTCTGCATGTTTTGAGATATTTGCTAAATGCTCCTGATCAGGATATTTTCTTACCCTCTTCTCTTTCTCTCTCATTGTCTGCTTATGCTGATTTTGACTAGTCTGCTTGCCCACAGTCTCGGAGGTCTATTACTGGTTATTATGTTATTTTTAGGGATTCACCTATTTCTTAGAAGAGTAATAAACAACCTACGATTGCTTTTTCCTCAGTTGAAGATCAGTACAGGGCTTTACGCAAGGTTGTTGCTGAGGTGGTTTGGCTTACCAGGCTGTTTGCTGATATAGGTTTTCCTATTTAATCTCCTATCCTTATATTTTATGATAGTCAGGCTGCTTTACATATTGCTAGAAACCCAGTGTTTCATGAACGCACGAAACACATTAAAATTGATTGTCATTATGTTCGTGATTGCCTCAATTCTAGTCTTATGTCTCTTTATCATATTGCTTCTGCTGCTTAGTTATATTATGACAAAATCCTTGTCAGGTACTTTTCATCTTTCACTTCTTCGCAAGCTGGGCATTCTAACGCCCTTCAGCTTGAGGGGAGTGTTAACACTAGTCCAAGTGACAAAGGCCCAATTCAACAATCACATCCGTGCCCAACTTGAACTATTTCTATTTCTGTATTAATCATTGATAATGTACATATATAAAGTAGTTTTGTACACTTCTAGAAGGACTTTTGTCCATATATTTGTGTTCAATGTAACTGCAGTTTCTCTCTCTAAGTTTTTCCAATTCTAGGGTTTATTTCTTTACAATTTCATGGCGATCTAGAGCTGTACAGCTCTAACAGGTTCAACTCGTTAGATCAAGTCAATAAATTTTATGAACAATAAGATATTGAAATGAGCTTTAAAAAAAGGGAAAAAGAATATATTTACCTCTTTTTCCCAATTTGTTCTCAGAGTAACTACTAAATAAATGAGGGCTTGAGCAAGAAGTGATAGAGTGAGTCCCAACCAAAGTCCCTATTAATAACATACAAAAAAGGACAAACATCATCATTTTTGTCATAATATATTAAAGAACTATGTTGCACAGACTCTCCTGAAATGCTCCCATGTGCTCGTGGTTGATCCTCAAAAGATGTACTACTTTTAGAGTATCTGACGCGCACCATACAACCTTTTTGTCATAATATATTAAAGAAGTATGTTGCATGGACTCTCCTGAAATGCTCCCATGCTCTCGTGTCTGATCCTCAAAAGATGTTTCTTCGGCCAAATATGATATACAAGTGAGACTTGCACTATGAGTCAGTTGTGCGAAAACACTGCTCTTTTTCGATTTTGAAACAACTTGCACCGAAATACGAAATAGGGTTCTATCGAAAAATCATGGATTTTTGAGTTTCCGCCATTGGTTAGTAGACAAATGACTAAATCAAGCTAGCCCAACATTGCAAAAATCTATTAGGATGAACCATAACGGGAATTCGAACCACATGCATCTCGTTGAGTTGCTCTAGCAAGTATCCTTTCAGAAGGTCAATACATAGGTCTAACTCTGACTCGATCAAGTGTCAGCACATGTTAGTATACATATGTAATAGTATAACATGTCTATATACATATATGATAGTTTAGTCAACGAGAAAACGTGCAACGATTGAATTCAACATGGTTTTGAAATAATTATTCCAATGCGAACACCTATTTCAACAAGAAGAGCCATTGCATTTGAATTTTACTTTCCTCAAGTAAAATCTTATAGTAATTGGACCTCCATATTGTCAACACTAGAACTATTTATGGACATTTTGGAATTGTCACCTTTCAATAATGAAAAAACATAAAATTTTCCAGTCGATTTTATCGACTTGATGGATCAATAATATTCCATTGGCCCCCCTTATTGCCTTGGATTAAGTGCCCTTTAGAATATACTTAGATCCCTTCGATTCAGTTTGTGTGATATTAGTTCATTATTAGTTTGTTCAAAATATAAAGATAATATTTTTATATTTGAAAACATCTAATTATATGTAACTTCTTATTTTACTGTTATTTTGGTACCGTCGTCCAATTTTCAACAACAACATATTCGGTGTATATTCACACAAAGTGGAGTCTAAGAAAGATAGAAAGTACACATCAGACCGTACCTTTAATTTATGTCAGTGGTGAGATTAAAAGGTTGTTTGGATAGATCTTCGACTCAAGACAAAAACCAACTAAAAAAACGTAATGAAAATATAAGAGAATAATAAAAATAAATGAAAAGAACAGATAGTATTAAAAGTCGGAAAACAAGAAACTACAAGAGTACAAGAGTAGTACTACCACTACCTCTCCCAATAGATATCTTGAATTAACACATTATCTTTTAGTTATCCTCAAGTAAATTTCCCCCTAATTTACACTGCATAAATTTTCCTCACATAAATTTCTCAACTCCACCAGTTAGTCAAAGTCAACATGGATAAAGAATGAATTTTTCTAGTTTCTAGTTGACATTTAAAATGTGGCTAGTAGGAATGCTCATTAGCCAAGTTGCAATCTTGGAAAGATACCTCAACTTGCTTCCCATACACACACCACAAATATAAAAAAAGAAATGAGTAAAATTATATATACTACCAACATAATAATGTATTACATGATCAATATCATTCAATCTATTATAGCATGTTTGATTATTAGTTTATCTGGTTATCAATAAATAACAACAATAACATAATCAGTGACCAACATGGGTTGTGGTGTAGTGATGGGACTACTACATCCTTAACCAGAGGTTTTGGGTTCGAGTCCTGAGTATGAAGAAAATTACCTAATGTATTCTCGCAAAGTGGGCTCTGGGGAGGATAAAGTGTATGCAGTCCATCCGGTAAATCCTCGACTCATGACAAATAACAGTATATCAAACGAAGAACATAAAAACAAACAACAAAATATGATAACACGGCACTTGAAATTAGAAGAATCAACCCTCTTTAGGTTGATTGAGTCCTTCATGACATCATGTCTCTTCCTAATATATACAAAGCTAACTTCAAATAATTAAATACATATCCTTTTCCTTCCATCTCTCAAATTCTTTCTTCTTCCTTTATCCACAAAAAACATAATACTCAAGTGTATTCTCACAAAGTAGGATCTGAAGAGAGTAAAGTGTACGCAGTTCATACCACTACATCAGATAAAGTAGAGAGATTGTTTCAATAGACTCTCGGCTCATGATAAATTACAGTATATCAAGCAGTATATCAAGCAGAGAACATAAAAACAAACAACAAAATACGGTAACACGCCACTATATGATAGAAGAATCAACCCTCTTTAGGTTGATTGAGTCCTTCATGACATCATGTCTCTTACTAATAAATACTAAGCTAACTTCAAATAATTAACTACATATCCTTTTCTTCAATCTCTCAAATTCTTTCTTCTTCCTCTATCCACAAAAAGTCAAAATTAAATTAAACCCTCCATTTTTTTTTTCTCCACCATGAACAACACAACTATAGAAGATGGTGAAAGACCTAATGATATTGAATTAAGTGATAAAACTTTTGCCAAGAATTATGGCTATGGAATTGGACTTGCACTTGGAATCCTAATATTATTTTCAGTCATGGCTTATTTATTTATTCGATTGCGATCGCACAACAATTCTAACGTGCCTAATAATCCATCATCTTCTTCTCATGGTAACTCCAATAATATGGCCACTAGTACTATTGATAATGAGTTGGTTTTTGTTCAACAAGGTATTGTTGATGAAGAAATTTTGAGAAATTATCCAAAGTTATTGTATTCTCAAGCAAAAGTTCATTATCACAAAGAGGATAACAATAACAATATTGATGATGATGATGTTGCTTCTGGATGTTCAATTTGTTTGGGTGATTATAAAGACAATGATATGTTAAGGTTATTGTCAAATTGTGGACATATATTTCATGTCAAATGTATTGACCCTTGGCTAAGGCTTCATTCAACTTGCCCTATTTGTAGAAATTCTCCAATACCAACTCCATATTTGTAATAAGGTGATTATTTTTTTTTTAATCATTCGGTATTTGAAACTTTATGTTATGTTCGCGTTTGTGATGAGCAAATTCTACTGAAGGGAAAACACTCTCTACCAAAATTTATTCGTTTTTATGGCTTGAACCAACACTTCTGATTAAGGATAAAGGAATCTCATTTGTCCCACCACGGAGTCATCAACCATTTTATTCAAGAGGATATATGGTTTCCCTTCCTTTTTTTTTTGGTTGTAAAAAATGCAAATGACAACACAATTTAGGTTATTTAGATGTAGGGATATTAAGTAAATACTACCAAAGGGAATATAATTTTGGCAAAATGCCATCTTCAATTTTTTTTTTGTCCATTTGTGTTAGTAATTTTATATTCAAACAAGCATAAATTATACCTAGATTTGTCCCTTTGTGTCCCTCTATTTTTTTCTTACAAAGATTTTGTACTCTTCTTAAGAAATATATTTAGTAACTTTAGATTTGTCTTTTATTTAAATGTTTCACTTAATTAACATTCTATCGACGAAAGCAATAAGCTAGTTTTGAACGAAAAAAAGAGAGGTAATAAATGATTTCTTTTCAAATATTTGGGAGCAAATTTAATTTGTGAAAATGAACAAATATTTGAGAGTGGAAAAAGTATTTATTTATTAGTACTTTTTTGGGGGGACGGGAGAGCCAGAAATTTGGTTCAAGTGTTTAGTTTTCTACATACATAATATTTTTAATCTATATATTTTGTATAGTTTTTTGATGAAGAGTGTTCAACTAACCATCCTTCATTATATGTGGCTATGCCGCAGGATGGGGGTGTCAAAAATTTCGTATAAGGTGTTCAATTTTCTATATACATAATATTTTTAATCTATATCTTTCATATAATTGTTTTGATGAAGAACGTTTGACTGACCATCCTTCATTATATGTGGCTACGCCACGGAATGGGGGTGTCAGAAATTTTATTTAAGGTATTTAGTTTTCTATATACATAATATTTTTAATCTATATATATCAAATAGTTTTTTTATGAAGAGTGTTCGACTGACCATCTTTCATTATATGTGGCTATGCAGCGGGATAGGGGTGTCAGAAATTCCGTTTAAGGTATTCAATTTTCTATATACATAATATTTTTAACTTATATACTTCGTATAACTTTTTAATGAAGAATGTTCAATTGACCACCCTTCATTATACGTGGCTACGCCGAAGGGTGGGGGAGCTGTTGAAAACATGCCAGCATGCTCAATTACCAATCATCATAAGGAATAACGCATTAGCTTTTAGCTGCCCCCTCGCATTAGCTTTTAGCTGCCCC
>NC_061115.1:9386334-9414345 GCF_002878395.1 Capsicum annuum | reverse complement strand
CCGAAAAAAAGGAAAAAGCATATCTTGGAGATTTCAAAAATTCATAGTACTCTAATACATCGTCTTCCACTTTATATAAATTGTATGTATCATATTCATATATAACCTATTGCAAAAATGCTTAAGATACTAAATTGTCATATTGTTTAAAAGTTTAGGTGATTTTTTAAAAATAAAATTGGCTAAATTTAGTGGACAGAGTTCCCTCATATTTATGTTTGTGAAAGACAAGAAGTATTTAATAAAATAATTGAAGTGAAAAAGAACGTTTAATATAAAGTAAAAATGCTATTTGAATCCATCTAAACTATAAGTTGGTGTTAGAAATCAGGTATTTTAAAGAAGGAAAATGACTTTTTTCATACTCAATTTTTGATGTCATATATTATCTTCCATGGTAGAATTATACATAATTGTTAGATTTATAGATCAATGCAATGTAAACTCACATTGAAATTACATAGCAAACTCAGGATTAGAAGTTTAAGGGTGTCTATACCGATCACACGTTAATATATACTATACAATAATAATCGATTCACAGTTTGAAACTACTGAATTCATATGAATCTGTAATCAATCCTCTAAATTCGCTTCGACAAAGAGTGTCTTTATTGATTTATACGTTTTTAAATTATTGAATTCATATGACTCTATAATCAATTCTCTAGATCCATTCGGAGAAAGAAAGCGTCTTTATTGATCTATACTTGTCTTTTGCAACCAAAACAAAATCAATATTCACATTTATTTTTCCAAGAACTAAAACAAGAACCAAGTGTCCCAAAACCAAACTTTTTTGTAAACCCAAAATGCTAATTTCTATATGATAATTTTTTTTTAAAAAATAATTCTTCTATGCTAACTCAGGAGTCACCCTATCAGCGGCTTTCTTTGCCTACAAAAATGGACAAAAAAGACTTGCATTAATTATAAGAAGACAAACAAATAAAGAAAGTCAAACTAGCAGATGAGGGAGTTGGGTTGATGATTGCATTTTCACCCTTTTTTCATGAGATAAGCATCTAGTAATTCCTTAACTATCTATAGCCGACTATAGATGGTCGGGTAGGATCAGTATTCAGAGATGTGTAATACGAAAGAATATGATAAAACTCTGCATCACGCATTAATGTGTGATGTGATGCGACCACATCATTGAAGTGAAGCACAATTTAATAAAAAAAATGAGAATATTAATATGTTTAATATATATTTATACTAAATTTAATTTCATTGAAAAAAATGTTGCTTTCAAAACATATACATTAATCTTTAACTTATAATTAAATACTTATAATATTTATTCTTATTTTATAAACTCTAATTAATATACAATGATTATTTTATTTAATCAAAATAAAGATAAATTATTTATCTTAATAATAAATAATCAAGGATGCAACTATTAAATATGGAAAGCATATCTCATTAATTAAAAAATTATAATGTTTATTCTTAATAACAAAAAATGAATGTGATAGCTATTAAAGAAGTCATTCAGAATAGCTGAGCATCAAATCAAAGCATCAGTCATTCATCATCATCATCATCAGAAGAATAGAGCATCAGTCATTAAAAAAAAAAGAAGAATGAAGAAAAAGAAGAATAGAAAAGAAAAAGACAAAAAATTGAGCATCAAAACAGAGCATCAGTCATTCAGTTGTTAAAAAATAATAATAAGAAGAAGAATAGAAAAAAAAAAACGACAAAAAACTGAGCATCAAAATAGAGCATCAGTCATTCAGTTGTCGAAAAAGAAGAACAAGAACAGAAAAAAAGAAGATAAAAAACTGAGCACCAAAACAGGGGACTTTGGATTAAAAAGGACAAATAAGTTGTCCAATTAAGGAGGAGTCCTCCAAGTTTTTTAAATTAGGTGGGAGGGATAATTTTTTTTTGAGTTTTTTTTTTTAAGTTTTTCCATTCGAACAACTTGTCCCAGTTGTCGAACAACTGTGTTAGTTGTCCAACAACTTTGCGAAGTTGTTCTACAACTGTACAAGTTGTTCAACAACTAGGCACAGTTGTCCTACAACTGCAACTAATTGTTGAACAACTAGGCGTAGTTGTTCGACAACTGTGCGAAATTGTTCAGACAACTAACATAGTTGTCCCACACCTATCACAATTGTTCAAGGGACTTAGTTTTTTTTAAGAACAAGTTTGTAAGACCCACTTATCTCCTTTTTTTAATTGAAAACTTGTCGGGCCCTTCTGACTTATTTTTCTCCCAAAACAGAGCATCAGTCATTCATCAGAAGAGGAAGAAAACGACTTACCTTAATTAGTAGCCAAATTATTTGATCGTTGGAGAAGAGAGAAAGCAGCTTCTGTGAAAACCCTAAGTTGCTTAATGACTTTATACTGTCTTCATAACCTTTCTAAAACTTTTGACCCCTTTTTTTTTTTTACTTTAAGCAGCTTCTGTGAAACCCCCCAAAAAAATAGCACATGCAATTCCAACCTAAAACAAAATACCAGCTGCAACAAAAATAAAAAAATACATATTGCGAGCGCATCGCATCGCATCATGCAACAGGGCTTGATGTGCCCGCAATTCTCAAATTGCACCGCATCATAGATGCAACTCGCTGGATGACCACATCGCATCACATCACCGCATAATGCGACGTTGCGGCCGCAATTTTGAACATTGGGTAGGGTGGGTGGTGCTGCTCTGCGATCACTATGATCAAAGTTGTTACGACACACTCCAACTTCACAGAGGTCCTATTACTCGTTGAACTCGATTTTAGCGTATTTTTGTCACCTTTTTGTGCTGACGTGGCATTTTGTTATATAAAAATGAGACCCACATCAATGGTGCCACGTCAGCACAAAAAGGTGACAAAAATATGCTAAAATTAAGTTCAAGGTTAATAGAATCCCTGTAAAGTTGGAATGTATCGTAGCAAATTTGATAATAATTCAAGGAAACTAGATGCTTTACGGTTTTTTAATCGAATAGTTTGATTTGTTATATCGGGTTCAACTCGTTAGGTCAAGTCAATAAATGTTAAGAACAATAAGATATTGAAATGAGCTTTAAAAGAAGGGAAAAAAGAATAGATTTACCTCTTTTTCCCAATGTGTTCTCAGAGTAACTGCTAAATAAATCAGGGCTTGAGCAAGAAGTGATAGAGTGAGTCCCAACCAAAGTCCCTTTTAATTAATGACATACAAAAAAGTATAAACATCATTAGTTTTGTCATAATATATAAAAGAGCTCTGTTGCATGGACTCTCTTAAAATGCTCCCATGCGCTCGTGTCTAATCCACAAAAGAAGTACTACTTTTAGAGAATCTGGCACGCACCATGCAACCTTTTTGGAGAGTTCGGTATTATAATGCATTAAAGAACTACGTTGCACGAACTCTCTGGAAGTGCTCCCACGCCCATGTCGAATCCTCAAAATATACACTACTTTTGAAGAATCCGAAATGCACCATGTGACATATTTGGAGAGTCCGCTGTCATAATACATTAAAGAACTATGTCGTGCGGACTCCCCAAAAATGCTTCTACGTCCATGTCGGATGCTCAAAGATGCACTAGTTTTGGATGATACGGCACACATAGTGCTATGTTTTTTAAGAATCCGAGCAATATAATTAAAGAATTAAACAAAACCAAATAAAAGGAAATGAAAGTACCTTTCCTCCAACATGGTAGAAAAAAGCTAATACAACACCAGCAGGTATCCCCCATAGGTAATAAGCTCCCAAATTGACAATTGCACCTACTTTTTGCCAACCACAACCTCTTGCAATACCTAAATTTTGCATTATTGGAAACATAAGATTGTTGTAAAAACATGGCTAAAAGAAATCATCTTATTGAGGATTTGGACAAACCAGAAAGTACAGATTGATTTGCATCTATGAAGTGTGATACTGCTATAAACATCAACATTTCAGCTACATATGTTACTACTTCTTCCTCATTGCTGTAACAATGCCCCCACAGTTTACGAACCGAAATCATGAACATTGCTACTAGAATTCCTTCTGTAGTAGCCAAGAACAGTGCAGTATACGCTGCTAGACGAGCTGCTTTTGGTCGTCCAGCACCTAATTCATTCGCAACTCTTATGCTGACGAGGAAGAAATACAATATGTGAGGAATAGTTATAAGGTAATGAATGTTGCAAGATGCTTGAGAAGGAAGACGCGCAAGTATGGAATTTCACCTTGTGGCACCACTTAATCCAAAAGGCAACATGTATACCATTGTAGATGTATTCAGGCTGGAAAATTGCATATAACAGTAAGTTAACATGGGGAGAAATATGATGGAAACATGATGTTGCATGTGATCGTAGTAACACTAATGTGTTTGACAGCAAACCTGATGGACAGAACTGAAGTTTCTAGTTTCGGATTAGGAAGTAGACCGGATAATAGAACCATCATTTCAAATGACCAACTCTCCAAGCTGAATCCATACAAATAAAAAAGGCGATTTTTCATATATTCAGTGGAATTATATGTATGCGGCTCTATGCATTGTTAAGTAGAAGTGATTGAGGGATTACCAAAGCATAATGGCTGAAGGAATAGCTAGTCTAAGATATCTTGGGATATCAGAAAATGCTGCAATTGAAAATCCGGTCCAGATATTTTTGCAAGAAGGCGATATCCTTATGTATGCAGCTAGCAAGAACACGTTAATCCAGTAAGACATAGCGTTAGCCAGAGCAGCCCCTTTGTTGCCAAGGCCAGTTTTGAGCACTAGAAACCAACAAATGAATAAATGCAGCAAAGTCGTGGCTCCTGAAGTAAGCATCATTGGGAGGACAATATTTTGAGCTTGTAGAAACCGAATTTGACATTGTAGTAGTCCATAGGCAAAGATGCTCGGTATCATGAAGCGTGCATAATCTCCTGCTTCGGCTGCTATTTCTGGACTTTGTCCCAACATTTCAAGAATATGTCCTGCATTTGCCCATATATAGGCCAGCGGAACGCTGACTAAAAGAAGAACTATCATGGCCCTTTGCATATGGATTCCAAGCATATGGAATTGCTTTGCACCATATGATTGTCCACAAATTGTGTCCAATGCACTTCCCATTCCCATCTGATCATCGAAGCAAAAATAGAATCCAAAATGCAAAGATCAAAAAGAAGATTCTTGAACAACATCTGTAATTACTACACAAGTTCTTCTATTTCAGCTACCATATGCTTGTCGATTCCATTTATATGACTCTTTCCTCATTAGTCTATTCCAAAAAGAACGACCCCTTTCTGTATTTCGGAAATAATTCAAATTCATCCTTAATGACATTCTTTCATAGCTAGAGATATGTCATGTCGAGTTCTAGAAATCTTTGTTTCAATCACTCATAAACTCCGTGCTCTGTCAAATACACACCACATAAATTGAAACAGATGGATAACTAGCACATAAACTTAATTTTCATGCTTATTACTTTCAATACAAGTGCTTTTAGGGAATTTGGCAGAGCAATGTTATCATATAGAACCATGAAATTCCCTCGAAACATTTATAAAAAGACTATCTTAACCGTTAATATATTTGTAAGAAACTATTATCGAAGTCTTAGTGAGTAAAGTTATCAAACATCTCCAATAATGGGAGCTATCATGTAACTGACTAAATGGTCAAAATATGTATAGGTTGATCCATTTTAAGACCTCTTATTAAGATTTGACTTTAAAGACAACTGATTTTACTAGCTGCCCTTGTGTGAAACAGATTATAAAGCAGAACTGTGTGAAACATATTATAAAGCAGAAACTGAAGTTGAAAAAGACTTACCAACAAGCTGAAACCAGTGACAGTGGCAAATGAAGTAGCCATAGAAGCACCAGAAAGAGCTAACTCTCCAAGATGACCAACAAACATAACGGAAATCACTTGTAAGCAGTATAGAAGAAGATTGACTGACATTAAAGGCCCTGCTAATGACAAAATCTTCTTCACTTCTTCAAGAAAATCATCACATTTTCTCTTGTTCTTTGATTCCTCATTTATTGATTTTGATATTAGTGGACACTCAATGTCTATTTCCCTTTCTTGAACATCCATTTTTCCCTCCTCAAATTTTACCTTAACAAAGCTAAAAAAAAGTTAGAACATAACAAAAGATTCAAGTTTTAAAATGGATATACATAAAGAAAGATATTTTGCATATAGTCACTTTTATGACAAAAAAAGATTTGGAATAGACAATGAGGACAAATTTAAATTCCATTTTTAACTAGGGACAGACATAAAGTAGGACTATATGAGTAGGAATATTTGTATTTTAACTTGTAATATTCCAAATCAAGTAGATGGTACATTTCATCTTTTCAAGTCTTAGATCCGATGAATGGATAAAATTTGGATGGCTTTTTATAGTCTATTTGAAAAAACTTTTGGCAAAAAAAAAAAGTAAGTATTTTTGAGTAGTAACACAAATTGCTACTCTGATATTGACAGCGGTGTTTTTTCAAAATGATAAACAAAATATTAACTGCTATTCTTCAAAAGCATAAGTATCCAATAACTTTGTCTACGAAGATTTGACTAATTCTACGAGATATCAGATCGATTGGTCCTTCCACTAATACAAATATTTGGATTTGTTCACCAAAACTTAGAACGGATTGGGGAAATAGGTTAAAAAATAGGTCAAGCGCTTAGCCAATCTCTAAACTTGACACATAAACTTTCATTTTGACACTTTAACTAGCCATTGATCATAGTGTGCTGGTGTGTCATCTGACACTTTTTGCTGATATAGCATAGTAAGTGTAATACACTCACTTACCGCACGTGAGGGACTTATTTTGATCAATTTTTATTTTATTTTCTTCATCTTCATCTCTGATACAAGTACGATCATGATTGTGGATCAATACGTAAAGACTCGAGCTCGGGTGGCTGCCCAACCAATGGAACAAGCTTTGAAGTGTAGAGAACAAGTCCCAACACTCCAAAGTCATCCAATATGCACACTCCAAGGCCTCTCTTTTGTCTTGGCTCATTAAGGGCATTCTAGTCATTTTGTATTAAGTTGAAACCTAGATTATAAATAGAACATGTTAGGTTATTTTGTCATAACTTAGATGATATTTTGAGAGCTCTTCGAGAGTGTTCATACAAGTGTGGATATCACTTGTGTTGGTTGTTTGTTTTGAAACATTGGTTGCTTGGGGATTCCGTTCCCTTGAGGTCATCGTAAGAACTTGATGTTATTTGTATGAATTCTTGGGTCTTAGTATTTAATATACACTTTGGTTCATAGTGTTTGTGCATTGTGTGTCAAGTTATCTATCATTCTATCTTATTATTGTTGTTGTGTTATTCTCGATTTTGAGTGTCCAAACCCGAGACCTTCTTATGTCATTTTTGTTCTTGTTATTATGTTGTAATCTTAATTTGTGGCTCGCTGATTATAGGTGTTGAACACCTCTTGTTGTTATCGTGCTTGTATTGTTATTGTGTAGTGAATCCGAGAGGGGTCACCAAAAGGATCCTCGGTTCTTCAAATCATGGACTGTTTTGGTGTGTATTAGTGTCTTTCTTGTCGATCTTGTATCAATCTCCATTTCAAGTCACCATTTTTTATTTTTCAAAGCTTAAACTTCTTCTTCTTCTCTCTTTCTCCCTTCAGTTACTCCACCTTCCACCATCATCACCATCCACCAAACCACCACCGATAATTTTAGAAAACTTACAAAACACTTATAATTTTAGAAAACTTACAAAACCATGGAAGAAAACACGAAAAGTTATCATATACTAATTTTGAAGAACTTTATAAAAAATGAAAGAATCCAACTTGAAAAATTAAAAGATAAAGAGGAGAAGAATTCAATCATCCTCGTCGGAATCTCACTAGAAAAATACTCTTCTAAAGTTTTCTCCTAGGTGTAGGAGCACCAAACTATTTGCTATAGATCCACCTTTGTCTGCGTGTTTATAACACACTCTTTGTAATTTCACCTCATTCACAAAGGTGCTAAAATGACACAAAGCCAAATTTGAATCAATTCCTTATATTGCGATTTAACTTAGCAAAATATCCCGCTATTTTTTTTTTTTTATTTCAATAATATCATTTAAGTTTGTGCATTTTACTTATAAACTAATAATTGTTAAAAATAAGTCAAAAAATGACCAAAATAGTCCATCAAATTTGAAATTTGAATTTAAATAGTCCTTATTTTTTTACATGAAATATTAATAGGTCTCGAATTATTTTTACTTTGTTACTTCTTAAATTAGTTTTAATATATTTTATCAATAAGTGCATAATATAATCTAAAATGACACAAATCATACTATTAAAAATGAATTAAAAAACAAAGAATTTTAATTAGAGTTTAAAATAGGTAGTTATATTTTAAATGAAATAAATAAGAAGTACATTTATTGTCCAAATTGATAAATATATTCAGTTTTTATAGCCAAGTTGATGAGGCGATATAATTTTCTCTGAAATAATATCACAAGATTGATAAAAATAATATTGAAACCTTAAAACATTTTTAAGTTACGAAATGGTTATATAAAATCACCTAATTTTATTTGATAGTGGATGATTGATGTTATCATCATGGTATTCGTTAATATGCATTATTTTTTAAATAAAAATCCTTTAAAATATTTATATATGGTTCTTCTACTAGCTAGAGATCCTATTTTTTTTTATTTGCAGGAATTCATCGTCTTCTTTATGAATTATAATTTTTTTGACAATAATTTGGAATGGAAGAAACTAACAACTAACTTGAACTATTTTATCAAAAATAAAGATTAATCCTAAAATGAATAAATATAGAATATTATTTTATTATTGAACTCCTAAGTTTCCAAATAAATGCAGTACATATAAACTTATTTTTAACAATTTTAATTGTAATTTTTGATGGACATCGTTAAATTTAATATCCCAGTTAGAAGTTAAAAAAAGATTGTATTCACTAAGTTTTATAGTTGAAAGGTTATTGATATTTCGTATTGTTAACTAATAAGGATCATTTAAATTCAAAGTTCAAACTTAAGGGACATTTTTGATCATTTTTCTCTCATCTTTTGAATCTCTTTTAGCAATTATTAATTTTTAAGAAAAATGCATAAAGTTCGATGATATTATTGGAACAAAAAAAAAAAGATAAATGATTTTATTGGGATATTTTCCTAAGCTGAGTGACAATATAAGAAATTTACTTAGCCAAATTTAGAGGGCTATTGATGTGTTTGGCCACAAAAATAAGTTTAGAGATTCCATGTTGGAATAGAAAAGAGAAAAAAAAATTATATTTAATTTTCTCTTTTCACTTTCAAGGTTACTAAACTTTATTTTTTAGTCTGTTTTCAAAAAGTGCCGCTTTCTATATGTAGTAACTTTTTACGCCCAATATCCTACTTGGCATATTAGATATTGATGGCTGTTATAAAATAAGATAAATTTAGAGAGATAGTATTAGAACCTTTCTTGATGATCTTGACTATGATCTTAATTATCTTACAAATGGTAAGAGATCCTTCTTATTTATAGGAAGAAAAATACTTTAATCATTAAGTAATTAGTTAGATTAGTCCCATAGTAAATATAAGTTAGTATTTTTTAGTTATATTGGTCTCCAACCAAACCTTGCTCTCGAAGTATGAGCCCATACATATTTTATAATACATAGTAATTCACTTTTACTAATATTATTGAGAAAATAGTCAAAAATATACCTAAACTTTGACGAAATTTGCTGTAACACACCTCAAATTTGTGAGGATCCTATGATCCCCTTCGACTATATTTACTATCGTATTTTTGTGGCATATATTTGTCCAACTAGATCGCTTTAGATCCTTACGCGCTCTGTGTGTATTCACGCAGTGATCTAGCTGGCCAAATATATGTCACCGAAATGTGGTAATAAATAGTCGAAGGGGGTCATAGGACCCCCGCAAAATTGAGTCATGTTATAGCAAATTTCGCTAAAGTTTAAATATATTTCGAACCTTTTTCCCAATATTATTTATGACAATGACTTTTATGGCTTTGATTATTTTTTTATTTTAGAAAAAAAGTTGGTTTGAATTTGGATGCTGCCTACTTATGAGAAAAGAGAAGTATACAAAGACTATTATTCTTGTCTGAAAATTTTCTCTGAAAAGTTACTTTTGTTCTTGTTTGAAAGAACTACAATTCTTTATTTATAATTCTTAGCTAATGACAAAATCTTCTTCACTTCTTCAAGAAAATCATCACATTTTCTCTTGTTCTTTGATTCCTCATTTATTGATTTTTGATATTAGTGGACACCCAAGGTCTATTTTCCTTTCTTGATTATCCATTTTCCCTCCTCAATTATTTTTTGGTGTCCGATCCATGCGCGTGCATCTTTAACGAATTTCACGAGATACCTGTCAGCTCTCATCAGCAACAGGTACCAGATAACTTTGTTCATCAAGATTAGGACGAATGAGAAGAAATTTTCTAATTTTTTATCTATTAAGATTTGAACATGAAATGTCATTATTCTCTCACTCATTTCATTGAACACTAGATCAGATTAGGATGTGAAAAAAACTAAGGATATGCATAAAGAAAGATATTTTGCATATAGTCACCTCTATGACAATAAAAGATTTGGAATGGTTCAATAAGGACAAATTTAAATTCTTTTCTTAAAATGGGGAGAGACATAAATTAGGAGTAGCACTTTTTGTATTTACGAAGATTCCAAAACAAGAGGATGGTAGGAAACATCTTTCAAGTCCTACATTAAGGGTGTCAAGTAGGCTGGGTCGGGCTGTAACTAACCCGGCTCGATAAGTCCTAGGACTTTAGGGTTTTAGGTCCTGGATCGGTTATTTTTTTAAAATGGGCCCGGTTAACTCGGCCCGAACTAAGTCCGGTTCAGGCCCGCCGGTTAATCGGTCCTGCCCGGATATATATTTTTTTTTTTTTTAAAAAAGAGATTTTGGGTCAAACTAGCCGTTGGCCCGACAGCTATATAGCTGTTTTTGGGTCCAAACGGCTAGTTTGATCCTATTTATTAAAAAAAAAAAAATTAACTTTAAAAAATATCTTTTAATCCAAAAAAAAATTCTATAAATACCCTACAACTTTAAATCATTTTTCACACAATTTTTCACTCTCTCAAATCTCATTCTCTCTCAAATCTTAATTCTCAATTCTCAAATATTCAATATATTTAATTTCTTAAAGTGTTCACTTTAATTTTTTAATTTTTCGTTTACAAAGTACGAGCGGAAGTTTCTAAAGTCGCAACCTTCGGATACTTCCAAAATTTGGTATTGTCGTTCCATCTCTTACGTTTAATTTTTATTTATTGTATTAATTATTTAATATTTAATTTTATTATATTTGTGTATTTTGAATATTTTTAGTTTAATTTAATTTATATTATGGATAAATTAAGAAGCCTCGCTACTAAAGATGTTAAAATTTTTTATCCCGGAAGCGGCAGTGGTAGTAAAAAGCGAATTACTAGTGATAGAGATAGTTCAAGTAGTAGATATACCCTTGTGCCTTCGCCTCCGGTACCGCTTGGTACACCTTTTGAGGAAGAAATAGGTGTAGGTGCTCACGATATGGATTATGTAGAAGCTCAGGAAAATTACGGTATAAAAGAAGAAAATGAAGTAGATGCGGTTAATTTAGACGAAGATAATGAAAATATTGCTGAGACACCTGCAGTAGGAGATGCTAACGTTAGATCTGAATCGGTTAATCTCCCTCCCCGTCCTCCAAGTGCCCCAAGACCTCGTAAAAGAACTAGTGTTGCATGGCAATTTTTTGAACGTATATCAGATATTGAGGTGCAATGCAATGTTTGTCAACAAATATATAAGTATAGAAGTGGAGGCAAGCAAGGGGGTACGGGTACGTTAATGAGACATATAACTGAAGACCACAAAAGAGAGTTAAATATTGCACAAGGTGGTGGGATGTTGGTGGGCCAACACAAACTAGAATGGACCCAGCAACCGGTCACGTAGCGAAGAAGTATGATAAATTGAGGGACCGGGAAGAAATAGCTAAAATGGTAGCTGTGGGTTGTTTGCCTTTTAGTTTTCCTTCTTCTGATGCCTTTATTCGTTTTATACAAGCAATTTATAATCCTATGTTTAACGGTATTCCTAGAACTATTTGTCACTCTGATATTTTTAGACTCCATTCATAATATTATTTTTATTTATCAACATTGTTAAAAAATATTCAATATAGATTGTCCCTAACTTCTGATCTTGGTCGTTCTGTAAATAAAAATGATTATTTAACCGTTACTTATCATTGGATGGATAGTAATTTCATGATGCAAAAACGTATTCTTGCTTTTTTATATGATGAAGATCGTAAACATACTGGACAATTTATTGCTGATTCTATTGTTAAAATTGCCAGATATTATGGTATCGAAAATAAAATTTTATGTATTGCTTTTGATAATGCTTCTAACAACAAGACTGCTATAACAGAAGTAAAATCTACGCTATCTCCGCCCTTGTCTGAAATTTTTCATATTAAGTGTGCATGTCATATATATAATTTAATTGTAAAAGATGGTCTTGAGTTTTTTGAGCTTTATATTGAAAAAATTCGTCTTACCGTTGGTTTTATTCAAAGAAATAATCGTAGATCGAGAATTAGAGAATTTAAAATTAAATGTCAAGAAAATGGACTTACAACGATTTTGATGCCTGAGGAAATTGATACTAGATGGAATTCTACGTATGAATTTTTTAAAACTTGTTATAAATATAGAATTCCTATTACACTAGCTTTTAACCAACATTGCGGTTTATTTGCTGATTCTGCTGATTGCATGCTACATAATTCTGATTGGGTTGTAATTAATGATCTTGTTAAGTCTTTAGAAAAATTTTATGTAGCTACGGTTGAATTTTTCGGTGCTTATTATCCTACTGTTTGTAATATTTTGGCATATATAGCCGATATTTATGGTTTGCTCAAAGAATATAAAAATAAAGAAGGTTATAAAGAAGCTGTTGGCGCCATGTTTACGAAATTTAAAAAATATTTTTTCCCGATTCCCCCTATTTACTTGGTTGGTGCTATGCTAAATCCGTGCATGAAATATAATAATATGTGCCACTTTAGTACTATTATTTATACTAACTTAGAAATAAATACTAACCATGATTCTAAACAAGTACAACCTGATTTGTGGACGGCTACGGCTGATGCAAAGGATTACATAGAAAAATTATATAATCACTATGTTGATTTATTTGATTTAGCCGTACCTACAAATATCACTCCAACTGTCGCTCCTCATCCTTCCGAGGAGCCATCATCTTCTAAAAGGCCGGCACATAGTGATTTTTTTGATTTATTTTATGATTTAAATTGTTGGAACAGTGTTGATGAGAGAACTTACACATCAACTTATCGGGAAGAGCTGAAATATTATCTTCGAACGGCACCAGAGGATCACAGACGACAGATCAACACGTTGGATTGATGGAGGAGTAAAGAAACACAATATCCTGTACTTTCAAGATTAGCTAGAGATATCTTGAATGTTCCAATGTCAACCGTTGCATCAGAGAGCGCCTTTAGTCAGGGACGACAGTATCTTGGAGACAACCGACACTCATTGGAAAGCAATGCAATGAATGTTCTGGTTTGCCTCAGAGATTGGATTAGAGCGGAAAGAAGAAACCAAGGAATTGAACCGGAGCCGAGCGACGAGCTGAAACTTGAAGAAATTATGACTTCATGGGAGAACTCAGCAGAATCAAGTCCAATGCATGATTTTGTCCCCGTTGACTTTGACTATCTTATGCAAGTTCCGTTAATATTAACATGAATGAGTTGGAAAAAATGATGCATAATTTGTAGAGTTTTCATTCATGTAAATTATAAATTTTGGATCATTTTGCAATCAATAAAATTTCCCAAATTCATTCACTCCTTAGTCCTTGCTTTTTATATTTTTTCATTTAACGATTTAAAATTTTAAATTGAATTTCTAGTTTTCTACTTTAAATTAAAAACTTACTTCTAATATATTATTAATTTACTACCAAATATTATTAATTTATTATATTAAGTAGCATATGTTTTGTATATTTATGCATATATCTTCTATAGAAGTGTATATTTAACGTATACATGTGTATATGTTTTATAAATTAGTATATAAGTATATCTATATATATTGTAATGTATATATATTGTAGTATATTTTATAAGTAGTAGTATATATACATTGAATGGTGCGTATACACGTGTATATATCTTCTATAGAAGTGTATATTTAACATATACATGTGTATATGTTTTATAAATTAGTATATAAGTATATCTATATATATTGTAGTATATTTTATAAGTAGTAGTATATATACATTGAATGGTGTGTATACATGTGTATATATCTTCTATAGAAGTATATTTTTAATGTATACATGTGTATATGTTTTATAAATTAGTATATAAGTATATCTATATATATTGTAATGTATATATATTGTAGTATATTTAATAAGCAGTAGTATAGTACATTGAATGGTGCGTATACACGTGTATATATCTTCTATATAAGTGTATATTTAACGTATACATGTGTATATGTTTTATAAATTAGTATATAACTATATCTATATATATATTGTAATGTATATATATTGTAGTATATTTTATAAGTAATTGTATATATACATTGTATGGTGCATATACAAGTGTATATATCTTGTATATTTAACGTATACATATGTATATGTTTTATGAATTAGTATATAAGTATATCTATATATATTGTAATGTATATATATTGTAGTATATATACATTGAATGGTGCGTATATATGAGTAATTGACTAATTGTGTATATGTGTATATATTTTTTAAAGTCTAATGTAGTATATATTATATATATAGTGTATATATATTATTTAACGTATTTATAATGTATATAGGTGGGTATATGTAATGTATATTGAAAGAAAGTTTTTTTTTTTATATTTTTGACCGGGTTTGACCATTTTTTAACCGAATTTGACTGAATTTTGGTGGGTTTGACCGGGTTGGGTTAAGTGGGCCGGGTAGGGTGAGTTTAATTTTTTTTACTATTTGGCCCGGCCCGGCCCGGCTAGCGCCAAAACCGGCCCTCAACCCGGTTAAAATAGAAGGCCGGTTTCGGGTTGGCCCGGCCTGGCCCGTTTGACACCCATATCCTACATCCAATGAATGGATAAAATATGGATGACTTTTTATAGTCTGTTTGGCATAGCTATTGCAAAGTTTTATTTTTATAATAAATGTATTTATTTGAAAGAGTTGAGGTGTTTAGCAAGTTTTTAACCAAAAAACATGAATTGCTAAGGATTCAATAACTACGTTGATTTCTTCAGATGTGTAAATTGAGCAAATACGTTCATAGCAACTAGGATGGATATCTCGTATCCAAAAATTAGCAGTGCGACCTATCAGTCCTCCAGGGCCCAAACAATTTAATTTTCTCTCATAAATTATTTGTGTTAATGAATAAGTTCAACTCAAAACTTGAGATAATGGGTGTAAACCCAAAAAGAATTCATAAGTAGTTATAATTTAAGTATTTTTGAGTAGCGACAAAAGTTTAGAAAAATAGTTGAAGTTTGATCAAACACAATTTGCTACTCTAAGATTTGGAGAAGAGATTTTCAAATTGATAAGCTAAACACAAACTGCTATTCTTCGGATAATTTCCATACATAATCACTCATGTTTTGAAAATTGCCTACAAATATCACTTTTATTTCTTTTAGGACAAGAATATCACCCAACTATCTCTATTTCCTCAAAAAATACTTAACACTTTAAAAACCTTCTTCTCTCCCACTTGGCATGCCATGTTGTTAAAATCCTATTTTCTTAATAATAAACTTGTTTAATTCTTCAAATTCATTTATTCAAACCTACGTCTTATAAACTATAAGAAAAATCTAAATTACGTTTTAAAAAAATTATTGAAAATTTGTAAAAGAATTTACCGGTAACCTAATTTTCTATTTCAACCAAACTAATTCGATGAAAAACCTACAAATTTTTCTATCAAACAAAATTTGAAGGAGAAAATCTAAATTTTTTTTTTGTCAAACAAAATTTGATTGAAAAATCTTAAAGGTAATTATCACCTGAAAATTTTAATTCGCATGTAGATCACCTACAAAATTTTAAGCAAGATCTTTTTGATAAAAAATGGATTCGTCTTGTGAATCATTGCCCAAGTAAATTCATAAACGAATCAAACAAATACACAAAGTTAACATAGAAAAAAACTTTAGAAAACAAAAATTTATTATATTTAATTTAGATTTTTCATATAAATTTTTATTTCTATTATACTATATTTTGTCTTAGAGAATATGCAATATTTTCACCCTAAACTATACATGAAATTACTGAGATACGCCCGAATTTTAGGGTCCTATTACACCCTGAACTAATTAAAATCGTATTTTTGGCAACCTTAGTGCCTACGTGGCACATAGGTGTGCTTATGTGGACCTTCAGTATATTGATTCACTGATGTGCCACGTAGGCACTAAGGCTGCCAAAAATATGGTTTTAATTAGTCCAGGGGGTAATAAGACCCTCCTGAGGTTCGGGTGCGTCTCAACAATTTCGTGTATAGTTCAAAGTGGAAACAGAGCATTTTCCTTTGTCTTGTTGTACAATTAAACGTCAATTTATATTCTTTTCCATCCTAAACCCACAAAAAACAAGTGATAATTGGTTGGGTACTATTTTAAAGATTCATTTGTAATATTAGATCATTTTGCTAATATTTTCTTAAAAAAATTAATTTGTTTCATAACTAAATAATTTTTCTTTCCTTCAAAAATAGTACATTTAGAATGTATATGAAAATTCGAAAGCCATCATTTTTATTTCTTTTATATTTTAAGAATCTTTAGTATATGAAATAAATAACCAAAAAATATTAAATTAGTACCAATTCATATAAATACCTTGAATTTTAAAAATATTATTAAGTGGTGAAATAAGTAAACTAGAAAAACTTTGAAAAGTACCAAATAAAATAATTCAAACCTTTACACATCAACTACTTCATTGATAAGTAATGTGCATAACATTATAAGACGAATTATTTTCCTTTAAGTTGTGTAATTATCTGATATTTTTATCTTTTGATGTAATAATTTTTCTCGTATCGAATAAAGAATAAATATAATTTATATTCTTTTTTTAATCAAGATAAAATAAATATAAAATTTAAAGTGCATAATTAAGTTGTTCCTCAATGATAAATATATCATGTGTGTTTATTTTTTAAGAAAATAGGATAAAATTTTAGTTAAATAATTTTGATAATTTAACTAGATATATTTAGAGAAAAGACATCTTTTCACCCCTGAACTTGTTCGCTCAACTCACTTTAGCACTTCTACTAAACTTTCATTTATTTACACCCCTTAACATCTTTAAAGTGAATTAATATTACCTCCTAATGCTGACGTGATAGTTTTTTTTTAAAAAAAACGCGTGAGTCTTTTTTTTTTAAAAAAACTATTAATATATATATATATATATATATATAGATAGATAGATAGATAGATAGAGAGAGAGAGAGAGAGATAGAGAGAGAGAGAGAGAACAAGAAAACAAAATTAACATTTTTCCTTCTTCTTCTTCTTCTTCTTCAAAACCCAACCCCCATCCCACCCCCACCCTAAATTCTCCTCCCCAAATCCGCCACCTCCCACCCCGCTTCTCCTTCAACTATCAATTCCACCACCACCAGCCCCCCTCCCTTCCCCCATACCCTAATTTCTTCTCCTCCAATTACCAAATCCTTCAACCCACCTCTAATTTTTCTTCTTCAATCTCTTGACTTTTTTTTTCTCCAGCACAATCTGAAATTATAAATCCAAAAAATCAAAGTATACTTGATAAACAAGCCAAAATACGTAAAAGTATCATCATTAACTAAAAACTATGATGCAGAAACAATAAATGGAGTTCTTGGGGATAAAAGAATGAAATTGGATTTGAAAAAATAAAAATTATCTTTGTGGATTTGAAAATTTGAAATTGAAATTGAAGAAAAGTTATTATTAGCGGTGATGAATGGTGGTGATAGTGTTAATGGTGGTGGCGGTGCGTATATTCTTTTGTGGATATGTTTTAATCGTTTTGGTGAGTTTTACCGGAATATTAGAGGAAAACATAAATTATTTTGCCAATGTTTATATAGGCAAAATAAAGTGAGATATAGCTGATGAAGATTGCTTCCTACTTGAAAATTCTTTCAATTTTGGCTGTGTTGTTCATATATCATGTTAAAAAATCGACGTGGCTTAGGTGTTTGATCATTGATTTAGAGAATTTGGTTTTGGTTTGATCCGATTTATCAAGTGAATTGAATTTTTGATCACTAATTTATGATTTTTTTATGGGGGTTGAATTTGATCGGTAAAAATGGTGTTTTCCAACTGAAATTGGAGATTTGGAAGAGGGGTGGGACGGGGGGTGGTGGTGCTAGAAGCTAGGGAAGGGTCTGAAGAAGGAAATTGGGGGTGGGGTCTATATATATATATAATAAAAAGAAAATTATTTTTATCTATAAAAATAGTATATCTATATTTTTTATCTTTTTTAAAAAAATACATAAAAATAGCATATGTGTGGGATTACTTTTATTTTTAAATATAATTTCTTAAGTGGCAATGGCGTGGCAATGACATGGCGCATGTGTAGTTCACTCTCCATTGTGAGACTGAGATTATGATTTTGAGGTTGTATTTAATTACTTGAAAGTTGTTAAGGGGGGTAAATAATTATAAGTTAAGTTATAGTGCTAAAGTGAGTTGAACGGATAAGTTCAGGGGGGAAATGATGTCTTTTCTCATATATTTGTTATATATATAAAAAAATTTAATGACATGGCATGTCAACTAGGAGAGAAGAAATGTTTTTGAAGTATCAAGTATATTTGAGGAAAATAGGGATAGTTGAGTGATATTTTTGTCCTATAATAAACAAAAGTGATATTTATAGGTAATTTTCAAAACAATGACTATCCATGAAAATTACTCTTATTTTTCAAAAGCATAAGTACATAACAACATTGTCCCTCAATGCTTGACTAATTCTACGGGACACCACTTCTTTCATCAATACATGTATCGAGTTAGTTCAACAAAACTTGGACAGATGGAGAGAAAGGTTAAAAATTACTTTAGAGATTCCATCTTGTAAATCATTTCCACTTTAAAGGATTTTTTTTAAAAATAATCTAGGTTGGAGGCCATTTTATTGATAATAATCAAAAATAAAAAAGGAAGTTAGTTACTTTCTTTGTTGCAATTTGTTATGAAAGAAATAAATTGATGGCTGCTATGAAATAAGAGTAATTTAGAGAGATATAATATTACAACCTTTCTTGATGATCTTAATCATCTTACAAATGATAAGAAATCCTTCTTATTTATAGGAAGAAAAATACTTAATCATCAAGTAATTAGTTAGAGTAGTCCATATTAGCTATAAGTTAGTATGTTTTAGTTAGATTGGTCTCCAACCAAACCTTGCTCTCCAAGTATAATCTAATACATATCTAGAATCTATAATCTATATCTATCTATAATATATTAAAAGTGTGAAGATCATTAGAAAACTGATTTGAATTTTTTGTCCTTCATTAAAAGACTCCTTTAGACAAAACTATTTTTTCACTATTTTCTTCAATTTATTATTTAGTTATTTTTATTAGGAATAATTACATAACTTAGCCAATATTGACTCCTAATTACCTTATTTAGCCTAGTTTCAATTAATTACAATTCATAGCCTCCTTTTACCTATTAATTTTTCATAATTACAATTCACAGCCTCGCTCATGTATTTTTTCTTTTTCTCTATTTTCTATTACTTTCTTTTTTTTCCCTTTTCTGTTTTTTCCTTCATTTTTTTTTTCGTTTTCTCTTTCTTTTCTTTTTTCAGTTTTTTCTTTTTCGTTTTCTTTTTTTCCTTTTGTATTTTTTTCTTTTTCATTTTTTCCTTTTTATTTTTTCTCCTTTTTTTTGTTTTTTTCTTTTTTTTTCTAGTTCTCTTTTTTTTTCATTTTTTTTTTTCTTTTTTTTCTTTTTTCTATTTTTTCTTTTTCGATGTCTTTTTTTTCTTTATTTTTTTTATTTTTTCTCTATTTTTTATTATTCTTTTTTTTCTTCATTTTTTCTTTTCCTTTTTTGTTTTCTCATTTTTCTTTCTTTTTTCAAATTTTTCTTTCTCGTTGCCTTTTTCCATTTTGTCTTTATTTTGTTTTTCTTTTTTTTTTTTTTTTTTTTTTTTCTATTTTTTTTTTTTCTTTTTTTTTTTTCTCCTTTTTTGTTCCTTTTTTTTTCTTTTTCTTTTTCTCTTTCTTTTCATTTGTACAAACTAACAAACACAAATACAAGTGTGAACTATAAAATATAAATACAAAGGCGAATTATAACATACAAATACAATTGGAAACTATAAAATACAAATACAAATGTGAACTATAACATATAGATACAAGTGTGAACTATCATTTATATTTTTTAATTATTGAAAAGGAACGATTGATGTTTTTTTACGAATATTTTTTTGTATTTATTTATACGAGTTGTATTTATTGATACAAATAAATACAATTCAAATTTTTACAAAAAATACAATATATACAAATACAATATGTATTTGTATTTTTAAAATTATTGATTTTATTTGTTTGTAATTGTATTTGTGTCAAGTGATATTTATTTATTTATAAATACGAATATTAATTTTGACTTACAAATAAATGGTACATTTGTATCAAATGATACATTGCATATTTATATATTTTAGAATCAAGAAAATACAATTAATGCATTTGCTTGTTTGTATACAAATACAAATGATAAATTGTACATAATCACACTAAATACAATATGCAATCAACTTACAAATACAAATACAAAATAATTCTTTAAAAATAAAAAGTCATCGACAGAATTAGAATACAAATACAAATATAATCTAAAATACAAACACATAAAATCATAATACAAATATAATCCAATATAATATACAGTCAATTATAAAATACAAATACAAAACAGTTCTTTAAAATACAAGTGTGAATTATATAAAATATAAATGATGGTCCGAACTAACAAATACAAATACAAGTGCGAACTATAAAATAAAAATATAAGCGCGAACTACAAAAATACAAATACAAACGTGAACTTTAAAATACAAATACAAATACAGTTGTATCAATGAATACAAAAATATAAATAACGGTGTGACTACAAATAGATAAACAATTATGGTATTTACGTTATCATCAATGACTTGTGCTGAAGTAGTTATATTTTTTAAAAATACAAAAAATATAAAATAGAACCAAAAAAATGATAAAGAAAATAACTACAAAAAAGAAAAAAAAAGAGATAGAAGAGACGAAAATATATAAAAAAAGAAAACTAGAAAAATAGAAAAAATTAGAAAAAAGAAGAAGAAAAAAACGATGATAGATGAGTGTCGGACGATTTTGAAAATTCTTTTGTGTAAAGGTTAGATTTAATTATATTGTTTTGATGTCTCTATCATCTTATTGTTTTGTTGCAGTTTACCAGGTGGTAGATGAATGTCGATCGGCTTTGAGAAATTCTTTTGGTAAAGGCTAGGTTTAATTAAATCAATTCTTCAAAAGATGTTAAATTTAATTGTTGTATTTATCTTTATTATATAAATAAATTTGAACTCGATAAAGTGAGGTACACTAAACTAGTTTTATAATACATGGTAACCCACTTTTACTAATATTATTTACAACAGTGGCTTTTATGGCTTTGATTATTTTTTGAGATAAGCATGCAGTATTGCCTCGAACTATGGTCAAAGTTGTTACGACACATTCCAACTTCACAGAGATCCTATTACCCCTGAACTCAATTTTAGCATATTTTTGTCACTCTTTTGTGCTGACGTAGCACGTTTATTATAAAAAAAGGGGCTCCACGTCAAAGATGCCACGTCAGCTAAAAAGATTGACAAAAGATGTTACGGCAGCACAAAAGAGTGACAAAAATACGCTATAATTGAGTTCAGGGGTAATAGGATCCCCTGAATTGGGAGTGTGTCATAGCAAATTTGGTCATAGTTTAGGGGTAGTAGATGCATTACTCTATTTTTTTGAAAAAACTTGGTTTGAATTTAGATGCAGCCTATTTAGAAGAAGAAAGAAGTATACAAACACTATTGTTGTCTAAAAATTTTATTTGAAAGGTAACTTTTGTTCTTTTTTGAAAGAACTACAATGCTTTATTTATAACTCTTAGCTAATGGTCTAGCTTTGCCTCTGTAAGGGGGTGTAATATAGACGACCTACCCTTATGCAAGCCGATTCTATGGCCCCATTCCAATGACTTATAGGTCACAAAGCGACACATATGTAAGTAGCCTACCCTAACACTGCCTCCAATGCTCAAACCTGTGACCTATAGATCACATGGAGAATTGCGTAACCGCCACCATCAACAACTTATTCCACGACACAAACCTATGACTGGAATATATGTAAGCAACCTATCCGGATGTGCAAGTACCAGTGTGACTTCGTAGCTCGAACTCGTGAGCTATAAGTCACACGTAAACTTTATTGTCAGCCTATCCTGCTGTTCAGGTACCAACGAGTGATTTGGACGACTCGAGTTCACGCACAATTGTCCTAGCTCCAAAGCCAGAGAAAAATGATTCTCCTAATGTACACAGTGTGATGGTGTAGTATACTTTCTTAATTATTACTATTGAAAAGGGCAGCCCACTATGCTAAAGCTCCCGCTATGCGCAGGGTTTGGGGAAGGGCCTCACCACAAGGGTGTATTGTACGCGTCTTACCTTGCATTTCTGGCAGAGGCTGTTTCTAAGGTTTGATCTCGTGACCTCCTGGTCACATGGAAACAACTTTACCGGTTAATTCAAGGCTCCCTTTCAAAAGCAGCGTCGACGAAAATCGTTTGACTAGTAAAGGGGAAGAATTCCTTCAACTACTAGGGATGGTTTTCAAATAAAAACAAAACAATAATAATCAAGAGGAGTATAGAACTAATGTATTCATTTATCTTAACTTCCCACTTTGAGAGAACCATAGAAAAGTACTCTTGAGCAGTTCCATAGTCATTTACATTAGCATTAGCATTCCTCGAGTACGAAGAAGAAAAGAAAAAGAAGATACCGACGAGCTAGTTACACTCATAGACGAATGAAACAAAGAAGAGACTCTCCAGGTCAAAATTACTAAATGGTATGTAGAACAAAAAGGATTAGCGCTATGTATATACTCGTAAAGCTTTACCAATCGTCGCTTATTCTGCTGCTGCCGATGGTACTATGGCCAAACTGTTAGCAATCAGTTCTTCTGAAGACAACTCCTCAAACTTGGCGACAAAGCTCATTGTGTAGTGGAACTCGATTTGTAGGCGCTGATGAAAGGGTGTCGAGGCCATCAATCCTTTCTTTACATCAACTTGTAACTCCCTAATAGGGATTGCTGCCAAAAAACTCTTAATGTACTCTTTACATGCCTCTTTACCTCTATAAATGATGTTCTTTTCAGGTCCCCTGTCTTCCTGCATACTGTCATCGCTGTTGGTGCTCATGACAATTTTTCTTTCATCCGCAACCTCTTTGACATTGGTTTTCTCTTTTCTATCACAAGATGGCTTATCATCTGATTGTTGAGACTCACTAGGTGCTTGCATAATTGTTGTATCTTTGTCGAATTTGAGGATATATGATTGATTACAACCCTCACAAAGCCTCTCCCCAAGTGTATCAATAATATAGTACGCGTCTTTTTCAACCTTGAGGATAAAGAGGTGGTCATTCCAACTCACAATGTAAACATAGGAGTCACCATGACGAGGAGTTTCTTGAGCGAACTTAGAAATCTCGTCCCATATGTTGTCAAAAGACATGGAACCATGAAGGAAGTGGAATCCTTCCTCTTCTTTGATTCCTTCGGGATGAAATAACTTAATGAATGATTTTTCTGAGACTACTGAAAGTGGACGCACTTTAGCCCCGAGCACTGTCTCGAGGTCAAAATGCTTTTCTGGGAAACGTTCCCTATAGGTCTCATTTTCACAAAGATCCCTCCATTGCATCGAGCCTTCACAGATAAGAAAATCAAGTTGGGACTTGATGGGCATACCTTCAGGATTGCAGTGGAACCAATCAGCTATGACAACAACCAAGGTTGTACAAGCGCTTTCACCAGCAGCTCGTTCACTTCGTTGATTAATCAAAGCAAAGAAGATCTGAGTCTGCAGCTTCATTCGTCCATCACGACGTATTATTTATTTCTACTCCCAACGACCCACAGCGAAACTTTTATCTCCAAACTCAGAGACTGAAATCGGAGAAGTTTCCTCGGATTTGTGCCCTGCATGAACTACACACATTAGTAAGAGGACTAGTTATGACATATATCTTCAATTATGAACAAGAAAACCTCAGTAGGTAGATACTTGATACAACTGTACAAGTAGACTAAGCTACTAAAGAAAGCTACCAAACTTTGTAACCTTCAATTCGGCAAGCACATTGGTGTACAATTTATTGCACGTTGATCAGACCATGACATGAAGATAAAAAATGACTCGTCAAACATGACAAAAAAGCAAGAAAAAAGGAGACGTACCCTAGAAGAAGGCTCGTCAGATGAGCAAAGCTGTTGGCGATCAAAGTATATATCGTCTCCACCATCCTCTCCATAATGTTTCTTCAACAATGGCTCCCCCTTGGTTTAGGAGATTTGAAAGTCAACTTCCTATTACTTCAGGAAAGAAGACTATGTTTTGAACTCTGCTCTGCAGATTGATTTGCTATAGTTGTATCCTCAGGGTACCTGTGCTTTATGTCTGAAATATGATGGCTGTAGTGGAATAAATCCTCGTCACTGCTGCTGCCGCTTGTATTTGAACAAAATGATCCACCAGCATGGTTTGCATAGACGAGTGCTTCATAACTGAATAACTTCTGAACACTTGCATCCTCTTTTCCTTCCTCAGATTCTCTTTCCGAATCCTCATCAAGTGAATCTGTATCCATAGGATAAACATAAACGGGATCCCCACTTCTGACTGAGTTCCTTCCATCACTGCTGCTGCCTTCCTCTGTATGATATGCCTTCTTGTTTTGCCTAAAAGATAATGCTTTAAAAAATTTAACCTTTCCCAGACCTGCTTTTAAAGAACCACCCCTATTTCTGTCTGTCAACAAAGCCTTTCTAGGGTTCGGAGGTACTGGAGCAGACATGATAAACTTCGGAAATGTATGAATCTTCGTGAGTGTTCCTCAATTCCACAAGGTTGAGCACTAGCTGTCAACAAATATGTGAACATATCTTTAGGAAACAGTCGCAATAGATAATATATTCACTTAGCTGCAGGAATACAAGAACACAAGCAAAAAGCATGTGTTTTAGATTCTCTTACACAGAGTGAAAGGCAACTCTTGAAGCTGCCAATTAAGACTTCCAAAGGAACGAAAATTTCAATGCCCTCTTATTTATCTCCAGCTACTGAAGCAAAGTCTGAAAGACTCAATGTCGCAGCAGAAAGTACGGGTACCTTCTGATTTGGTCCTTTGCTTGTACCCTGATTCAGCAGAAGTATGAATAAATACAAAGAAGGGAGTAAATGAACAATAAAATCGAAAACAAAGACAACGTGTTCAATGGAGGAATTAGTGTCGATGAAAAGCTAAAACCAAAACTAAATTATTAGAAGCACGAAATAATACACCTATGGATTGGAAAACACACGATTATCATGAACGATAGGTTTAAAGCAGTCAAAGGAACATGCAGCTAAGGCCAATGTTGTGCCCATGGAAGAAGAAAAACTTGCTTTAGTCTCAAACAAGTTGAGATATAAGAATTTACTATTCCATTTAAGCTCAGCACATGTCATCATCATACCAAATAAAAATACAAGCGAAAATAAGTTACATAAAAAAAATAATTAAAACCTATTTCCAACCAGTAGATATGGCCTATATGAGTTTTCATACTACATTGTGTATGATCTCGTGACGTCCTGGTCACATGGCAATAACTTTACCGGTTAATCCAAGGCTCCCCTTCAAAATCAGCGTCGACGAAAATCATTTGACTAGTGAAGGGGAAGAATACCTTCAACTACTAGGGATAACTTTCAAATAAAAACAAAACAATAATAATCAAGAGGAGTATAGAACTAATGTATTCATTTATCTCAACTTCCCTCTTTGAGAGAAGCATAGAAAAATACTCTTGAGCAGCTCCATAGTCATTTACATTAGCATTAGTATTCCTCGAGTACGAAGAAGAAAAGACAAAGAAGATACCGACGAGCTAGTGACACTCATATACGAATGAAACAAAGAAGAGACTCTCCAGGTCAAAATTCCTAAATGGTATGTAGAACAAAAAGGATTAGCGCTATGTATATACTCGTAAAGCTTTACCAATCGTTGCTTATTCTGCTGCTGCCAATGGTACTATGGCCAAACTGTTAGCAAACAGTTCTTCTGAAGACAACTCCTCAAACTTGGGGACAAAGCTCATTGTGTAGTGGAACTCGATTTGTAGGCACTGATGAAGGGGTGTTGATGCCATCAATCCTTTCTTTACATCAACTTGTAACTCCCTAATAGGGATTGTTGCCAAAAAACTCTTAATGCACTCTTTACATGCCTCTTTACCTCTATAAATGATGTTCTTTTCAGGTACCCTATCTTCCTGCATTCTGTCGTCGCTGTTGGTGCTCATGACAATTTTGCTTTCATTCGTAGCCTCTTTGACATTGGTTTTCACTTTTCTATCACAAGATGGCTTATCATCTGATTGTTGAGACTCACTAGGTGCTTGCATAATTATTGTATCTTGGTCGAATTTGAGGATATATGCTTGATTACCACCCTCAAAAAGCCTCTCCCCAAGTGTGTCAATGATATAGTATGAGTCTTTTTCAACCTTGAGGATAAAGAGGTGGTCATTCCAACTCACAATGTAAACACAGGAGTCGTCATGACGAGGAGTTTCTTGAGCGGACTTAGAAATATCGTTCCATATGTTGTCAAAAGACATGGAACCATGAAGAAAGTGGAATCCTTCCTCTTTTTCGATTCCTTCGGGATGAAAAAACCCAATGAAAGATATTTCTAAGACTACTGAGAGTGGACGCACTTTAGCCTCGAGAACTATCTCGAGGTCAAAATGCTTATTTGGGAAACGTTCCCTATAGGTCTCGTTTTCACAAAGATCCCTCCATGGCATCGAGCCTTCACAGATAAGAGAATCAAGTTGGGATTTGATGGGCATATCTTCAGGATTGCAGTGGAACCAATCAGCTATGACAACAACCAAGGCTGTACAAGCGCTTTCACCAGCAGCTTGTTCACTTCGTTGATCAATCGAAGCAAAGAAGATCTGAGTCTGCAGCTTCATTTGTCCATCACGGTTTATTATTTCTTTCTGCTCCCAACTACCCACAGCAAAACTTTCATCTCCAAACTCAGAGACTGAAATCGGAGAAGTTTCCTCGGATTTGTGCCCCTGCATGAACTACACACATTAGTAAGAGGACTAGTTATGACATATATCTTCAATCATGAATAAGAAAACCTCAGCAGTTAGATACTTGATAAAACTGTACAAGTAGACTAAGTTACTAAAGAAAGCTACCAAACTTTGTAATCTTCAATTCGGCAAGCACATTGGTGTACAAGTTATTGCATGTTGATTAGACCATGACATGAAGATAAAAAATGACTCGTCAAACATGACAAAGAAAGCAAGAAAAAAGGAGACGTACCCTAGAAGAAGACTCGTCAGATGAGCAAAGCTGTCGGGGATCAAAGCCTATATCATTTGCACCATCCTCTCCATAATGTTTCTTCAACAATGGCTCCCCCTTGGTTTTAGGATATTTGAAACTCAATTTCCTCTTTCTCCAGGAAAGAAGACTACATTTTGAACTCTGCTCTGC
>NC_061115.1:9378754-9386234 GCF_002878395.1 Capsicum annuum | reverse complement strand
TATAACAAAACAATAAGATAATTGAGATACAAAAAATATTGTATAGTAACAGAAATCGAAGGACAAAAAACTACAGGAGCAATACTACGACGACTAATAAAATAAAAAATTAAGAAACTCACCTTGATCACAGTAAAGACAACTTCCCAAGGCTGAAAAACACCATCTTTCCAACCTGAAAAGTTACAAACACTCAGAAACTCCTCATTCCATTCAACAATCCCTTCATCTTCCTTCAAACACTCTTCTTTAGTAAAATTCTTCTTTACACTTCTCCTATTAAATGACCTCAAATTCAATGAAATACCCTTTGATGATCCCTTCCACTTAATTTTAAACTACTATTTGTACAAGCTTAAAATGATTTTTCATATATATATATAGCAGACGTTGAACCCCCTTCAACTAGGTCTTTCGTTCATATTTTTCGATTTTTAACCCCTTAGTTAAGATTGAGGAAAGGTTGATATAGGTCGGTCAAATATTGAAGAGAGATGATTAGATAGGACATAGTGTAATTTTTTACTTTACGAGAGTTAATTTAACTAATATTCGGTTTAAATTGAATTTATTTAAAATTCAAATGTTTGATAACTATACGAAAGAATACTACTTCTTCGGATTCAATTTATTATTTGGTTTTGATTTGACATTGAGTTTAAAAAAAATAAAGAATATTTTTAAATTTTACAATTAAATTATGTCTTGTACTAGTATGGTTCACTTTTGTTTGTCACGTTCAACTTTGTCTATTTTTACTTTTCAAGAAAGTTATGAGAGGTTGGATATAATGAACACGAGGAGAGGTTGATGTAGGTCAATGAAGTATTGGAGAACATAGATTAGAAAAGATATAATATAACAAAATTTATTTTAAAAAATTCAAATGTTTAAAAACTATAGAGAAAATCTACTTTTATTGTTTTAATTTGTTTGTTTGATTTTGACTTGACATGAAATTTAAGAAAAACGAAGAATATTTTAATTCTTGTGGCTGGAGTCCTACACTAAATATATGTAGAATATATCAACATATCATTTAATCTTGTTGTGTTAAACATATCATGTGGAAAGTTAAAGCATTATCAAAAAATAAAGCAAATATTTTAAACAACTAAAAAGAAACGTACGGCAAATAGATTAAAACAACGGGAGTAGAATAAGTTGTAATCCTTTTCGTATAAATATAATTAAAAAATATATTTTAAAATATTGATCAACATCAATGCAATTTAATTCTCAAAAAATAAAATATGACAAGTAAATCAAACGAATAGAATGATGATTGTATACATACATACATCTATAATATATTAAAAGTGTGAAGACCCTTAAAAAAATGATTTGAACTTTTCGCCCTTCATTAAAAGACTCTTCTTTAGACAAAACTGTATTTTCACTATTTTTAAAATTTATTATTTAATTATTTTTTATTATATTAACTAGACTTCGTAAAATATATGGTAGGAGAATTAATTAATATTTTTTTTCTACTGTTCAAGTAGAAAAATACTCCTAAAATATGACTAATTTATTATTTAATTATTTTTTGTTATATTAACTAGACTCCCTAAAATATAAGGGACTCCTTGAATATATGGTAGGAGAATTAATTAATATTTTCCTTTCTACTAGATTTTCTAAAATATATGGTAGGAGAATTAATCAATATTTTTCTTTCTACTGTTTGATTAGAAAAATACTCCTAAAATAGGACTCTATTAAGGAAATACTCTATAAATATTAATTATCTTATTATTTTACTTTAATTTACAGATGTTAGATAAATGTGGGTCGGCTTTGAATTTTTTTTAGGTAAATGTTAGGTTTAATTGTATTATCGTAATATCTATATTAATTTGTTATTTTGTGGTAGTTTACAGTTCGTAGATGAATCTCGATCGAATTATTAAATTTCTCAAAAATAAATTATTTCCGCTGAAAAATTAACTTTTAAAATTCATGTCCTATTTGATTTATGATACAAATTTCCAGCCAAATGTGTGTCCTATTTGGTTAAGTTTAACTTATATAATTTCTCCCTTATTTAAAGAAATAGTTGTCCTTTTCGAATCTTATTTTCTTGTAGAAACAAGAAGCTACATGCACATTAGAGTTCTAAACATATTTAATTTTAGAACTACTTTTTCTATTTTTGAAAAAAAAAATACTATTGGAAGGACCCTTTCCAAAATAAGTTGATTTTAAAAGTTTCATCGTACACTAATTAATTCTTAATAATACTTTTTCCTAAAATCACTTTTATACAATATTATATATTTCATTCTTTGTGTATGCAATATATTCTCACTTTATGGAGCTCTTTTAAACTTTAATTTATTATTTTTAAATTTAAATTTAATAATAACCACTAAATACACGTGGCACGTATATAGTGAGAGAGATATCAAAGTGAGAATATATGAATCCGGTTGTACAATGTAACATCTGCATGTGATGATATCAACAAAGATTGTGATACAATATTAATTAGATATAATTTCTCATTTAAATCGAAGATCTCGAAATTCGAGCTCCGGAAAAATGAAAAAAATTTCTCATAAGATGCAGTTCCTCTTGAACAGATTTTATTATATCTTGTGAATTCAAATTAATTGTGAGTGGGTATCCAACACCAAATTAAAAAGAAAGACATGTGATATGAAATATAGACTAAACTACATGCACTTTTGGTTGTGGTTTGATGTCTTAACAATATGTATGTATCAATAAAAGTCTATAAATGTTCGGTAAATTTGTTGTGATATGATCAAAGGTCACGGATTGAAGTCATGAAAACGACCTCTTGTAAAAATATAAGGTAAAATTTTTGTAATTTGATTCTTCTCGAATTTCATAAATAACGAAAATTTTAGTTCATCGAATTGTCTTGTCTTTAAGTAGAGACCACAAATTTAAAGTTATGGGCTCTAGAGTGCGGCTATTTATGACTAGGAAAATTGATCATAATATATAACGTTGAATTAATTAATTAATTGCCCACCATACACTAAATGGACAACAAAATTTTATTTTCTTTTTCTCTTTTGCTCTTTTAATTACTAGTTCTTTTTTTGTGTGTGTAAAAGTATTTTTTAAACCTAATAAATAGTTGTTAGGATGAATAATCACACATGAATGATATGTCAATGTTGTTTGGAGTTAACCTTCATGAATGATTTGTATCTTCATAAATTGAAGAGTTAATGGCTAAAAATACATCTAAATTATCACTTTAGCGTGAATTTCATATATCAACTATTTATTATTTTCTTTCCCTATCTAAATTATTACTCCCTTTGCACTAAGACATATCTCGATACTGAATTAGTCAAATAATATTACAAGCCTATAACAGATATGTGTAGACTAACTCAACATTGAAACACATTTTAATAAAAAGGAAATAGTAGTTTAGATAATTAAGTAAATGGACCAATGAATAGTTAAAATATCAAAATTTGTAAAAAAAAAAATGATAATTTAAACATATTTTTGATAAATAACTCCAAACAAAAATATACAGTGTAAATTGAGAATTGTAATAATGAATATAAAGTCACTATTTTATATTTCTTCTACTCTTTAACTCATGGATCACAAAAAGAGAAAAATTTTAAAAAAAATGTATACTATCCTAAATGGACCATCTATAATGCAAAATGTGACACATATAACATGAGGTGGACGATCCAAATTTAACTTTTAATTCTCTTATTCCTTCCACTCCTTCATCATTGGGTCCAAGAAAAAGAAAAAAGAAAAAACAAAAACAACAATATAATGATTGGATTATCTTATGACAAGGCAAAATGTCAAAATTGCCAAGAAATTCTCTTTAAGTATGTGGATATTAATTTGTAGCATGCATTGGACAATATGTCATAGTAGTACTATATTCAATTTAGTATTTCTATTTTTTAATTAATTTGTTTCTAGAAAGAAACATCTTTATATATATAGACTAGATATTAGAGTTCATGCCAGCACAATACGGGTGCAATGATTACTTTTTTATTTCAGTTTATGTGGTAGAGGTGAAATTTAGAAAGTCAATCAAACTTTTTGTATGATTTTTAAATATTTTAAATTTTTAATGGTTGATTTAAAATATTTTAACATAATTTTTTGATACTATATATTATTCTTTTCGTCTCAATTTGTGAGACAATGATGAAGTATTCGATAACTTTTTATATGATTTTTAAATATTTTAAGTTATTAATGATTGATTTAAAACATTTTTACATAATTTTTTTTGATACTATATATTATTCTTTTCGTCTCAATTTATGGAACAATGATGAAATATTCGATAAAGTCAATCATATTTGTTATATGTTTTTAGATATTTTAAATTATTAATTATTATAATATATATTTCTACGTAATTTTCAAGTAATATATGTTACTTCCTTTATCTCAATTTTTATGACATTGATAGAATTTGAAAAGTCAAATAAATTTTTTATATATTTTTCAAATATTTTAATTTGTTAAATTGTGATTTATATTATTTTTCATGATTTTTTTAAATAACATAGCTCATTATGTTGCAATGATAGAATTTTAAGTCAATCAAAAAAATTGTGTCTCTAAAAATTTAAATTATTAATTATTATAATTTAATACTTACGCAGTTTTGAAGCATAGTAAAACAAATAAAGTAATTAAACTAAATTAAAAAATTATTAAAATATTCTCAATCAGAATCAGGTAGCCGAAAGCAAGCATGACAATCATCAGTTGCCTACTTCAGTTAGGTGCTTACTGCTCAGTGCTCACTGATACTCATGATTCTATGTTGTAGTAGTATGATTTTAAAATAAGTTGATTTTCCCCGCAAGGACATGATTGAGTAGTTAAGAGGTGGGTCTTCCATGAAGTTGATCTGGGATCGAATCTTGCCTTCATCTGTTGCGCAGTCAATGACTTCATCGCATAGAACTTGCCTAATGCGAATATTTACTTCTATGTGGTTGGCAAGTTATTGCACAGTGAGTAGATAACTAAAAATCTCACTCGACGGACAAAAATTGCGGCAGAAGCTATGATTGCAAGTTATTGCACAATGAAGAGATAACTAAAAAATCTTACTGGAAAGGATAAAATTGCAGTAGAAGTTATGGTTGCGAGTTACTACACGGTAAAGAAATTGCGTAAACTGTATCAGACACCACAATTATTTTAAAATAAATTATCTTCTTGAAATACACAAAATATGTGACATTCCAACTTATCCAAATTCCTAAATGTAGCTGTATGATCTCCAGCACAGACACAGTTTTGCATCTATCTACTTATTAGGACATAAGTTTTTGGTTACAATACAAAAAAGTTAGATTCACACTACAAACTAGTTAATCTTTTGACATTTTTATCCTGTGTAGGAATTTATTTGAGAAAAGACTCACGAGACTATGTAAATCTTTTCACAATTGTAGCCAAATTTGGGTAAAAAAATTGTGGTCATTTAGCACTTCTCTTCTATCATTAATTAAAACTTTTATTTGTTTGGTTGATAAAGTCTTAGTTAGGTATATATTATTATATTTAGATTAATGAAATGTGTATAAAAATATTTTAAGTTGTTAATATGACACTCATATAATTTCGAGAGACAATCAATAAATTTTTATGTTTTTTAAAAATATTTACAGTTGTTAATTATTGTGATTTATATTGCTTTTCAAATAGTAATTATCAAATATATAATAAAATATTTTAATTTAGTTAATTGTTGTATTTTAGAATACCTTTTATGTAATTTTCAAATAATACATGTTACTATTCTTGTCCAAATTTTTAAGGTACTGATAATCAATTATATTTTAAAAATATTTAAGTTTTAAATTATTGATATTTATAATTTTTTTTTATATTCCAATTTAAGTGACACTAATATAATTTCGAGAGTCAACGAAATTTTCATATCGTTTAATTTTTTTTAAGTTGGTAATCATTGTGATTAATAATTATTTTTTTAGATATTTTAAGTTGTTAACTACTATTATAATTTATAATACTCTTTATATAATGGGGTTTGGGCCACAGGTGACAAAAGAGTTTTAAAATGAGGTGTAGGTGACACAAGTCTTAATAATTGAGTAGAGGTAACAATTATTTCATTATGGTTTAAGAAAGTTTGAAAATTTTCAAAATAACCCACAAGTTTTTAAATTTACACTTTGATTCAAATGTTAGTAAATATATAACGGGGAACGAAGGGAAAAAAGGCATCTTTTTCTCTCTCTTCATCCGTTGTTATTTTCTCTCTCTTCGCGATATTTGTTGTTCATTGTTGCTGCTGCTTTATTCATCATCTTCTGATTCATTATCATCATCTTATACTTCATTATCAACTTCATATTCTTCTTGTTGACTATTGTTATTGTTGTTGTTGTTGTTGTTACCCTAACTGCTGCTCTTTGACCAAACTCTTATGTCAAATTTTGTTTCGTAAATCACTTTCCACTTTGGAATTTACTTGAGAGGAGACTTTGGTAAGTCAGATTATGCTTTTTAGTTGAATCTGGGTAACTGCTAGTGTGTTATTTTTTCAACAATAGTTTGCACGCGAACATGAATGCAATACAAGAGCAATCTGTTTAAACAGATCCATTATCTGCGGCACAAGATAAATGTTCTGTTGTAACACTAGACTCATGTTGGATTCATTTTTAAGGGTTCTAGGTGCCCGTAATATGATTATGAATCGAATAGATGGGTATTTTGTTGCACCAGATTAGTAATCTATTTCAACAGATAAATAATCTGTTTCATCAGACTACTAATATGTTTCGAACAACAAAATACAGCTCCTGTCACACACAAAACCTAACAGATAACTCATATGTTCTTGCTATTGATACTGGAATCAAATTATTCCTTAATTGTAGACATGTCATTCGTTAAGAAATAGAAATATACAGAACAAAAATTAAATAAGAAATAAAAAATCAAGTGCATCAAATATAATTTTTTATAAAACAAACAAAAAAAATACATAGATAACAGAAAAAAAAAGCTTAATTATTATTATCATCATTATTAACATCATTATTATTTGTATGGCCAGCCGGCCAATATTCAAAAGGCAGCAGCAGCGCCCTCCGCAGGCACAGGTACCTCAGCTCATACACCGCACAAGTAGGAGTCAGGATATCCAGCTGCTTTTGGTGAGCTCCAGTTTGCTTCGGGGCTTTCCGTGTCATATCCAGTCACTTTTGGTATTGTATAGAAGTAAGTTATATGGCAGGGTGTGTCCCGACCTTAATTAAACTCTATGTATTATCTAGAGACTTTGTAGACATAATGTATAGTCAAGGTGGTATTTTGTTAATAGATGAGATGGCTCTAACGGCCAAGTATTGTATATACATATATATGTGTGCTCGAGCTTATACAGGTGATTATTTCCTTTTATATGCGATATAATGTTGTCCAAATTTTGGGTTGTCATAGAGGTATGCATGGGAAG
>NC_061115.1:9286586-9375754 GCF_002878395.1 Capsicum annuum | reverse complement strand
CACATCTGTTGCAACACATGAGTGATCTGTTGGAACAGTTATCAACAGTCAATATTGTTTAGATTTCTTCCAACATAGGGTCGTCTATCGCGGCAGATGAATGATCAGTTGGAAAAATCAAGTCTTGGACTTTTCTTATAGGAAGAGTTGGTAGAATTTTATCCAACAGGAGGTTCATCTGTTGCATCAGATCATTAATCTGATGGTTCTTTCATTGCACCAGATGGTTAATTAGTTGCATAAGATTTTTTATCCGAAGCTTAATCTGTTGCAACATATGGTAAAGTTGTTGCATCAGATTATTAATATGTTGCATCAGAATTGTAATCTAGTGGTTCCTCTGGTGCATCAGATGGTTTATCTGTTGCATCATATGATGAATCTGTTGCATCAGATGGTTAATATGTTGCACCAGATGGGTAATCTGTTGGAGGAAACAGTAGCAGGATTTTGTTAAACAAAAAACAGCAATTTCACCATTTTTACCAAGAACAAGAACAGAACAAATCAAACCAAATTGTCCTTTTGTTTTTATAAACACAAACAATAAAAATCAAACTTCAAAAAAATGCAACAAACAACAAAATATCATAATTCACTTCAAAAAGAGAAGACAAGAGAAGAAATATCAGAAATTAGGGTTTTATTCAGACCGCATTTCAAATTAGTGCAACAAATATTGAAATTATTAACCAATACTATAAGAGAAGTTGACTCAAGTTTCTCGTTTTCTTCAAAACTAAAAAGGACATAAATTTTTACCTGTGAAAGAAGAAAAGGACCGATGGAGAATTCGAAGCTGCTGTGGCCAGAGAGCAAGGTTTTCACGTCGATTGAAGTTGAAAAGGAACTGGAATCCCAACTATTTGTAGTCGGATGTTGAAGTCGCCAAGGATTGAAATAAGAAATTTGCAGAACAGTTGGTTGGGAGGGAGTTGAGAGAAGCTGTCGAGAGAGGGATGAGAGACAGGTTGATTGAATTGAAGAGGGGAACTCGAAGCCCAACTATTTGTCGTCGGGGGTTGAAGGGAGAAATTTTGCAGAACTGTTGGTTGGGAGAGAGTTGACAGAAGCTGTCGAGAGAGAGGGGAGAGTGGTTGATTTGGATTGAAGAGGGTGTGGGTTGGGTTGATTTGTATTTTTGAAAAGATTAGAAAGTTTTGAAAATATTAATCAAGTCCACAATTAACTTGATCAAGTTTCCTAATAATGTTTGACCCTATCTATTGGTCAATGTCACCAATCCTTCATTCAAGACTTAAAAGACACCTATTCTTCAATTTTCTCATGTTACTCCATCTATCCCAATTTATATTTAATAGAATTTAAAAAATCAAACAATTTTTTTATATTTTTTAAATATCTTAATTTGTTAAATTATAATTTATGTTACTTTTGATGAAATTTTTAAATAATATATCCCATTATGTTGTACTGATAGAATTTCTAGTCAACCAGAAAAATTTTATGTGTCTCTAAAAATTTAAATTATTAATTATTATAATTTATAATACTTTTACACATTTTTTAAGCATATTAAAACAAATAAAGTAATTAAATTAAAATGAGAAATATGAAATTATAAATATGTCCTCGATCAGAACCAAGCGACTGAAAGCAAACGGGGTGCTTACTCATGATGCTTATGGTAGTAATATGGTTTTAAAATAAGTTGATTTCGCCAGCAAGGACATGATTGAGTGGTTGAGAGGTGAGTCGCCTCTCATGTGGTAGACCTGGGATCGGATCTTGTCTTCATCTGTCGCTCAGTCGATGAATTCGTCGCATGGGACTTGCTTAGTGCGATTTTACATCTCTTGTGTGGCTGGCGATGGTTATTGCACAAGGAGGAGATTACTAAAAAATCTCACTCGAAGGACAGGGATTCTGACAGAAGTTATGGTTGTGAGTTATTGTATGGTGAAGAGATTAGCACTGAATGCTCACCCAAAGAATAAAGATTGTGAAAAAGTGATAAATAACCAAGACGTGTGTAAAGTGTCTCCGATAACATGATTATTATTTTAAAAAGAAATAATCTTCTTGAAATGCACTAAATATGTGTCATTCCAACTTATCCAAATTCACAAATGCTGCTGTATCATCTTCAGCACAGACACAGCTTTGCATCTATCTACTTATATCGTATTAAATTGATTTATCTTTTATTCAATATTATTACTACTTATTTATCTACTCAATTAGCACAACCTATAATAAGGTGAATATATTTGGCTGACGAATACTATTCCTTCCCTTTCAATTTATTCATCTTAAATTACTATGTCGATAGTCAATGAATATTTTCTTCGATTGTCATTTCTATCAATGAAATGATTTGGTAAAATATTCAGATTGTGATAATATAGGAGATTAATTTACTGCATGCATTGTCGCGAGAAATTCATTGAACCTTATCAGAAGTCATAACAAGCGTTCCGAGGTGAATTTACAAAAAGCATTACCATCGATATTTGCAAAGTAGAACAACCCACAAACTTGTTCAAATACCGTGGGAGACCGGCCCCCTCCGCGCATCTCCCTCCTATTCCTTCTTGTGTTTCCCTCTTATAGTACCTTCTTATAGTATTTTACCATTTTATAGTACTTTTTAGAGTAAAGACATAAAAATTTACAAAAAATATTTAAAATTTACGGGCGATTTACTACACCCCAAATTTGTACAAACTCTTGTAAATAGACCATTTTGAATTATTTTGAGCCTATGCGGGTTGTCACGCCTATGACGTGTGTGAATAAAGAAAATTGATTGTAACTACCAGTTAAAAACTGTCACGTGTAATTAAATTTAACAATTATTTTACAAATCCTTCTTCTTTTTAAAAATAGATTTTCTTCCAAAACCTCCATTATTATAGCCATTGGAATTTGGAGCTTGACTTCCAAAAAAAAATAAATCACTCTCTTCTTAATCTTTTCTCAACGAAATCAGCCTTAGAGCCCGTTTGGATAGGATTAAAAAAGTTATTCTTTAGCTTAAGTGATTAAATGCTTAAAATAAGTGCTTTTAAATTAAGCAAATAAGTGTTTGGATAAAAGTGCTGAAACTGAAAAAAAATCTGTTGATGTGTTTGGTAAACAAGTGTTGTCAATCACTTTTTTGTTGTCAAAATGATTTAAATATCCTTAAAGTTGTTAACACATAATAACGTGAATTATTTATGATTTTTAATTCTAATACTTCAAAAATAATTTCTATTTAAATACACTTTCAACGTAAAGTGATTATGCCAGGTCAATTTATAAATATAAGTTACTTTTTTATTTTTAAATATTAAAAAATAAAAATTTTAAGATATTTTTTATATAAGTATAGTATTATATTGTAATATTGCAAGCTTGAAAACAACAAAAAATCTTTAGGAATGAAACAAACTATTAAAAAGAATCAATTTTTAAAATTTAAATAACATGCAGAGATTCTATATGAACGGATAGAGAAGAACTTACCACAAGTTGATTTGACGATAAAATTTTTGAGTGTTTTCTTACGTAATGATAGATTCTCTGAAAATAAAGGAGAAAGATAAAGAGAAAACTAGAGGAAAAAGATGAAAAAAATGGCAAAAAGAAAAAGAAAGAAAAATCAATAAGGGCTACAAAGTTTAGGATATTGTTGGAATTAGAAGAAAATATAAGGGATAAAAAGGTAAATGTTTTGGTCAAACCAAAAAAAACAATTAATCTAAAAAGTAAAAAGTTAGGGGTATCCAGCTTCTCAATTTTTGCTTTTTTTAATCTACTTTTAGCTTTTTTTAAACTCTTTTTAATTTTACCAAACACCTTAAAAAGCTAAAAAAGTAATTAAAAACTAGTTTGACCAGATTTTAATACTATCCAAACACCCTCTTAAAAGATAAAAAAATTTCATTTATGTTGTAAATTGTTCTTACTTTTCAGTCATTAAGCTTTAATTTGTCTTAATTTGGTTAAAAATTTTGAAATCGAATTCTAATTTCTAATTAGGTTTTGAGGAAAAAAATTCAAGCAAAGACAAATTCATAATTTATCTACACTATACGATTGATCTTCCCTCTCAAAGTACATTTCAGTCGAAATAATCATTTTTGGAGTGAGTTGCTATTATTGGATGTTGTTGCTGGAAAATTAATGCAGTTACTGATTTGGGGTCCGTTTGTTGGTGAAATTTTTCAGCAAGACAAAGATGGAGAAAGTTGAGATGGTGTGGTGATCGAAATTTAGGTGGCGGGAGTAGGTGGTTGTTATTTGAATGTTACTGGCAGTGAAGGATGTTAATTGCAATGGAGGTTTGAGGAGAAAAATGGAAGAGAAGTTAAAAAAAAATTAATTAATTAAAAAAGAGAAGGTGACTAGGATTGAAGATAAAATCGGTTAAAAAGGTTCATTTATAATGATTTTTATAATTTTTATGGGGTGATGGGTCGCACACAAAGTTAAAGTATTTTTTTGAAAATCTCGGACAAGGTCAATGGTTATTTTATGTCTTTTCTCTATTCTTTATGTATGTAGTTTTCAAATATATAGCTAATTTTATTTTGAAAATAAAGATTTTATGTATGAATTACTTCAAAAGTTAGAAAAAAGGTATATTATATACAAGTGATCATCCTTCTGTTATGATTTATTTTGCTTTTTTTATCTAATAATTATTTTATTTATTTTGTATTTTTTATCTAATAATTATTTTACCAATTTTAAGACAAATTAAATTTACAAAATTAATATCTAATCATTTAAAAACTAAATAAGAAGTAACATAAATTTACTTATTTCATAACAAAATTAAGGTTGATGGAGATATATAGTGGTCGAGTTGCACATGGTGTGGGTGCCCCTGATCATAGGGTGGTCGTGTGATCAAGTATTGGTTGCAATAGAAAGCAAGAAGGATAAAAAGATCAAGAGGATTGAGTTTGAGCTGAGGCTGAAGTGAAGTACACTGTTTTACTGTTGCATTGCTCTACTGCTGATTAGTCTGCTATTACTGTAGTTGTTGGTTACTGTCACTGTAGCAAATTTCAATTGTTAGTTAGTTAGTTAGAGGTAGTTACTGGGATTACTTTGTCTATGAATACTACCAGTTGTACTTTCAGAATTTAGTGATTGATAATACAAAACTCTTCTCTCCTCAAATATCTCTTCTTCTCTAATTAGTTGAGTTCTCAGAATTTTTATCCCTGATCAGCCATAGTTGTTCATCGAGCTTAGCTCCTTGAGTTGTAGTATCCATTTACGTGCATCAATTGGTATCAGAGCCACCCGAGCCTTGGCATGATGGTTACCAGAAACAAGGGTCAAGATAAGAGTGCTGATGAAGTAGATAATAGGTGGGGTCAAATCCAAGAACAATTACAACAGTTGATGGAAGGCACGACTACCATGAACGACAAGAATTCAAAAACTGAGAAGGAATTGAATGACTTGAAAGCAACAATGCATCGAATAGGTGGTGGAGGAAAGGAGAAAGAACAAGCAAGAGCTAAATCCTCTAATTACAGACCTTGTTCTGTTGAATTTCAGCAAAAGATCAGGCAAAAGGATCATCACACTGGTAACTTCCTTACTAAGTGTTCTAAAGTAGAATTTCCTAAATTTTTGGGATATGAGTACTTGGTTGTATAAAGTAGATCAGTATTTTGCTTTGGATGAAACTTCTTTTAAACATAGAGTTAAGATAGCATCGATTCATCTGAGGGAGAAGCCATTGCTTGGCATAGATCTTTTATGAGATCAAGAAGTTCTGGGGTAGAACCTTCTTGGACTGAATATGTACTAGCCTTAAATGAAAGATTTGGAGATGAATTTGAAGATCCTATGGAGGCATTGAAGAAGTTAACTCAAACTGGTAGTGTGAAAGAATATCAGGCTGAGTTTGACAGATTATTAACTGTTATGAATTTATCTGATGAGAATGCTATATTAGTTGTTATCTATGGGGGTTACAACCTGAATTAAACAAAGTTGTTAGGATTCAGGCACCAAGGACACTGATGCAGGCCTATAAGATCACTAGACTGCAAGAAATTGTATTTGAAGCACAGGCTCAAACATGAGGGTTTAAGGTGCAAGGAAGGTATAATCGGGTCCCTATTTTGCCTACTATTAGTCACACTAAAACTCTGTTAAAAAAATGACAATCAATCCTTCTTACAAGAGACCAGTGGAGTCAAGTAGTAACAAACCTCCATATAAGGTTAATACTAATGGCAATAGGAGAAGATTGACTGCAGCAGAAATGGATGAGAAGAGGTCTAAAGGACTGTGTTTTTTTTGTGATGATAAATATGTCTTTGGTCATAAGTGTAACACCAAGAGACAAATCTTCATGGTAGATGTGGTAGATGATGGCTTAGATGTAGAAGATGCAGAAAAAATTTCAACTCAAAAAGATAGAATTGAAATAGATGAATTGATGACTATATCCTTGCAAGCATTTACTGATGTGACAGGTTATCAAACCTTAAGGGTAACAGGATATCATGAAAAAAGACCTTTGCAGGTCTTGATTGACATTGGTAGCACACATAATTTTATTGATCAAGAGGTGCCGAGAAGTTAAGTTGTAGAACTACTCCCATAATGACACAATCAATCAGTGTTGCTGATGAAAAAAAGGTACAGACAACTTCAATGTGCAAGAATTTGCAGTGGCTGTTGCAGGGAACCACCTTTGTCTCAGATTTTTTATTGTTACCACTAGGTAATGTGGACATTTTCCTAGGAGTACAATGGTTGAGTAATCTTGGCAGAATACTATTTAATTTACAGAATAGAACTATAGAGTTCAGGTACAAAGGCAAAAGACATGTACTGAGAGGAGCAAGAACTACATTGAAGAGGCTGCTAGTGTCAAATCCTTGGACAAGATTGATGTTGCTAAATCTCATATCTATATGATGACTTTCCTAACAGGATCAGAACATAAATTGCAATGCTATAATGTTCAAGAAACTCAAGGTAACTCTATTAATCCTGAATTATCTTCCCTACTAAAAGAATATGCTAATATTTCTTAGGCTCCTACAACACTACCACCATAAAGAGGATCTTTTGATCATAGGATTCCCCTGATTGAAAATGTTAATCCAGGGAAAAAAATACCATATAGATGTCCAGGAGTTAAGAAGGATATCATTGAGAAATTGATTCAGGAGATGTTGGATCAGGGAGTTATACAACCAAGCAACAGTCCTTATGCATCACCTGTTGTATTGGTTGGCAAGAAGGATGATAGTTGGAGGCTATATGTTAACTACAGAGAATTAAATCAATTGAATATCAAGGACGAGTTCCCTATTCCTATCATAGAGGATCTCTTGGATGAGTTAGGGGGTATTGTAATTTTCTCTAAGATGTTGGATACCACCAGCTAAGAATGTATGAGAAAGACATCTTCAAAACTGCATTTAGAACTCATTAAGGGCACTATGAGTTTTTAGTCATGCCCTTTGAATTAACTAATGCTCCATCATCATTTCAAGGGCGCATGAACTCAGTTTTCAGACCATTATTGAGAAAATTTGTGATGGTTTTCTTTGATGACATTCTAATTTACAGCAAATGTATAAAAGATCACATTGAGCATGTTAAGGTAGTATTTGATCTAATACGGCAATTCTAGTTATATACAAAGATGTCTAAGTGTACATTTGGAGTACCTAAAGTTGAATATTTAGGACATTTCATAATGCAGAAGGGGTGAGCACTGATCCAAAAAAAAATTCAGGCAGTAGAACAATGGCCTGTACCTACTAATCTCAAGTAGTTGAGAGGTTTTTTAGGATTAGCAGACTATTATAGAAGGTTCATTCAGAGTTTTGGTTCTATTTGTAAGCCACTACATAAGCTACTCAAGAAGGACAATTTCAAATGGTCTGATGATGCTACAACTGCATTTGAGAAACTGAAGTTAACATTAATTACTGCACCTGTGTTAACCATGCCTGACTACTCTAAATCCTTTGTGGTGGAAACTGATGCTAGTTGTAAAGGTATAGGGGCTGTGTTGATGCAACAAGGTCATCCTATAGCCTACATCAGTAAAGCTTTAGCCCCAAAACACCAAGCGATGTATGTGTATGATAGGGAGCTGTTAGCTCTCATTTTTGTTGTCACTAAATGGTCTCACTACCTGGTAGGTAAACCATTTACACTCAGAACTGATCAGAAAACCTTGAAACACTTGCTTGAACAGAACATTCATACAGACTTTTAAGTGGCTGGTATTTCTAAATTGATAGCATTTGATTTTATCATTGAATATAAGAAAGGGGTGGATAATAAAGCAGTTGATGCTTTGTCGAGACATCCAGATGCTGAGATATTAGCTATTTTCTTGTTGACCCCTAATAATTCTCTTTATGATCAAATCAAGAGTTCTTGAAGTGGTGATCCTGTTTTACAGACATTAATCACTAAACTACAGACGCAACCTTTTAAGGATTACACTTGGTGCAATGACCAACTCAGATGGAAAAGAAGATTGGTAATAGGTGCAGATGATCAATTGAGAAGACATATCATTGAATTATGGCATTCTACTACTCAATGAGGTCACTCAGGCATGGATGCAACCATCAAACAACTGCAGTCACTGTTCCATTGGAAATCTCTTGTACATGATGTCAGGGAATTCATTAGAAAATGTGATGTATGTCAAAGACACAAGTATGATGTTGTTGTATATCCTGGACTACTACAACCCTTGCCTATTCCTGATGGTGTATGGACTGATGTGTGTTTAGACTTCATTGAAGGGTTATCTAAATCTAATAGTAAAGATGTCATATTGGTAGTTGTTGATAGATTGAGCAAATACAGTCATTTCATGAGCTTATAACATCCATACACTGCTCAGAAAGTAGCTCAATCATTCTTGGACAATGTCTTTAAATTGCATGGAATGCCTTCTACACTGACAAATGATAGAGATCATATCTTTCTCAGTACCTTTTGGTAAGAGTTGTTTACATTACAGGGTGTTCAACTGCAGAGGAGTACAGCATATCACCCTCAAACTGATGGTCAAACTGAGGTAGTTAATAGAACTCTTGAGACTTAATTGAGATACTTTTGTTCTGATAAACCTAAGGAGTAGTCCAATTATCTTTCTTTAGTTGAGTGGTGGTAATGTACTCCATATGAGGTCTTATATGGGCAAAAACCTCTTTTACACCTTCCCTACTTAGCCCGTGAGTCTTCTTTTGAAATGGTGGACAGATCTCTATCTGCAAGAGAGGCTATCATTGCACTTTTGAAGTTTCATATGCTAAAAGCTCAATAAAGAATGAAGGATTTAGCTGATAAGCATAGGTCTGATAGAAACTTTCAAGTTGGTGAATGGGTCTACTTAAAGTTGCAACCTTATAGACAAATTTCTGTGAGTGAGAGACCATTTAATAAGCTTGCAACAAAATATTTTGGGCCCTATCCTATTGATGCTAAGGTTGGTTTGGTTGCTTACAATCTTCTTTTACCCGCCGATGTGTTGATTCATCCGGTTTTCCATGTATCTCAACTAAAGAGGTGTTTGGAACTTCCTTCTGTTATCAACTATCCACCTGTATTCAACTTATCAAGCCCCTACTGTCCCTTGCCTGAGATGGTGTTGGATAGAAGAATGGTCAAGAAAGGTAATAGAGTTATTGCTCAAGTTTTGGTGAAATGGACAGATATTGATGCTTAACAGGCTACTTGGGAATTTTTATCAGAGGTACAACACAGATTTCCTTCCTTTTAGACTTGAGGAGAAGTCGGTTCTTCAGCAGGGGGTATTGAAACAAGTATTGATTGAAATAGAAAGCAAGAAGGATAAAAAAATCAAAAGGATTGAGTTTAAGCTGAGGCTGAAGTAGACTGTTTTACTGTTGCATTGCTCTACTGCTGATTAGTCTGTTATTACTGTAGTTGTTAGTTATTGTCACTGTAGCAAATTTCAATTGTTAGTTAGTTTATTATTACTGTAGTTGTTAGTTATTGTCACTGTAGCAAATTCCAATTGTTAGTTAGTTAGTTAGTTAGAGATAGTTACTGGGGTTACTTTGTCTATGAATACTACTTTCAGAATTCAGTGATTGATAATACAAAACTCTTCGATTCTCGGAATTTTCATCCCTGATCAGCCATAATTGTTCATCGAGCTTAGCTCCTTGAGTTGTAGTATCCATTTACGTGCATCATCGTGGTCGAGATCGCGATGCTCGATAATACTCATTCGGTAACTGCATCCAAAGCTACAGTCAAATGATTGTGTCTCTCATCATTATGTTATTTTCTGTTCAACAAATGTGTAACTGCGTCCCTTATCATTACGTTATTTTCTGCTCAACAGATGTATGACGGCGTCCCTCATCATTACGTGGAAGGTTGTAGTATCCATTTACGCAGATCATCGTGGTCGAGATCGCAATGCTCGATAATACTCATTCGGTAACTGCATTTAAAGCTAAAGTCAAATGATTGTGTCTCTCATCATTATGTTATTTTCTGTTCAACAAATGCGTAACTGCATCCCTCATCATTACGTTATTTTCTGCTCAATAGATGTATGACCGTGTCCCTCATCATTATGTGGAAGGTATAGGCGTGTATGACTTATTTTGTTGAGAAGGGTTTTTTCCAAAAACAATTGGGACATAAAATTTGAGAATTGTGTTTCGTTTAGGTTATTTTTCAGTTGTATTGTGCTTATAGAGCTTGAATGTTTCATGCTTTCCTAAACTAGTCGACAATTGTTCCAGGGAACTATTTGATTTAAAAAAATAACTTTATACTTGTTTTTAGTATAATATTTTTATAAGACATAAATACTTTATTGAACATGTAGTATTATTATTTATAATAAATTAGTCATTCTAATTAATTAGATGTTAGCCATGTGTGTTCAATACGATACCTTAGTTATTTTTGTTAAAACTCAATTTTATTAATATAAAGATTTAAGTAATTCAGTTCAAAGTTCTAAAATATTTCTTGGTAGAAAAATAGATAGTTTTTCTTTTTTATATAAAATTTATAATTTATATTTTACAATCTTCAATATATTCTAAGAGAATACAATCATAAAATCCAGCAATTCACCATTAAAAACTTTTACAGTCAAATAAAAAAGGCCCTATTTGGTTGGTCATAACATAGTCATATACATTGGGGAAATAATTTACTCATGTGTGTTTAGTATTTATATCAAATCAATATATATAAAAACTTTCAGTTTCATTTATAAGTTATATATTTATTGAATAACATTAACATTTTATTTAACACACGTTAATCTTTTTGTTAGTCTGGTAACTCCAATCCTAAGAAAGAATTATTAGCATCATCCATCATACTTTTCTAATTCTTAAATTAAAGAATACAAGTAGAAGACGTAGAAAAACACTTTAATTTGATCTCAACTTATGATTAAATACTTCAACTTTAAAAATACACATCTAAAAATGTGTTTATGGAACCAACTTAAGCCATTATAATATAAGCTTCTCCACTTAGAACATATCAAATTTATACCTTCAAAAGTTAAAAAAAAAATGACAATGGACTTTTTTGAGTTTCTAGCTCCCCACTCCCCCACCCCAACAAAACCCCAACTCACCCACCACCACATAATTGAAAGAAAAAAAAAATAGATTGATCATTCACACAAGTTGAAAACTACCCATTGATAATGGCACAACTTGATCCCCCATATATCTTTCTTGATACATCTTTCAGTATTTTAAAATTTATTATTATTATTATTAATTTAAATTTGTATGGAATTTGATTTGATAAGAGGGTCATGGCACTAAATCTTATCAAAAGTTCTATATATTTATTGTTAAAACTCGAAACTTCTCATTTAAAATAAAGAAATTTAAACTATCCCACCATTCTTCTTGATACTTTTCTTGTAAAACTAACTAAATTTCATTTATTGACCCATCAACCTAGAGCTAAGTCAATAGCACATGGAGCATTATAGTGGCCCCATTTGACTCTTCTTATCATACTCCATTCATGTAATAGAGCTTGCTAGACACACAACACTCACCAATTAATTCCCTTTTTTGTAGAAATTCAAAATTTAAAATTTTTAAACTTTTATTCTAGCTTGAGATTAATTGCGGATATAATTTGATTCACAGTTAAATATTTATAAATAATTGATGAATTAATGTAAAATCAAAGTAAAAGTTATTGAATTCAAATAAATTCATAATCAACCTTCTAGATTCGTTCCGGCCTTTCTCACTTCTTATATAGGGGTTTGGGTGGGAGTTATTCTTGGAATGTTGAAGCATGGGAATAAACTTGTAATTAAACATATATTATATGATTTTTTTATTAGATAAGGGGTAGGGGAATTGAAGAGGGGATTACAAGGTGGAGAATCGACTCGATCCCTTACTGACAAGGTAAAAATCGAGGTAGTCAATCAATCGAGCTGCTAAGATCCTTTGATAAGTTTTATGGTTCACTTCATACCATGTATCACTACCAATTAAAAAAAAAAAGGTAGCTCGATGCACTAAAGCTACTGCTATGCACGGTGTCCGAAGAACAGCTCCACCACAAGAGTACGTAGCCTTACCTTACATTTCTATCAGAGCCTGTTTCTGAGATGACAACTTTACCAGTTACATGTGTCACTACCAATTATTATCTTTTATTGTAGTTTTACCATCTACCAACATTTTTGAAAATTAACTATACAGATGTCAAGTTGCTGCTACATTACATGGTGACAAATCGAAGCACCACAACAAGGTAAAAGTTCATTCAGCCAATCAATCAACCAACTAAACTACTAACATTCCCCGTTTACTGCCACTTGACAAAAGAGAGACAGAAAGTCTGGATTTGAGGCTCACTATATATATAGGAACTAAGTAGACAAATTTTTTCCATGTCCATTAATCAACCTAAAAATAACATGATAGTTTCTAATACATCCGATCAAATACACTCTGTAACCCAATAATACTATCCTTGATCACCATATAAAATTAATCGCGATAAAAAATACGTGAAATTAAGTTGTAGCTCATCAATACACCTCACACTTTTAACATTCTATACGCGCAAAGTTTGAACCACACGAAATTATGTGATACAAGTTTCTTGCTATGCAACATATTGACAGTATCATTATAACACCAGTATAATATAACACTAGTATAACAGAAGCAAATGAACTCCATCCAGCAAAAATCAAGAAAATTTTGCAGAACTGGAAAGAATACTGATGTGCATTGGAACAGCAAGGTTGTTTTGCTTGGCAAGCACCGGTTTCTACTATTCACCTAAAAACAAAAAAAACTTGCCGCAAGGGAAATGAAGATAACCAAACTAAAGGGCGAAAAGAAAATCTTGAAAGGCGAAGGCTCTTAGACCTTTAGAGCGTCTCTGAATCCGGTGCTGAAGCTGTGCTCTAGACCTTTCTTGCCACCAACAGTCACTGGATGTCCCTTTTGCATCATAGCGACAAACTCATTGTAATCAATGCGCCCATCCTGAAAATTTTTACAAGAGAAAATTGCCACGAATGAACTCATAGACTCAAGAAGCTTGTGTTGCTCGTATAAACATCATCGTTTTATGGTAAGAGAAGTGTAACATCATTATTAACCAACAAAGAAGTCATTCATGCATATCCCTCAAACTTAAGTGGTGATATCGACTACTTCCTCGACAAATGCCAACGAATACTGCTTTTTGAACATTTTTAGTAAGTCTCGTACCAAAAGCGCAAGGAAGTAGTAGTATTAGATTCTTGATATGAACTAGTCAAACTTTAAGAAAAGGATGTCATTTTATCCAATTAAAGAGCGTTCTCAGAGTACAAACTGACAAGTCCCTTATGCAGTCACTTGTTAAACTCCCTCCTCGGTCCCATTTCAAATTTTAAAATCAACAACAAAATACTGTGTAATCCCACTGGCGGGGTCTAAGAAGGGTGGTGTGTACCCTTTTGTCGCTCAGACTATTCAAAAAAAGTCAATGGGTGCATGTCGGATTCTCCAAAAGTAGTGTATTTTTGGAGAATTCGACCCGGATGTGGCAACAAAAATGAAGTGTCCGCACAACTTGGACTGTACCTTACTCATACCTTGTGAAGGTAGGAAATGTTATTTAAAATAGAGGTCAAGTAAACCTTATCAAAAATCAGGTATGTAAAGCAAATACAATAGTGAAGGAGTCATACTGAATAATGAATAAGAGAACAGTAATAATTATTGAAACAATCAATAATACGATAACTGAAATATTAAAATCAAGGAGAGCAAACATAGAACTTACATTGTCCTGATCAGCATCTCTTATCATATCTTCCAGATGGGCATCCCCGATGCCAAATTCCTCACAAGCTTGTTGAAGCTCATCTGCGGTGATGTAGCCACTGCCATCTTTATCGAAGTAAGAGAAAGCAGCAAATAGATGATCTTCTCTTTCAATTTTGTTAAAATGTAATGTTGCAGCTATAAATTCGCCATAATCAATTGTGCCACTGTTATCAACATCTGCCTACAATTTCAGACAATACACGGAGTTACATGAGGTCAGTATCATTTGGTTGAGCATGAGATGTAAGGATGGCATGAGGCTAAATGAATCTTATGATTTGATGAATTGATGAAGTACTGTATAAAGAGAAACCAACACAGAGAAAAGAGGATATCAAAGGCCAAATCGTTCCGTCTTACTTCCGGCCCATATTGATTACATCACATATAAGCTCACGAGCACAAGTTTTATTTCCAATTTACTAATGCAAGCTTCATACAGTACACCTTCACCTTCTGGCAATTAAACTATTCCCATAAAGTGAAATTTATCCAGTACTGATAAATAATTCACCTTTCGCCTTCTCAAGCTTTTGATTGAAGTTTTAGGCAATTGTTTTATTTAAGACATGGCCTTTGATAGTCGGTTATGTCAGATAAGAGTTAGTCACAAGTTCATGTATATTTGGGCCCATGTTTGACAAGCATAGTGGTATTATGTTTGATACCCATAAATAGGTAGTATCTTTTTTCTTTAATTCGTGAAAGGAACCATTCTATTGATTTGCACAAAAGATGGCGTCAAAGTTATTTATCTTGGCAGAATTCTCATTTCTCAAGAATCTCCCAAACAGACATTTATGATATTGAGGATTCATGCAGTCGACCCCAACTAGCTTGGGAATTGAGGCTAGTTTTTATCATTGTAATTCCCAACAATTTACCCAACTACTACATATACACAAATAATTTCCTCAGACCAAATACATAATTTTCCACCACTGTACGCATGTTCTTCACATGATACAAACGCCATTGAGAAATTGGCGATGATCTCTCGTGAGGAACGTTTGGAGGGACTTGTGAAACTAAAATTGTAGGATCTAAAACACTTTTCTCCCATTTTTGTTTTCCCTCAAACACATAAATCATGCGTCGTCGTTCTTAGTGCGCGTCCATAGATATCATGCTTGAATTAGATCGTAGGTCTGGAAAGAGACTAAAGTTAAGAGTTATTTCTGATACTTACTGCTTGCATAAGATCATAGATCTCAGATTCCTTGAGATTAGCGCCAACTCTTTTTAATCCAACTTTGAGCTCCTCAAAAGTTATCTGACCACTATTGTCTGTATCTATCATCTTGAACATTTCTTTCAAACCAGCAATTTCTTCTTCAGATAAGCTTTCAGCAATGACCTGCAAGACGTGTAACTCACAACATTTAGTGGACTAGTTTCAATCCACAATTTGTATGATTCTTAGACATGTGTATGAATCGTAAACTCACTCTCAAAGCCATCTTCTTGAGTTTGTTCATTGCAGAAAATTGTTTCATTCGACTCAGAACTGCAGAATCCAGCGGCTTATCTGGAGCCACACCATCAACTTGAACCCAGCGATGGCCTACGGAGGTACAAAAATCACAGGTAACTTTTATCCAAATTCACATCTTGAGAGAGATGTTTACAATGGGAAGGATTAAGTTCATGTTCAAAGGATTCTAGGAGATGCAAAATATAAACCATAACGTCAGAGTGTAACTTTCTCCGTTACATTAGTACAATTACATGATCCATTATGACATAAAACATATAGTAGTAGGAGATTATTGAGTATTCGGTATTGGAACAAAACATGCCAATTAGAACACAATGATATAGTATTCAGTGAGGAACTTGCTTCCTAGAGAAAATGTTTTCAAACACTTTAACCAACAAAACATGGGAATAAAACCCTACAAGAAGATTTAAGGTAGCACATGTGAATTACCAATATAGAAACGTAAAACCATCTCCCACTACTAAAACTGAATCCACTTATCATTTAAACAAGTCGACATATTGAACTCAATTATCAAATAAGACAAACTGTTGAGAATACTTACACAAGACTTCATGAGCCGTTAAACGTTTTCTGGGATCTCGAACAAGCATTCCCCTGACCAAGTCTTTTGCATCTTCTGAAATACTAGGCCATGGATCTGATGAGAAGTCGAGATCACCGTGCAGGACTTGTTCAAATATTCCTTGCTCATTTTCTGTATGATGGTTTATAGATTAATGCAAAGAGAAATCATACAAAAAGATAAGCTATCATCATAGATAGAGCAGCATTTGGTTTCCATAAACCTTTTACATTTTCCTCTTTCACTTTACTTCCCTTGCTGACAAAATTGGTTTAGTTTATGAAAATAGATCTTATCTTGAATATGCACTTATTCTTTTTCATTGAAACGTATGCATATAAAGGTTCCCAATTTTCTGGTGATTGCCCTTGAATCCTTCAGAGTCATCAGTAGAAGTCGACACAAAAGCAGCAAAAACTATGGAAATTTCAGCTGATCTATTATAAACTGCAGAAGAAGAGATAGTGAGGTAGTAATGGAAACGTGAAAATAAGATGGATAAGTGGAGTTGTGAGAGAGATGTTATGTGTCAGGTGTGCAAACAAAGTTACGCACTGATAGTTGAAAAGATGGAGAAGCTACATACATGGTGCAGTGATACTCTTATTTGAGTGAGGCCTTTTGCGGAAGTGTCACACAATGTCAAGAATATTATTAGGTTGACTTAGCCCAACAGGTGAAATTAGAGCCAATGGTTCGACTTGACGAGTATGGAGATGACTGTGTGATGGCATGTGGCTGGGTTCACTACCTTTACCATGCCAAAGGTACTTGGAGAAGCAGGTTCACAAGAAGAAGCTGGCTTTGGGCTCCAATGGCCATAAATGCTCGGTGGATGGCACATAATGAATCTTGAAAATTGATTCGTGGATAATGGTATCGGGCTGCACCATGATAATGGGATGCATGGAACTTAATTAGAAGTGGAAATCCATAGAACGTGGTAATGGACAGTGTGGAACTTAGTTCGAACAAAGTGGACAGTGTGGGACTTAGTTCGAACAAGTTCACTCATTGGAAGTTGAAAAGATTGGGAAACTACATGTGAGGAGTAGGGATATTCTTAACTGAATGAGAGTTTCTGGGAAAAATCATGTAGGTTTTGGCCCAAAGCGGACAATATCACACCATATTAAAAATATTATTGGGTTGGCCTAGCCCAACACTATGCACGAAGGGAATCCTGTGACAGGATCCTATAGACTAAATGGTAATATGATTATGGTAGTGCTAGCACCATGATTCGATGTCCCAGGAAATGGAGAAAGTTTTTCCCGATCTTTGCGAATATCATATCATCTTTTTCAGCTAAAATAACACAGGCCTAGTTTTCCTCTAGGATACTAATCGAAATGTAAACTCTGCACAGCTGAACAGAGCGAATTGCAGAATAAAGTAAAGAAGACAAGCGGCCTCAAATCTCACCAGCCCAGAAAGGAGGCACTCCACTTAATAAAATATACACAATCACACCAGCACTCCAGACATCAGCTTCAGGACCATACCGTTTTTTGAGAACTTCCGGTGCAACATAATAAGGACTGCCAACAACATCTGTAAACCTCTCACCTGTAAGAGGATACATCGATAAATAAGCTGTTTCAGGAGATTAAACATTAAAACTAACGAATAACATGGCACAGAGGAGAAAGAGATTCAAATTGCATCAGATGGTTATACAGGAGATTTATCAAGAGAGTTCGGTACAATATGAAAGCCAGTGAATTGGAACGAAGTGCATCTAAATCAAGATAAAATCTTGGACAAAGTCCAATAGAATGTGCATCATGAATACTGAGAATTAACACGCAAAATTCATTTATAGTACATGTCAGTGCTCATTGATCACCTTATCTAACATTATAAATTCCGTGCTCATTACACTCATTAAGCAAGACGGTATCTTAAAGTAGCTTCACCAAAGTAAACAATACACTAATCAAATTAAGTACCTGGTTTGAAGAAAACTGACAATCCAAAATCGATAGTTTTGAGAAGTGAATCCTCCTTCTGATCAACAAAAAGAAAATTCTCAGGCTTAAGATCACGATGCATGACGCTCAGCGAATGACAAGCTTCTACAACTCCAAAAATAGTCCTTGTGAGCTCAGCCGCTTTTCTTTCTGTATAATGTCCCCGTTGAATAATCCTATCAAAAAGCTCACCTCCGGCACAGTGTTCCATAACTACATGAACGGCTACAGCATCCTCATAAGCCCCTTTTATTGATATAACATTCGGATGCCCTGCCAAGTGATGCATTATCTGAATTTCCCTTCTAACATCTTCCACATCATCATCTGTTAACAACTTCCTCTTCGCAATCGATTTGCAAGCATACTCCTTCCTCGTCCCCTTCTCGATACATTTAAACGTAGTTCCGAATTGTCCTTGTCCTAATTTCTTCCCTATACTGAAAAACTCCTTTAAGTTGCCTGTTTTCTTCTGTAATACAGAATCAGTTCTAAGGCCTGCACTACCTACCCTCTTCATCTCTACCGGCTTCTTTGGCTTTACCTGTCTCTCTTCCTTATCCACCTCTTCCTTCTTCACCGGTTCCACTTCCTTCTGTTCCGACTTAGGCATTGTCATCTGTTCTGGTGCCCTATTTTGAACTGGCAAATCAGGGTCTTTTCCCGAGTCCGCTGTTCCACTTTTACTACTTCCACCATTAGTGGTGGAAGCAGAATCCTCCGGCACCCGAGACGGCCACATTGCAGCTGAAACAGACTGCAAGAATCTATTTCTAGAAATACTTGGTCCAACACAAGTGTTTCCCATTTAGTCCTAATTCCTAAATTCACTCTTTTTCAGTTCCTCAGTTTCAACATTAAGACCTTAGAATTGCAAAAAATAGCTCTACAATACCCCCCCCCCCCCCACACACACACACACAAAAAAAAAAATCCAACAAGATCTTGATTACTTCAACCAAACAATCCACCACCAACAAAAGGTCAAACCTTTTTCACCAAACTCAAAAGTAGTCAAAAAAGTACTAAAATCAAGAATTTGCTCAACTTCAAGCTTGCCTAATCAAAGATACAACAATCTTATACTCAAAAAATACTAAAATCAAGAATTTGTTCAACTTCAAGAATCCAAAATCATTACATAACTAATCAAAAAGTAGTAAAATCAACAACTTGTTCAACTTGAAGCTTAGCAAATCAAGATACAAGAATAACCCAAAAATCTTATCTAAGTAGTCAAAAAAAGTACCAAAAATCAAGAACTTGTTCAACTTCAAACTTAGCAAATCAAGAATCAAGCTACAAGAACAACTCAAAATCTTATAGTAGTCAAAAGGTACTAAAATCAACTACTTATTCAGCTTCAAGTTTAACCAAATCAAGATTACAAGAAACACACAGAAATGCTATCTAAGTAGCTAAAACTAAAGTTGAAACAAACACAACAACAATACCAATCAAGTGTTTCATTTAGTACTAAAAATACAAAAAGTACATCAACCTTCAAGAATATTGAGCACCCATGGATAAAAGATTGAATGGGCAATCTAAAGAAGATAAATAAATCAAGAAAAAAGACAAAGTAAAAGCCAAAGTACAAGAAGTAAGAGAAGAAGTCTTTTTGTTATCACATTGAGAAGGTCAAACAACAGCTTAGTAACTAAGGTTACAAAGGAAAAAAAATTGACATCTTGATTATACTAATAACATAGTAACAAAAAAACAATTTACAGCATATAAAATTAAGAATTGGTCTGTATCCCTTAATGGATATTCATTTATATATTATAGAAGAAAAATCTACTAAGCATGCATTATACTCATTGGTTTATTTGTTTGTCATATCTTTCTTTTTAGTTTGAAAAAAAAAAAATCAAATGACGCTCACAATAGTTTTATCTATAGAAAGATCGAATCATAATAATTTTACCTATAGAGGGAGCAAAAAATAAATTTTACTCTTCATTAAAATTTAGTAGCCGTTTGGCCATAAAAATTATTTTTTTTTTGGAGTTTGAGTTGTGTTTGATCATGTCTTTTTTGAAAAAAAATTTTAGATCTTTGAAAAAAAAATTTTAAATATGATTTTATATTCTTAAATTTTAAAAATTATCAAAATCACTCAACTATTAATTTACCTACTAACATACAACCAAATGTTGAGAAAATAATTTATATGTCTTCAATTGGTAAAATAATTAACAACAAACTAATTATTATGATTGTTATTCTTCTAAAATTTGAATAAAAATATCACAAGTACGAGCTAAATAAGTTTATTTAACCATAATCGATTAAATAGAGAAAATATATTTTGATAAATATGATTGATGGATATAAATATATTTTATATATTCTTAAATTTGTTGATGAAAATTCTTAATTACTTTCACTTGAATTAATTATTTTATTGAATTTGATCTTTTAAAAAAAAAATTTCACTTGAATTAATTATTTTATTGAATTTGATCTTTTAAAAAAAAAATTATGAATAAATTATTTCTGAATAGATTAGTGCTAATTTTTTTCTTTTTTTTTATTGAAGATATTGATTTTCCTTTAATATATATATATATATATATATATATATATATATATATATATATATATATATATATATATATATTGGGTAAAGGGAACAAACTTTTGTTAAACTAATTACCACACTTGTCTCTGTTCAAAATTCATAAAACCAAAATAAGGTAATGGTCAATATGGATCGTTACGTTATGTTTGATATGCTACTTTATTTACCACTTTTTAATAATTTATTAAAATCATCATAGTCATTATATGACATATACAGAAAATTAGAATGGCAAGAAAAAAATATTAAATTTCTCATTTTTAAATAACATAATGTACTAGGCTTCATATTTGTATAATATAGTTCATTCAAAATAAAAGTTGATATATTTCCGCCATAAATTATCATTTACTATTTTTTACTTCACGTTAGTAAATTTTGATTAAAAGAAGAAAAAGAGATTAGAATATCTGTAATAATTAAAAATGATGTTGTACCATAGAAAATAAATAATAATTTTTTTCTTGGTGGTTGGTTGTAGTTATAAGAAGGATTTGTGTAAAAATTTAAAGATTGAGGTTATATGTAATAATAATGAAAGTTGGAAATGGAAGTGGAAAATTGTGAAAACAACAAAAAGTTGTTTTCACATTTTGAAATCCAACTCCGGAATAATTTTCTGAAACTTCATGGTCAAATACTATAATTTTTGAAAAAGTGAAAAAAAAAATCAAAAAAAGGAAAAAAAATTATGGCCAAACGAGACACTCACAATAGGTTGAATCACAGTAGTTTTACCTCTAGAAAGGTTGAATCACAATAGTTTTACTTATAGCGGGAGCAAAAAATTAATTTTACTCTCTTTTGAAGTTTAGACGCTCACAATAATTTTACCTATAGAAACTGCAAAAAATGAATTTTGCTCTCTTTTGAAATTTAGACACATACAATAGTTTTACTTATAGCAGGAGCAAAAAATTAATTTTACTCTCTTTTGAAGGTTAGACGCTCACAATAATTTTACCTATAGAAACTGCAAAAAATGAATTTTGCTCTCTTTTGAAATTTAGACACATACAATAGTTTTACTTCTAGAAAGGTCAAATCTTTTATGTAGCATATTTAAAATCATAATATTGAACAAAATTTCAATACATCTTACATATTTAAGTTTGAGATTATAAGGAGTTGTTTAGTAGGGTGTATAAGAATACTATAAAATATTGTGTATTAGTAATACTTTGCGTTAGTTATGTTTGTATATTTTTTATGTAGTATTTGATTTGGTGTACTAAAAATAACCTGAATTGTATAATTTTTTTTTAAAAAAAATTACAAAATATCCTTTATAAATATGGCGGAAAGGAGGTGAAAAGGATTTCGAGGAACAATTGTGACTTTAACCATACTACTACTACTACAACAATAATAACAAACTCAGTGTATTCCCACATAGTGAGGTGTGGGGAGAGTAAGATGTACGCAGTCCATACCACTACCTCCAAAGAAGTAGCAAGGTTATTTCCGATAGACCCCCGGCTCAAGATAACCATGCTATTGCATGAGAATTCATTGCATTACTAATAGTCTAATACGATGAATTTCTATTCATTAGTAATATACTCTTTACTAATAACTAATATTAGCAATACACAAAGCTAATATAAATATTATTTTCTTAATAAACTCTATCAAATGACAATATTTTTTATATCAAATTAAGATTGAATAAATAAATTAAAACGAATAGAACAGAGTATAAATTTAGACATATTTTTTTTTTTCCATAAATATGGTTAGTTCCCATATAATGATAAATCCGAACAGACCTACAAGAAAAACGCGTTTTGGTCGGATATTCCAACTGTCCTAAGCTTTATTTCATGGGGATTAATTTTGTGTCAACTTTGGTTGGTTTGGCCCACCTTTAATTTAGTATCCTTCCATTTGTGAGTCAAACCAAATTATATAAAAAAAAAATTATCATAGAAAAATGAGTCAGAAGGGCCCGACAAGTTTTCAATTAGAAAAAGGGGACGAGTGAATTTGTTACTGAAAAAATTAAATCCCTTGGAACAATTGGGTTAGTTGTGGGACAACTACGTTAGTTGTCTGAACAATTTCGCGCAGTTATTGAACAACTTCTTTCAATTGTCGAACAACTAGGCCTAATTGTTCAACAACTAGGTGCAGTTGAACGACAACTGTGTCTAGTTGTCGAACAACTACCAAAATTGTTCTATAACTGGGACAAGTTGTTCGAACGAAAATACTTTAAAAAAAAAAAAACTAAAAAAAAAAAAAGTTCTTGTCAGCTTTACGCCTTACATGCAATAAAAACAGCATAGATTAAAGTAGAGTTAACTTCTCTTGGGTGTGCTTGTTGTAGATTTCATTTTAATTTTCGTGAATATCTCAACAATAATTATGCGTGAATTATGATCATCTAAAAATCTCTGAAAAATTCAATATTTTCAAATTGTTTCTTGAGTCTTGACAATATCATCAATGTTCAACTATATCTTTTCTGCACATTTGGAATCAATTGATTTTGAAAAAAATTGTCAAATTTACCCCTCTACTATATCTTTTTTCATATGTTTTCTTGTTGATAAGCACATACTGAAATAATTATAATTGGAAAATAGTGTGTACTATGGACCTACGTAAAATCCACAATTGTTGCCGGCCAATATGGAGAGTATTAATAATCAAAATGCAACTATTTATCAAAGCTTAGAAAATTGATTATTTAGCACTTAGTGTTTAATAAACAAATACTAATTTAACTATAATATAGGCAAAATAAAATAAGAATGTGTATATCATTTAACCATAATTAAGTAGTTAAAACTTATATTCAAGACACAGTTCGATAAATTATATAGAGAAATAAACTATCTTTTTTTGATTTGAAACAAAATTTTCGAGAAGTAACAACATCGTTCAGTTTACTTTCTCTTCTTAGCTCATCTCGAAGGATCTCACAGAGTTCACGACTTAGACCTGGATTCATATAATCGAATCCAACTAAACATAATGATTGACTACATAACATTTTATTTCCATGGTTCACGACATAGATAACATCATTCAATTTACTTTATCTTCACAGATCATCTCGAAGGATCTCACAAAATTTACGATTTAAGGATCTCACAAAATTCACAATTTAGACCTGAATTTATATAATCGAGACGAACTAAACATAATGATCGATTACATAACATCTTATTTCCCTAGTTAATCAAGGTGAACAAGCGTATATGTACGGAGAGAAGACCCCTCTAGATACGTAAGAGAATTTAACTTGTATACATAACTAAATTTTTTTAGTAAATATTCTGACTCCGCTATTGATCGTATTCATGACACATGAGTTCATTAGCTTTAATTTTCCAACCTACTTCATAAATCATAACGTAGAGAAGTAGGTTTACTAAGACGGCGAAGTAATTATTTATTCTTGTCATGTTTGTTGGTGCTCCTACAGATAATATAAACTAATATTGCAAAGTGCAAACTTTTATTAAAACCTCAACATCTAAATATAAAATAAAAAGAAAAAATAATTATAAAAGAGGGAAATGCCAGAGAATAGGGAGAGGTGGACATATATAGAGAGGCGGATGCAGAATTTTAACGATTAATTCATTTGAACTAAGGAATTTGACTCGGAGCGTAGATTTATAGTAGAGATTTATTTTGTATTATGTTATATTTTAGGCATGATACATAAACGTATTATTTAACTTGACCTCAGATGGACATCTATGATTTATGTCCTCCAACTTTGGATGTGGACAAATGCTAAATTTGTATAAAGTTAAATATGTAGACACACGCGTCCTACATAGTCAGAGGCAAACCCAGGATTTGAAGTCTGTGGGTGCACCGATGTTGTCAATGGCGCGCATAAGCCTAGAAGCAAGACTCAAAATGTGTTGAGCGCTCGCCTCACTTAATGTGCAACTTAAGTTCTAATTTCTAATACATACTTGCCCTTATCAGTCAATGAGGCTTTCTTAAGAGACGACTATTTCACTTTATCAAAAAAAAAAATCATATATTTGTCATTTATGGTTATATTATTAGTCTTGGACTAGAAATATATTTATATTTTTTTCTCTTTATGATTTTTTTTTGGTTAAATCTCACGTTTTATTTGTACTTTGTGCTTAAACACAATAGACCGTGAAACTTTTTTACTCTTGTTGTTTTTGATAATACTGTGGAGCACAATATTATCTTAAGACATTAGAAAACTTTCAGTGTCGATTAAGAAATATTATTATATTTAATTGGTCGTCAAAGATATAAACAATACTGAAAAAATAAATATATAGAACAAGTATTAGTTTTAAGCTAGTAACTTTTCTTTCTTATAATATGAGGTTCATTTTTAAGATTGTTGAATAATCATTTGTAGTAGCTCAATGATTTTAATGTTATAAATTTAGTAATAGAAAAAAATATTGTGCTACGCACTAACATTCAACTTAATGTAGTAGTAAGCACATTCAACTTAATATAATAGTAAGCCTTTAATCTTAAGATTGAAAATAAAAGAGAAAATGTTGCACGACCCAGGGATTGATCCCTGGTCACGTGGACGGATGTAATGTCTTCAGTCAGCGCAGCAAGGTACACTAGCATTCATTTGGGGGTTGGGGGTGCACTATTAACTATATCTCAATTTCTAAAGGTATATACACATGTATACGTATAATTTTTTTTGACGTCAACGGGTGCACGTGCACACTCACTAATAGCTGTGGGTTCGCCTCTGTTAACATAGCAGAACCTGAAGTAGAAAAATTAATTGTTATAGAACGTTTTCCCCCTAAACAGATCATATGTAGCGCGAGTCTAAATTAGTATGGCCACCGAGTACCCGAATACCAAATGATTTGACAAATAAAACACAACATAATAAGTATAGGTTTGACAAACATAGTTGTAACAACTCAATCCGCTAGTGATATTGTCCTCTATGGGCCTAGACCCGCACGACTTTAAAATGGGTCGCTAGAGTGAAAGACCTGTTTACTTATATACTCCGCATCTCTCCTTCATTTTGCCGAATGAAATTTGCCTCGACCCAGGACTGAGGTTTGTCGCACCTTACCGGAATTTGTCTAAACTCAATTTCAACTCTGGTCCACTTCGTCAAGGCTGACACGGGAGTGGCTCTGATACCATTTACAACGGCCCACGACGGAAAATGTCACGATTGGGACGTTACAAAAGCAGAACATAATAGGGACCAAACTATGCATACACAAAACCTGAGCAGCTGTGAACAACCAGAAAACTTCATCTAACAGACAACATATTCGATGAAATATACCGTTACAATGACATAGTACACCTCGATAGTTAACAATATATTACATTTTAACGACAAAACTTGAATATACAACAAGCGATCGCAACATCAGTTGATGATGCTACTCTTCCACTCCTGAAAAAACGTTACAAACATCTTTGTACTCAGCTTCATTTAATTGTGAATGGTCTGTTTTGGTGTGTGTATGTCGATTTTAAAGAGTGCAGATAACATTCTGCACCGATGAATGGGCATTTCTTCCATCACATCTCAATGTCTTCCAGCTCCGGCAAAGGAAAACGAAGGATTGCAGCAATGCCGGTTAGCTGTGTCAGTTCTGTGTTCCCAACCATAAGTTATAATCAGCGTAACCAAATATGCAACGTGTGCTCGTAGGAAGGAAAAAGATTGTAAATGAACATGTGAACGGACAAGGAAATACGATTCAAAGCATTACTAGGGGCCAACTAAAATAAATTCCGACAAGGAAATTAACAGGAAGTAACTAAATATACTCACGTTCTCCTGAAACGTGCATTGATGAGAAAATGAGTGCAGTACCACCGGAATCCTTGACTGAATCAACCAGATTAGCATACTTTTTCCTCGTTTCTACATCAGAACTCCTGTCAACAGATCAAAAGAAGTTAGATATTCCTCATGAACAATAGACCAACTATATACAGGAAATGAGTGAAATCGAAAAATATATAATTGATTTCACATATGAAGAACAATGAAATTGCCAAATCCTATGCACCAACGATGGCAATTTTAAAAGCCAAGCATGCCAAAAGAGTTGCAAATTACTGTCAAGCTATATGCAGTTTAATTTTTATTGCTCGTAAAGCCCATTCGTTCAACCAGGGAAAATAAGATACTCACCTAAAGAGCTCGTCGGTAATGAGAAGTGTCTGGATAGCCATTCGCTCGTGAGCAACTTCAACATGCTTTGGTCCATAGCATGCACGATCAGGATCCTAGAGAAGGCCCAATAGAGTAACAAAAACTTCCATAAGTATCCGGGAAGGAACACACTACAGGTATCTTTAGATTGACTAGTGGGAGTAAACTTCATACATGGTGAAGCTCATTCATATATATGTTAAGAGATGCGGTAAAAGGGACACGCCATACATTTATTGCGAGGAATTCTTGAAAGAGGGGAAAAAAGCTTTTAAAAAAAGGTGTTATCCTTCTTAGTTGCTTCCGAAAGCATGAAAAGTGGCATCATATTTATCCAATTAGTATCACAATTCATGAAATACGCTGAGGGAGGGCGTTCAAACAGGCAATCACTCTTGCAAAAGACCTCTATACCTATAACATCCCTAAATTATGTAACAAGCGGGTATATTGTTGTTGCAAATGAATTTTCAGTATTCAATTGGTAGAAAGGACTGAAAAAGGCAAACACGGAGATAACAATATCACCCGCTGCCCATTATAACACTACGTCTGTTCATGTTGAAAATTTTCAAATTAGTCCACCTTGATCTCCTTAAACAGGAATATCCGTCATGCATAGTGAAACATCTAGACTTTCATTTGAAACTCTCAGGCCTTCCACAGAACCCAAGGTAACAGAGAGCCGAACTAAACACCAAAAAGAGCAAGCAAACAAAATTCAAAACCAAGCAATCTGGTTGTACTCTTAGCATATGAAAGAGACTGAAATATCCCAAAGCTATTAAGAAACATACAAATACAACATAAAGATCAAGGATAGAACCTAACATTTGAAAGCATGTTGAAAAATTCCTTTAGAGCTTGAACCTGATTAAGATTGGAAGAGACGAAGAAACTGTAATTCTCGAAGAGTAAGAAAAAGACATAAACAAACATAAGCATATTGAATAAAGGTCATATTAAGTTGAGCAAGAGTCATAATGTAAAGTACCTCTTTGGCAGCTTTTGTATCTTTTATCATATTCATTACGTTTGGGGCATCCAGAACCTCTTTCAAACTATGTCTGTGAACCAGAAAAAAAAATTGGGCTTAAACAACCGAACTGGACAAGCATTGCACATCATAAGTCATACATATCAACTACAAATAGACAAATATTGAAGGTTATTTTTACAAAAGGGCTTACTTGTATCCTGAGGTTGTATGGACAAGAAGTATGCGTGATTTATTTTCTATTATAGGTCTTAGCTGCTTCCTCTCGGCTTCTAACAACAGGTGACGATGAAATTGATCCTACATATTCAACCCAAAAGGAATTGAATATCTCAACTGAATTAATATATGTACGGTACAGATATAATTAGACATGCATGCTCTATCTGTTGTAACATAGCATTAAAGAATGACTAGCCAAGAGTGTAACTTTACAAAACGAAACCAAAAACAAAAAATACCTTGGTGAATCCTGGACTTGCAATCACAGCACAGCGAACTACTTTGAAATCAACATGCCTGACAAAGGCCTGCAACAGAAATAAGAACCTGTCAGTCTGTAACATATTGCTTATAGAGATTAAGCAAACATCAAGAAAGCTGGCAGAGACTACCTGTAGAACATTGCCAAAGAACTTATTTAACGCCTGCAAATCAAAGTTAAGAACTCAATTTCACTGAGATTTCATCTTCAAAATAATTAAATAATACAAAAGCTGAAACAAAAGGAGACATACCTTATCATAACCTGCAATTGCTGGTCCATGCTTGCGTGGTATAGAAGTCTCTATACGAGAACGAGTAATAGTCAAGCTGCTAACACAACAGTAGCAAGTATATAAGACAAAATTATGCTAGACAATCTAGTAACTCAGCCTTAACCTTTCATACAATTCTGCAATAGAAATTCGGACATCCTCATTCGCCTTTAAAATTATTGATCTCGTTTAAATAAAAGAAAAGGAGATGCTCAAAATTTGTTTAAAACTCGTATCAAAAAGGATTATCAGATTGTCAAGCTTACCTTTTACCAATAAGAAGTATGTGTGCCAATCCTTCTTGCATCAGAACAACAGCCAGATCAGCACTTACAGAAGGATCTGAATCATCAAAATAAGAAAAAGTGGATTCAGCTTAATGAAACGGTAATCTAAGAGCAGTACAAAACCACGTATCCATGTTAGAATCAATATGGCTGTAACATCATCAATTATGTACAGAAACTTCTTATCAGATCAAGTGTTCAACAGCATTCTGTAACACACACGAAATTGCAGAAAATAATTATGTTCTCACTGCAAGTGCTTGAGCGGAGTAGAGAACCTCTGCAAAAATAAAGGCTAAAACACACCTACACTGAAACAAGCTATCCGAGACTAATGCACCTATAAAGCAGTTTAACAATTATGTCAATTGATTATTAATCTATCCATGTACTAAAAAGAAGTATCTACAGGCTGTAAAACTTGATAAGCCATGGACGAAAAGTAAGGGTACGAACTAAAACGCTTAATATTGCAGATAATGTTAATGGCAACACTTAAACAAATAAAAGTATAATTTTGTTAAAGTGCAATGTGAAACATACCAGCAGCTTGACGAAGAACCTCTCGTGCCAGTGAGTCCCAGACCACCTAAATCAGATAATCCAAGTCAGAGCTGATTTATATGTAAACTTTCGTATAAAATCAAAGCTGTTCAGATAAGACTAAAATTTAATCAAACAAGATGCTCATAGATTTGCTAACCAAATCAAAAGACAGTATTCTACCTTTCTTAGCACAAAAGGTCTGTGTGGCTCAATTTCCAGAGTGTGAAAAGCGCCTATCTGCAATAAACGTAATTAGAGATTTTGGTTGCAGCATCAAAGCAAAGAATTTATCCAGACAGATTTAGTTGAAGAACACACACCTTTACATGTTCATTCTCCAGGATATTCTTCCCACGAATACGCAAGGCAGAACCTTCTTTGTCATACTCAATATTCTACAACACCAAATTAATTATATTATACAATATTGAAATGGAAAACACTCAAATGAAAACCTAGAAAGAGTACTATCTATTTCTTGTTTTCCAAATGACACATTTAATGTGATTCGTTGGGAAAGGAGCATTGCTACGTGCAAATCTATCTTGTATATTTCATATAAAGGTTGTATTGATATCCTCAAATTTCATCAAACAACCCCCAAACCCTTCATCTCGACCACATTGGAAAAGAATGACAAAGAAGTGTCTCCTCTCCATGCTTTAGTAGAAAAATTTTCTCTATAGTTAATTGATTTCTAAGTTTATCTTTCAATTTCTCTTAAAACACCTTACACTGGAAGCTAAGATCAAGTTCTAACCCAGGCTCACACCTGATCACAATGCAGATAAAAGGCCATGAGAAGATGATTCCTTCAAATCTGCCGTTTCAATATCTAAAAGTTATTGCAGTTCACATTTGTCCAAGTCTTGGCATCTTCTATTCTATTCATTTGTAATCATATAGCAGACATCTGTCACTTCAGGAACACCTTAACACCAGAAATGTCCACTTGATTGATTAGAGTCATACTTGTGGTCTCCTAATACAATCGACAACAAGCACCCAGAAGCGCTTAATCTTCAAAGCAATGGCATATAAATAGCCTCAGATTGTTCATTGAACCCCAAGGCGATATGAGGTACTCACAGAGCCAACACTTGAGAAACCAAAGGCTATCTGGCTGTACCATGACCAAATCCCTATCTCCACAACTACAGAATGGGGTCCGTATCCCACATCGGTGTGGGATGTACTTATATGGTCTTAGCCTCTTGGGCCATCCTCACCTCATGAATCATCACACTTCTCAGTTTACCTGATGTTGCATCCCAATTGTCTATTGTCCACACCTCAGTTTGCCGGCCTGTGCATGCAGGGGGGGTTAGATTCCCACATCGGTAGTAGATGGGACGCTTGGTCTCCTAATTTGTTCTTGGGCAAGCTTCACCTCATAAGTTAGCTATTGGAGCATTGGGGGTTGAGTTAGGCCCGAGGTCCATTTTAAACATGGTTCAGACTTGGGCCCATCATAATCTTGGTTACCAAGTGTTGGGCCCCTAAGTTATATTATCTAAGTTTCAGATGTCTAGTCTTGGGAGCGCCGGTGGTGTCAGTGTCACACATCGGTGTGGGATGGACCCTCTTATGTGGTCTTGGACAATCCTCACCCCATGAGATGGTTTTTGGGATTGAGTAGGCCTAAAACTATTCTTCCCCCCAGCTTTGGAACAGATGCAATCAGCTAATTTATTTTACTCGCATTCAGAACTAACACTATAAAATGAATTAAACAGTCAACAAGAATGTTAAACTTCCCCTTCACAACTGAATGATGCTGGATGTCTAAATATTTCCTTACCTCAACTTTGATTTCCAATTTCAGTTTCACTCGTTCAGCATCTCTTCCTCCAGAAGCAGCTTCCCTTAGGACCTTCCTACAAGATATTACAAGCAAAAATCAACCGGCTTCCAGTAGGTTGTGTTGTGATAAGCAAAACCGTGTTCACAGTCAGCAAAGGCCCGCATAGCATAATTTGCAAATGATAGTTGCTCTCAATATTAAAAATGAGTGTTCATCGTAAGCTTTAAGCAACAAAAATATCTGTACTGTTAAAAACCTGAGCAATCAGTAAGGATTCACACTATTCCCAAAATCCATTGTCTAGTTACATTTTCATTCACGATTTCAGCATACAACAACTCCTCAGTTTCAAAGAAGTTTGGGTCGGCTACATGAAATCTCACTGACCATGCTACTCCGTTTAAACTCTAACTTAGGCTAATGTAGACAAAATCGGCCGAGAATTTAGTCCAACTCGTATAAAAGTAACTATCTGTAGGTCACTTTGGCAAATATGGAACACTAAATTTCCAAGATAAGATAATACTATTTAAGAATTAGAACAAAATAGCAAATTGACACAAAAAATAGACATTCGGAGAACGAGAGCAATTAATATGTTATTCAAGAAAATATAATGTTTTAATCAACTCGTCAGGAAGAGAAACATGCATCACATTAAAAAGTGTGTGTGTGTGTAGAGAATCAACAGAGAAGTTCAAGCTTCCGGATGAACTGAATTTGGACCTAATTACAAGCGACACTCATTTTAAGGAGTTCATTGAACATAAAAATTCCATCTTTAATGATCAAATTATAAAAGGGCACTTCAAGCTTCTGAATGAACGGAATTTGGACCTACTTAGCAACCGAAACTCATATTCAAGAGTTCATTCAACATAAAAATTCCATCTTTCATGATCATATTACAGAAGGGCGCCTCAGGATTCTGAATGAATTGAATTTGGACCTAATTAGCAAGAGACACTCATATTAAGGAGTTCATTCAACATAAGATTCCATCTGTTATGATCAAATCACAAAAAGGCGTTTCAAGTTTCCGAATGAACTGAAATTGGACCTAATTAGCAAGCGACACCCATATTAAGGAGTTCATTCAACATAACGATTTCATCTTTACAACAATAACAACAACAAACCCAGTGTATTCCCACACAGTGGGGTCTGGGGAGGGTAAGATGTACGCAGTCCATACCACTACCTCCGGAGAAGTAGCAAGGCTGTTTCCGATAGACCTCCGGCTCAAGACAATGAGTAATAAACAAATTCATAATAAAAACATGAAACAAGATGGAACAACAGAAATAAGACACCCATAAAGTAATATCCTACGCTAACAAACCAAAGGCGCCCCCCACCCTCATATCCCCCACCCCGACGCTCCCTTAATTACTAACTACAACCCTCCCACATGCACTAGCCTTCTATCCTAATTCGCACCCTCCAAACCTTCTTATCTAGGGTCATGTCCTCAATAAGTTGTAACTGCACATCTAATCACCTCTCTCCAATATTTCTTCAGCCTACCCCTACCCCGCCTAAAACCATCCAAAGCTAACCTCTCACATCTACGAACTAGGGCATCCGTGCCCCTCCTCATCACATGCCCGAACCATCTCACCCGAACTTCCCGCATCTTGTCCTCCACCGAAGCCACACCAACCTTCTCTCGGACAGTTTCATTCCTAAACCTATCACCCCTAGTAAGCCCACACATCCAACGCAACATCCGCATTTCCGCCACCTTCAGTTTTTGAATATGGGAGTTCTTGACTGGCCAACACTCCGCTTCATACAGCATGGCCGAAAGGACTACCACTCTATAAAATTTACCTTTAAGTTTGGGCGGCACCTTCTTATCACACAATACTCCCCATGCGAGCCTCCACTTCATCCATCCTGCCCCAATACGGTGGGAGATATCCTCATCAATCTCACCATTCCCCTGAATCATCGACCCGAAATACTTAAAACTATCCCTCTTACACACAACCTGGGAACCCAACCTTACTACCACCTCGTCCTCCTGTCTCAAGTCCTTAAACTTGCATTCCATATACTCGGTCTTGCTCCTACTCAGCCTGAACCCTTTAGACTCAAAGGTTTGTCTCCAAACCTCCAATTTATCATTCACAACTCCCTGCGTCTCGAAAATTAATACTACATCATCTGCAAAAAACATAAACCAAGGCACTTTTCCTTGAATACGCCGCCGCGTCAACACATCCATCACCAACACAAACAGAAACGGGCTAAGCGTCAATCCCTGATGCCACCCTGAATGCTCTGAATCTCCTCCCGCCATCCTCACCTGAGTCTTTGCTCCGTCATACACGTCCTTAATCGATCTGATGTACGCCACCGAGACCCCCACTCACCTCCAACCATCTCCAAAGAACCTCTCTAGAGACTTTGTCGTATGCCTTCTCCAAGTTGATAAACACCATGTGAAGGTCCTTCTTCCTTTCCCTATACTGCTCCACCAGTCTCCGCATCAGGTGAATTGCCTCAGTCGTCGAGCGCCCGAGCATAAATCCAAACTAATTCTCCGAAATAGACACTATCATCCTCAACCTCCGCTCGACCACTCTCTCCCAAATCTTCATAGTGTGACTCAACAACTTAATACCCCTATAGTTGTTGCAACTCTGGATGTCACCCTTGTTCTTATATAAAGGAATCATGATACTCCATCTCCAAGCCTCGAGCATTTTCGCAGTCTTAAAGATGTCATTAAACAACTCAGTCAACCACCTTAAACCAGCACCGCCAATACACTTCCAAAAATCCACAGGAATCTCGTCAGGCCTCGTCGCCCTACCCCTTCGCATCCTGTGAATAGCCTCCCGGACCTCCTCCACCTTAAAACGCCTACAATAGCTGAAATCACGACACCCCTCAGAGTGCTCCAGCTCCCCTAACACAATGTCATTGTCCCCCTCATCATTCAAGAGTCTATGAAAATACGACTGTCATCTTCTCTTAATATGCACGTCCTCCACCAGCACACTACCATTCTCCCCCTTAATACACTTCACTTGATCAAGGTTACGACCCTTCCTCTCCCTAGCCTTAGCAAGCTTATACAACCTTTTTTCCCCGCCTCTCTCCTCTAACCCCGCATACAAGCTCTCAAACGCTGCCGTCTTAGCAGCCGTAACTGCTAACTTGGCCTCTCTCCTAGCTAACTTGTACTCCTCCCTATTTAGCCGCTTATCCTCTTCATCCTTACTCTCAACCAACTTAGCATACGTCCCCTTCTTAGTCTCCACTTTCTTCTTAGCAAGCGACACTCATATTCAAGAATTCATTCAACATAAAGATTCCATCTTCCATGGTCAAATTATAAAAGGGAGCTTCAAGATTTCGAATGAACTGAATCGGGACCTAATTAGAAAGCAACGCTCGTATTCAAGAATTCATTCAACATAAAGATTCCATCTTTCATGATCAAATTATAAAAGGGCCCTTCAAGCTTCAGAATGCACTCAATTTGGACCTAATTAGCAAACGACATTCATGTTAAGGACATAAAGATTTCATCTTCATGATCAAATTATACATGTTTAGTAAATTCTTGTAGCACCTACGGCATTGCTTCTTATAGAAAAAAAAAACATATTTTTCGACAAATTCTTTACCTTTTTTACACATCTTGTGTTTGGAAAATTTCCCCTTCACACGAATAAATTACTCACTCTGATTTTGACTTGACACATAGTTTAAGAAAGTAAAAAAAGACTTTTGAATCTTATCGTTTTAAACTAAAAGATACGTTTTAAACTAAAAGATACGTGGAAAGTACCAACATATCATTTAATCTTGTGGTTTTAAACAAGCCACCTGGAAAGTTCGAATTAAAGAATCACCAAAAACAAGTAAAGATACACTCTTCAATAAACGGACTAAAAGGAAAAATAAGACAAACAAATTAAAACGCAAAATTACATGAAATAAAACGAAATTTTAATACCTGACAGTAACAGCCAAAACAGTATCACCTTCAGCTATCAAATTATAAGCAACCCACATATCATCTGCTTCCTCTGGAATTATCTATTTAATGCAAAAAATAAAAAATACCCAGATTAATTTAACAATTTTCCTCTTCTGGGTCATCAAAATATCAAGAAAATAACTCAAATTAAATGATACAAAATATTTTACAAGATTAAAAAATAAAATAAAAAATACCCAGAATAATTTAACCATTTTCTTTTTCTGGGTAATTAAAATATCAAGATAATAACTCAAATTTAATGATATAAAAACAATTAAAGAAAATATTTTTTTGTTACCTTGACACTACCAGGGCCATCAGGAACAAGGTCTTTTCGAACAATTTTCATATTTAATTATTAAAAATTGGTTCTTTTTTTGTAAGAGATTTGCTTCAGTTTGATGGGAAGTTGCAGGTTTAAAGGTTGGAGTGTTCTTGTATGTGTAGTTTTTTTTGTTTTTTTCCAAGACTATCGTATATATTAAGGTCAAATACTAAACAATTGGAAAAATAATGAAAAAATAACGTAAGCACCGTAAGAATAAAAATAGCATATAGAATCTAATTGGAAAAGGATCGCGATGTAGTGTTATATTAGAAAAATAAAATAAAATATACTTTTTTCATTTTAAAATAATTAAATTATTAGAATTTGACACACATATTAAAAAATATATATAAATTAGTCATATTTTTTTATTTTTGTCCTTTTAAAATTTTAAAACTTTAATAATCATCATGTTAATTCTCAATATTCATTTAATTTATTTATTTTTATTACAAAATTCAAAAAAAAAAATCTTACAATCAATATATATATAAAGGAAACTCTAAGACAATCCTATGTGGCATGTCTTAGAGGCCCCCAATACTATTTATCTATTTTGTGGTTTTTTGGGCCATTTTTTTCCTTATATTTGAATATTTTTCTTCTTTTTATATTTAATGTCTTTAATAAATATAATTATTTATAACTCATACCTTCAATTATACTCTTAATAATATCAATAAATTCAACCTTTTAATCTTCATAACCCCAAAATTTAATTTATAAGTTTATGACACCTTATGGTATTCCTTCATTTTGCCTATATAAATTTATAGTTTGTTTCATGAAAATTTCATTCAAGATTATCCTTTCTCTTCTTCATCACCATATCAAATTATGCTTAGCAAAGTTGTTGTTCCAGTTGCTGCTTTCATCAAGTAACTTTCGACGATTCTTGTATACATTTACCTTATTAGCCTAATAATAGTATGCCCTATAGGTTCATAGTATTATAGATGTGTAGTTTTTCTTGTAAATCATGTCTCTATCTTTTGGAGCCACTTTTGTTTTCTTACTTTCCATTCCCCCGTCTTTTTGGGGTTTATTGTTATTTTGATATTAGTCATTAGATAGGATGGGGCTGCTAAATGAAGAGTTTGTTTTATGCTTCTGACTTTGGATGTTCAATTTCGTATTTTCTTACCAGATATTGTTATACATGTATACGTAATGCTCACTGTTTAATTCTATTCATATGATTCTAATTAGTTTGTGTATTTAAGCTTGAACAACACAAGTAATCACATTTTGAAAGTAAATACGTAACTTACACATCTAAAATATGGAAAGTAATAGATATATAGTCCCTTTTAGAATTGCTAATTAAATTTTAGCTGGCATTACAAGTTGAAACTAGAAGGAGATATAATTAAATTCAAAAGAGATATTATAACTAAAAGAATATATTTCGTTTGTGATAGTTATTTTAAACTTCACGAAATTTTTTGGATTTTGATGTTTAAAAAGTTTACATTGATTTGTTATAAATGGCTAGCTGAGGCTGTCGACTAAGTTTTATGGCAGGTTGCTTCTTAAGTCAACTCTCACAGTGGCATTATTTTTTAAAAACATCAAATTTCATGAATTGTTTTGGTGTTTGAATCAACAAAAATATTGAATTTCATGAATTTTTCTGAAATTTGAATTAATAAAAATTTAAACTTTTGAATTTGTTCCTAAACGTTGCAATCCGAAATCATACTAAAGTTTCACTTATTAAACTTTCAAATTCAAGCAAAATTGTATCCTTTTTTAGTTAGAGATATATATTTGTCCAAATTTTATTTTAGAAACAGAGGGTCACTTAATATTCATTGCCTGAGGCTAGCCCAACACTCAAGGTGAGTTGTTCCATGAAGATGCAGTAATAATAGAGAGTTATGGGCTGCCATTTATTATCTTACTATTTATCTTCTTTTTTTGTGATTATTTTAGTTATTTTTTCTTTTTATATTAAATATCTTTAATAAAGATAATTATTTATAACTCACATCTTTAATTATACTCTCAATAATATCAATAAATTCAATATTTTAATCTTCATAACCCCCAAATTTAATTTATAAGTTTATGACACCTTATGATATCCCCTATTTTGCCTGTGTAAATTCATAGTTTATTTCATGAAATTTTTTATTCAAGATTATCCTTTCTCTCCTCCATCACCATATAACTTGTGAATAAACCAAAGTGTGAAAAAAAAAAAGACAAAATAAAGGTAAGAAAAATTTTATCTTCAAAATATTTCTTTGCATCTTTTATGTGTTTGGTCACATTTTTTTAAGTATACTTATATACCTATATTATGAATAGTATTAATTTTGCATCATTTTTTATCAAAGATAGTAAAGATAGTAATAATAAAAAGTATATCCACGTCAAAGTACATGTTAAAAGAAATGGTCTAAGTTGATTGTTTTATTTTGTGAGATGTTATTCAAAATTTTCAGGTGATCGAGGTTACCACATGCTCAACTAAATTGGCCTACTCGCGTTAAAATTATCTAGAAAAAAAAATGTGATTACTATACTTGTGAGCACTCAAGAAATAATAAATTTTGATTATTAATTACGATCAAAAGAATAATTGGTAGAATCATGTATAGATCAAATTGCTTCTTTTTTTCTAATAGTTACTTTGGTTAGGATAAGTGTAATAAAAATATTATAACTATTAAACATAGAACTTGATATTATATTAATAATTATCTAAATTGTTTATTCAGGAAAGACGAAGGAAAAATTATTTGAATTTTTATGTGAATAATACTTTTTCTTTTTGTGTATTTAATTTATTTTAACTAACTAATTTATTTTATCTATTTATTATATGTTAATAATTTTTCTTCAACTGGTTATGAAATATATATATATATATATGAAGAAGTGAAGAGTCATACTCATGCAACCTACAAAATTAAGAATTTGTGAAGACAATAAAGATATGTTGTGATATCTTTTCTTTTTCTCCTAATTAATTTTACTAATATGTAATAATGTGCTAAAGATGGTAGATAAAAAGATAATAATAATTAATCTATGCGTTATATTTAGCTATTCATATGATAATCTACAATAATGTATCATAACACCAAAATTATTACTTTTCCTATATATAAACTTCTATTACCGTTTCACTTCTACTTGATAAAAATTTATGATTTAAAAATAGTGAAAATTAATTATGATTGAAAATTATTTAGGATTCATAAGAATATATAAAATAACAAGAAGCAAACCAACGAGACTGATTAACAGGTTTGAGATGAATTAGAATCAAGATTGTTGACATTGCAACATCACGTAAGTAATCATGAATTTTTTATCTTTGCCTTTTTTCAATTGAAAATATGAATGAATATTCATTAAGCGATCAATATCCTCAAATTCAAAATACACATATAAATTAACATTATAATTATTATTATATTTTGTTTTGTAAATTACCATTTTTTAAAAATACAAACTAATGAAATAACTTTTGTGATTATTCTAGTATTTAGAAAACTGAAAAAAAATATATTATAAATTTATAAAAGCTCAATGATCGCATGTAGCGCGAAAAAGTTCTCTAGTTACTACTAAACATATTACTTCCTCTAGATATGTTTAGCATTTTTTGAGGTAAAATTTTTGATCAATTTTAATCTTAAAAATCTTAAATTGGCAACAAATTTTTGAAGGTAAAAATAAATAAAAATTTAGATAGAGTCAAATTTAAATTTTTCATTTTCCTCTAAATTTATTTTATAGAAAAAAAATTTACTTCAATATGATTCTTAGTTAATTTAACATGACAATAATACAATTTGATTTAAATATTTTATTTTATTGTAATATAAAGAACGAATGATGAAACTTATTAAAATAATAGAGAGAGAAATAGAAAGATATTTAAATATATATATATAAGCAAGAGAATAGAAATAGTAATTTTTAGTAATAGTTCATTGATTATGTTTTTATAATGTAGTGTGCAATGTCTTTTATAGACAAATTGCTACTTGAAGTAGTGTCATTGCTACAGTAGTATATGATACTTGTTTAATTGACATCCACAAATATATAACTTATTTACAATACTTCCCCTTGGATGTCCTTGTACTAAAAAAAATCACAAAAGAAATAAGATGTACATAGTACATCTTACCCCCCCCAGACCCCACTAAGTGGGAATACACTGGGTTTGTTGTTGTTGTTTGTAAATAAGATGTACATAGCGGTTTGTAATACGCATTGTTTGCTGCCTTATTAAAAGTCTTATCAGGAAAACCCAGTGGGGTAAAACCTTGGTTAAGGAAAAAAGAGTTCAGTGCGTATTTACCCCCCTGATAAAAATATTACTTAATATCCAGGAGGCGACGCATCCCAATCTTGTATCTCAACTTCTCAAAGGTTGATGTTGGCAATGCTTTAGTGAATATATCTGCTAGATTATCTCTTGAACGAACTTGTTGAATATCTATTTCACCCGTCTTTTGAAGATCATGAGTAAAGAATAATTTTGGTGAAATGTGTTTTGTTCAGTCTCCTTTGATGTATCCTCTTTTAATTGAGCTATGCATGCGGTGTTGTCTTCGTACAATATTGTTGGAATATTCCTTTTCAAATTAAGGCCACATGTTTCCTGAATGTGTTGAGTTATTGACCTCAACCAGACACATTCTCGACTTGCTTCATGAATGGCTATTATCTCTGCATGATTTGAAGATGTAGCAATTATAGTTTGTTTTGTTGAATGTCATGATATAGTTGTACCTCCACATGTAAACAAATAGCCTGTCTGGGATCGACCTTTATGTGGGTCAGACAAATATCCTCCATCTACATAACCAATTAATTGCGAATCATACTCATTTGAGTAAATAGTCCCATATTAATAGTTCCTCGGAGGTATCTGAATATATGTTTAATACCATTCCAATGTCTTTGTGTTGGGGAAGAACTAAATCTTTCTAATAAATTTACAACAAAAGATATATCTGGTCGTGAATTACTAGAAAGATACATTAATGCCCAATTGCACTAAAATATGACATTTCAGCGCCAACAAGTTCTTCATTATTTTCATGAGGTCAAAATGGATCTTTATTAATATCAAGTGATCTCACAACCATCGGGGTACTTAATGAATGTGCTTTCTCCATATAAAATCTCTTTAAAATATTTTCAGTATATTTGGATTGATGGACAAAGATTTCATTCGTAAACTGTTCAATTTGTAGATCAAAACAAAATTTTATCTTTACGAGGTCTTTCATTTCGAATTCTCTTTCCAAACATTCTACTGTCTTTGAAAGTTCTTCAGAAGTTCCAATGATATTCAAGTCATCAACATGACCTTTTAATAAAGACACAAGGACAAATGGATTATTTTTATACCCTTTTTTTCAATAGGTATTCGCTAAGGTGATTTTACCACATGCGGCCTGATTGTTTTAATCCATATAAGGATTTCTGAAGCTTGATTGAACAATTTTCTCGAGAATTTTTATACGCATCAGGCATTTTGAATCCTTCAGGAATTTTCAAATAAATATCACTATCTAATGAGCCATATAAATAGGTTGTGACAACACCCATCAGATGCATATCAAGCTTTTCATGAGCTGCCAAATTAATAAGATACCTGAAAGTGATTACATCCACCACCGGAGAATATGTCTCCATATAATCAATGCCAGGTCTTTGCAAAAATTTATGTGCCACAAGTTGTGCTTTATATCTTACGACTTTATTTTTCTCATTTTGTTTTCGCACAAAAGGCCATTTGTACCCCACTGACTTTATACCTTCAGGTGTTTGGACTATAGATCCAAAAACTTCGCGTTTTTCGAGTGAAGTCAGTTCAATTTTGATTGCATCTTTCCATTTTGATCAATCATTTCTCTGTCTACATTCTTCGATAGATTTTGGTTCAAGATCCTCATCTTGTTGCATTATTTCATTTGCAACATTACAAGCAAAAATATTATTGATAATTATATCATTTCAATTTCATGTTTTTCTTGATGAGACATAACTGACTGAGATCTCTTTATTTTTTTAATTTTCAGGTACCTGAACCTCTTCTGAGGTTTTATCAATTGTTATGTCTTGTTGTTCTTCTTGAGTAGATTCCTCCATATTATGATTATTTTGATCATTTGCTCCTCTTTTTTTTTTGAGCATTTTTATCTTTGGAATCGATTGGTCTACCATGTTTTAAGTATGGTTTAGACTCATTTGCAGGAGTCAATTGTCCTACCGGGAAATCAACTCGGATAGAAGCATTAACAACTGAAATGTTAGATTTTGTAACTTTTGATAGGTTAGTAAATGCATCTGGCCGTTGATTTGCAATGCTTTGCAAATGAATTATCTTTTGAACTTCTAGTTCACATTTATTTGTGCAAGGATCTAAGTGAGATAATGATAATGCATTCCAGTCTATTTCTTTTTTCAATTGCTTATTTTCTCCCTCTAATGTTGGATATATTGTTTCATCAAAATGACAATCAACAAATCTTGCCGTAAATAAATCTCCAGTCATAGGTTTCAAATATTTTATAATAAAAGAAGATCCATATCCAACATATATCCCCAATATTCTTTGGGATCTATTTTTGTGAGTTGTGAAGGAGCAATTGGAACATATACCACACATCCAAAAATTCTTAGATGGAAAATATTCTGCTTTTGACCAAAAATCAACTATAATGGGGAGACTTTATGATAACTTATGGGCCTTATCCGCATAAGAGCTGCTGCATGCAAAATAGCGTGACCTCATATCGAAATGGGAAGTTTTGTTCTCATAAGCATTGGTCTAGCGATTATTTGGAGGCGTTAAATTAATGATTCTGCTAGACCATTTTGAGTATGCACATGGGCAATCGGATGTTCAATTGTTATTTCAGTTGATGTACAATAATCATTAAAAGTCTAGGATATAAACTCACCAGCATTATCAAGACGAATTGTCTTTATTGTATAATCTGAAAATTGTGCTTTTAACTTTATTATTTGAGCAAGTAATCTCGCAAATACTAAATTACGAGTTGATAATAAACATACATGTGACCATCTTGTAGGTGTATCTATTAAAACCATATAATACTTAAATGGTCTACATGGAGGGTGAATGGGCCCACATATATCACCCTGTATACGTTTCAGAAATGCAGGGGATTCAATTTCCACTTTAATTGTTGATGGTCTAGTAATCAATTTGCCTTGATAACATGCAGCACAAGAGAATTCCTTAAATTGAAGAATCTTCTGGTTCTTCAATGAGTGTCCATATAAATTCTCAATTATTTTGCGCATCATATTAGAACCGAGATGGCCCAACCGGTCATGCCAAATAATAAAATTATTTGATTTACTATGGCATGTGTTTCAATAGTGCTAATACTTGTATAGTATAAGCTGGAAGAAAAAGCGAATAATTTTTCAAGTATATATTTGTTACCCGATATTATTGTAGCAATATAAAGATATTCAATTTTTTCATCATTTGTAATCTCAATATGATAGCCATTTTGGCAAATTTCTTTGAAACTTAATAAATTTCTTTGAGACTTACTACAATATAATGCTTCATCAATTATCAAATTTGTTCCTCCGGAAAGTAATAAGTTAGCTTTTTTGGAGCCTTCAATCAATCTTGTACTACCAGATATAGTACTTACATTGGCTTCTTTCATCACCGAATAAGAGAAATATTTCTTATCTTTTAAAATAGTATGTGTGGTAGCACTATCTATAAGACATATATTATCGTAACTAATTTTGGATCCAACTGATGATTGAGAAATTTTCATATTCTTAAAAAAAATATACTATAAGAAATTTGAAAAACTAATATAAGAAATTGCATTAGAAATGTAGAAATTAGAAGTACATAGTACTTTAATAAAATTAAAAAAAAAAAACATAATTGCAAACAAAAGAAAACAATAATTTTTTTTATAATTTTTTTTTCTCCAATAAGGTGATCAGTTCTTCAATCAATATCCCCAAAGAAATCTTCAGCTCTCAAATGAGTAATATCTGAGAGGCCCTTAAAGTCATCATCTTTATAAGCAAGATTTGCCTTAATATTATTGTATATATTTGATGGAGCTGCTTCATCATCATCACCTCAAAAGGTCAAGTGTGCTTCCACGTCATTTTCTTTTCTTTTAAGGAAAGCTTGATAAAGTTTGACAAAATGATCAGGCGTACGATAAACACGCGTCTAATGACCTTTCATACCACATCGGTGACAAATATTAATTTTACCCTTTGAAGAATTGTTTTGAGAACCTTTATTATTCTCTTGTTTATTTTCACCATTATGACGATAATTATTTCGTCCTCTGCCACATCCACGACCATGGTCTCAACCACGATCGCGATAATAATTTTGCCTTATTTCAGGCTGATCATGCGCTGCTACAACATTCACTTCAGGGAATGGAGCAGATCCAGTGGGACGAGTTTCATGATTTTTCATTAACAAAGCATTATTCTGCTCTGTCACAAGTAGACATGTAATCAATTTAGGATATTTCTTAAATTTCTTTTCACGATATTGCCGTTGTAGTAATACATTAGAAGCATGAAAAGTGGAAAAAGTTTTCTGTAGTAAGTCCTCATCAGTGATGGCTTCTCAACAAAAGCTTAATATTGAACTTACTTTATGAATAATAGAATTATACTCAACTACGATTTTAAAATCTTGAAATCGAAGGTGTATCCAGTCATATTTAACTTTCGGTAATACCGTCAATTTTAGGTGGTGATATCGGTCCTTCAAGTTGGTCTATAATTCGAGTGGATCTTTCACAGTTAAATATTCAGTTTTTAATCCTTCGTGGAGGTGATGACGAAGAAAAATCATAACTTTTGCCTTATCTTGACTAGATGCGTTATTTACTTGTTTAATAGTATCCCCAAGACCTCTAGTGTCAAGATGAATTTCAGCATCAAGGACCCATGATAAATAATTTTTTTTGGTAATGTCCAGTGTCACAAACTCAAGTTTCGATAAATTTGATATAGTGAGAGGTTGGATATAATTGGTATGAGGAGAAGCAGAAGTAGGCCAAAGAAGTTTTGGCAAATCTTTAACTTCTTAAAAGATATGTTTATAGTAATGTGGCTAACGCTGTTTATAACATATATGTGTATGTGTAAATATTAGCCTTTTTAAAACCTTTATGATGATCAACACAAACTACACATGAAAAGAATCTCAAAAGATGATTAAGAACGGGGTTGCATGGAACAACTAATTAAGTAGAACAACTAAGTTTGATCCAAAGAAATAAATAGAACAACTAAGTACTAAGCATCAATTTATGACTTCACTTCACATTCTTTTTTAAAACTTCACTGTGGATTTAAACGAAAGTAATTTGATGTTAATTTATGCAGTTTGATTTTGTATTACTTTAATTTCTATAACTCAATTATCAATTGACGTTATATACACGTGCAAAGCACGTATACTAGACTAGTATCTTTATAAAGGAAAAAACGTATTTTTGTTGGATGTATTATTTATCTCGACAGACCTAAAATTAAAAAAAAAAATATCGAGAGTTAATTATGTATCTTTATAAAGAAAAATATATATTTTCGTTTGATATATTGGATGATAATTATTTACCTCGAAGATCCAAAATTGAGTTTTTCAATAATTATACAACTTTATAGGAGTGAGGATTTTTATCCTATGTGATAAAACTGTCGGTATGAAACACTAAACAATGTATGACGGAAAAAAGAAAATCAAAATTTTCTTTTATGTTATGTTAGTAAGATACACAGTAGAATTCAAATAATGTTGATATGTTGTGCCAAATGATGTTCGAATTTGGATAAATTTTAGTCTAAATATATGATGTATGAAACACTTATTGGTATAATTGGTGTGTAAAATGAATATAAACACTAAATATTTGGTGTATAATTAGTATTTTAGGATAATTGATGTTTAAAATTGATATAGAGACTATAATTCTTTGATCATAATAACGAAACTCGTTTTAATATTTTTTTTTTGTACATTTAATGTGTAAAATGAATATATAGACGGAATATTTGATATACTAGTTTAGAATACGCTCTCCGTGCATGTACCTCGCTTCAATGAATTCAATTTTATAAAATCACTTTGACACTATAAAAAAAATATATCGCAACATTATTTTAGCCATTTGTCTTCAAATTTTATATTTATTTAAATTCTATAGCTTGTACCAAAAAAAGAATATTAAAAATAATGATGATATTTGTTTACTGACAATTGAAATAATTGCATATAATTAAATTTTAAAAGAGAATTCACATAGAATTAGAATGACTAACCAATTTACTATGATGAAATTTAACATCCAAGAAATCTGATCAAAATTGTAAATAAGTCAATATAAACAAAAAATTACAAAGAAACTTCTCAATCAACAATTATTTATTGAGAATACATGATAATTTATTATTTTAAATTTCAAAAACATACTAAAATTACAAAAGAAAACTTCTCAATTAGCAAATGTCAATTAAAATATATGATAATTTATTTTTATGAACATAAAAAATATATTAAGACCTTAGAAAACTTACCTCACATTACAAGTTAATTTATCTCTACAATCATGACTATTCTCAATATTAAAATAAAAAGCTTCTTAATTAATAATTATCCATCAAGAATATATGATAGTTTATTATTATAAACTTCAAGAACATATTAAAATCTTAGGAAACTTATGTCAAATCATAAAAAAAATTATCTCCTTAATCATAGAAACATCAAGATTGTAAACATTAAGAACATAACTAGGACTTTAAAAAAACTTAACTCAAATCACAAGTATATTTTTCTCTACAATCATAAGATATCTCAAATTTCACAGAAAAAAAAAAAAAACTTCTCGATTAACAATTGTTATCAAGAATACATGATAATTTATTTATTACAATCATAAGATATCTCAAATTTCATACACACAAAAAATCCTTCTCAATTAGCAATTGTTATCAAGAATACATGATAATTTTTTAATTGTAAACTTCAAGAATATACTAATACTAAAATACTTTAAAAAAACTTACCTCAAATAACAAGTATTATCTTTTTAATCGTAGATACTATTAATATCTCAATTTATAAGAAAAATTTATATAATCTAAATAAAGAAAGACAACTATCATTAACTAATTAGTTAAAGAAATTCAAATTTAAAGTGATTTAAACCTTAACAATCTAATAATTAATAGCTATTTAGGTTTTATAAAAAGCATGACTTTTTTATTTATAAGGAAACTTTTTCTTAAAACAAGAAAGAAAGTTTTTTTTTAAAAAAAAAAATTACTATAGGACAATTATGATTTTATTTTGGAAACTTAAGGATTTTTTTTTCCTCGAAATTTTACAAAACATGTTTTCTATTTTTTTCCTCAAAAATTTAAAATAAGTTCTTTTAAAAAAAAAAAAAAGCCTTTAGGACACTTGTTGGTTTTTGTGTTTTATAAGGAAAAGTATATATAATATAATCTTATTGTATAGTTGATGTATAAAAGGAATACAGTGATTATTTATACTAAAAGTGTGAAGACCTTTAGAAAAGTGAATTAAACTTTTTGCCCTTCATTAAAAGAGTTCGCTTTAGACAAAATCGTCTTTTACCCTTTTCCCTACAGTTAAATTCTTCAAACAAAATATACTAAATTTTTGCTACAATTAAATTCTAACCAAATTTAGTTTTTTTCTCTACTTAATTAAAACCAACATCTTTTTTCCCCTACTTTGTTAAAACAATCAAATTTAGCCTTTTCTCTACTTAATTAAAATCCTACTTTGTTAAACATCCAATTTTTTTTAATCCCATTTGATTTCTACTTGGTTTCTTCAACCAAAGTCCAAAAATAACCCTCAATTTTCCTACAATTAAATTCTTTCCAAATTTAATTTTTTTCCCTTTTTTTTTTTTTTTAGCTTTTTTCCCTACTTGATCGGATGAAATTACTGTACTGTTTTTTCTCCTATTTGTTTCCTGCTTGATTTCTCTCAACCAAAAAACCGTTATTTTCCTACACATTCAAATTTGTGTCATCTTTGGTTTGTATATTCTGTCCTTCTATATAAATCCTTAAGTTTTATCACAAGGATTTAGAGTCCCCCGGTATTCTTAATTGGAACTGGTGGGACGAGGATTGTTCATCTTTATAAGCAATTGCGATCTTTCATTGTTTTCCGTCTCAGCACAGTTTCAATAATTTTATTTTTAGATTTTTGTCGTTATATCATCTGTCCCTTTAATTAATTTTAACACAATATTACTTGTTATGCCAACATAAATTGCTTAGTTTAATTTAGCTTAATGTGTCCAGTTAATTCAATATATTTTGTTTTGTTTTCTACTGCTCATAATATCATGATCCACAGAAAACTTGAAAACCATGCCACTGGCATTGCATTCAGACCCAGAAGCAGATAGATGCCAAAGGATCCGGGAAGTATGAATTAGTAGGATCTTCATTCTCATATACATATCTAAATTCAGCATTACTCCAACATGAAACTTGGTTCAATGTGATCATAGGATCTTCACTCTCTATAGGTAGTAGTAGGCACAGGGCAATACATATTGTGCTACACTTTATCAAAAAAATTTCAGAAAAAAAAAAAACTGATATTCCCCTTTATTTGATTGTTGCTGAAGTCAAAACTCATATCTTAATAACACCACAACAATTATACCAAAACAACTCAAATCTCTGAGAAAAAAACAAAGTATTTGGTATTAGATCCATGGAGATTCAAGAAAAAACTGAAAAGTGAAGCACACTTTGCTTTAATGTGAAGCACACAATTTAAGAAAAATTTGGAATACTAAACATATATAAACTTAGTATCACTAAACTTGGAATAGTAGTTTAGTGACTATGTAAGTATCCTTAAGCGGATTTGATCTGGTCAACAATCATGGTAGAATTAGGAAGAAACACAATCCTATATGGATAAAATCAAGGCCACATTAGCATACTGTTTCCTGTAAATATGCAGCGCAACTAATATTTTCAAATGTTTGATTCCAGAAAAGGTGAAAAAAATAATATCCACTCAGTTCATGTTACCCAAAATGTGGATTCTATGGAAAAGAGCTTACCTATAGTTGAATATCAACTAGTTTCAAAGGTCTAGCTTGAGTTTGGTATACAGCTTTTAGATAGCCCCAAATTTTATGTGACCAAAAAGTTCTAACTTTTTATGTAAATTTGTAATATCAAACAACAAATAGAGCTGAAGTTCAACATCTGAATGATGAATTATAGTACTAGATATCCTTCTCTTACAGGAAAGAAAACACTAAAAACAGAACAGATTAACGGCGAATTCCAAGCATGATGAACCAAAATCATTATTAGTAGAACACAACAAGAAAAATGGACCATCCTCTGTTAAGCATTAAATATCATAGTAGATGAAAACACTAAAGTAACAATCGAGAAAGCCACAAGGATCAATAAGGCATGTCCAACCCTCCCTATGCGGTCACTGAAATTATTGGTGATCTTCTCCAAATCATCACGTAGAAAATTTTTTTTGATAGTTGCCAGGTAACAACAAAGGGAAAATGAGTACATAAAAAATGTGCATGATTCTTGGATAGCGGGCAAAAAATATTCACATTAGTAACAATGAAAGAATCCAGATTACCAACTCCCTCCATCTTCACAATTCTAATTGCTATGAAAACTAAACAAAAGTAGTACTTACTACCCATAACACCTTCTGAAAACACCAACATATTGTCTCCAATAGAACCATCCTAGAAAAGAATCAATTTCAAATTCAAAATAAAAATCAAGAGTTAATGGTCAAAAATACACCGCAAGTATTTCGTTCGTTTTTCAGATTTATATCTGAACTATTCGGTGTGTGAGTTCCTATCACCAACTAAAATTCTTTACTTTTTCAAAGAAATCTTCATTCACATTCAAAGCTACAACAATGAGTGAAACTACTCTTTTACCAAGATTCCTAATTAGCAGCAAAACAAAATAAGCTAATCAAAGAAAACTAAGGCAATTGCTAATAATACCTATGGTTAAGAATTCTTTTCCGCCTCCAAAATAACGCAGAAAACATAAAAGACAACAAACAGTAACATCTAAAAGATAGAGCTAGCATCAAATTTTATAAGCATCATATAGAATTATCTGTAGATAAATACAATAACAACAACAACAACAACAACATACCCAGTGTATTCCCATAAAGCATCAGAACGTTAGTAATGTTTTTTGTCAACAAACTAGAATTAGCAACTATGAGCACCTCAGAAAGAAACCCACAAGCAGGTAATAGAACTGTGATGCCTAATTGTGAGCAACCTTTTAGATTCAAGTGGGCATCACTTGGTTCCGGTACCTCAAATTCAAGTATCTAAGCTAACATGCAAGCATCAAAACATTCAAAATTGGTAACATTAAGCACACCAGACACAAATTATATGTGAAGCTATAGTAATTACGTAATAAACCAGTACCATCGAAGAACCCACTTTGAAATACTCAAATCAAGCCAAAATTCTAAAACCAAGACACTTATTTAAACACTACACAAAAGAGATATAAACAGCTACACACACACACATACACATATATATATATGTTAAAGTTATTTTCGAAATTGAAGATCCTAAATCCAAAATTGCTTATTTCTTTCATAACTCACCATTTTGGAGTAGAGAAACAACAGTAGAGAAACAACATAACAAACTATCTGTTTTGGAACCGCAAAGAAGCTATCTCCGAATATCAATTTTCACGCTAAACTTTGAATAAGCTCTAACTATAGCAAAATGAAATTTCTGATGTTCATGATCCTAAGATGAAAATAAAGCTTCTGAGTTCAAACAAAGTACACATAAATTTATTTGTTTTCCTATTTGTTTTTTTGTCTATATCTTTTAAAGGATCGGGCCTTTCAGATTTGGGTCATAATTTACTATTAGTATTACTCTTTAAAATGCATGTTTATATACAATGAAAAAAAAATATATAATCATAATCTTAACTTACAATATTTACACAAATTCCCTTCCTTAGAAAATAATTACAAATATTTCAATTAGTTATACATCTTCATTGGATATATCAAGAGTTAATTATGTATATCGACAAATACAAAATAAAAAAAAATATAACAAAAGCTAATTAAGTATCTTTACAAAGAAAAAGATATATCTTCACTAGATATATTTGTTTCCAACATAATTTAATTCATGAAAAATAAACATCAACCACAAATAAAAATATGAAGAAACAACAATTTTATTGATAAACGATGGGGGTACAAATCTGTTCCTCCCTTGATTCTTCTCTCATGATTTTCTCTGTAATTCGAGGGCCGTCAGTAACATATTTTTCGAATGTATGAAAATTTGAATATGAATTTCTCCGTAATTCGAGGGCCGTTAGTGGCGTATTTCTCGAACGTAGGAACATTTGGATTTGATCTCCATGAAAGGAGGATTTGTCTTCTTGATGTATTTGATTGTCAAGAAGAGAGAATTTTGATTTTTATGAATATTCCATGAATTTATTGGGACTTTTCAGATCGTTGATCTCTTTGTGAATATCCTGTGAATTTATGGGATACTGGAGATGCCTCTTTAAAGGGATATTTGCCCATTTACATAGGAGTAATGTAGTGTTTAGGTTGAGTAGTTATCAAGCTAGATTTAGGATAAATTAGCCCCCAAGAACTCTAACCAAAATTGAATTCTTTTTGTAGAGTCCACAAAATTTCAATGAGACGCCCAACAAATTTCTTTTTGTAGATTTTACTGTCCAAAAAATTCTGGCATGCCCAGTGGGACGATCTCTACCTCTCATCTCAACTTTTCCAACTGTAAAGTTCAAGAACATTGAAATGACTTCCAATAAGGTCAACTCTCAATCAACTGCTTCCAAGGCTGTTGATTCAAAGTTCTCTGCTGAAGTAGAAAGCATCTTTGGTGTTACTTTTGAAAGCTTAGGAGCTGTCACTAGGAGCAAGGCAGGCTTGCTAGGACGACAAACACTTCCAGTGTCGTCCGCGCCAACTCCTGTTTTTAGATCTTCAATCCCAAAAGGAATGAAGTCCAATGCAAGTGCTTCAGAAGGAGGAAACAGTGTGGCTGAGCATTCCGATTCCAAATACTCTGACGCAAAGAGCGATGATCGTTCAAGTAACTCATCATCTCCGACCATACCGCATAAGTTGAGCACTTTAAAAATCTACTTATGCGATAATCCATGCTACTCTCCAACATCTCCAGTGATTATGCAAGCAATGGTAACTGATGCCTCGTCTATGAAGGAGCAGCTTGCGAATCTGGCAAAGGTAATTGATGGCCTAACCAAATATGTTCAAAATCAAGATGCTCGAATTGATAAGATAGTGGATAAGGTGAAAGGTTTGATAGATGAAGAATCTATCCATGTATCGGGAAAAGCTCTAGAGGTTCATGAGATAGAAAATCCTGTGAAACAAACACCATCGACTAAAGAGGTGCAAGTTTTTGCTGAGGGAATAATCTCAATTGGGCAATTGAGGGAATCTATTGAAGGGACCCTCAAATACAAGTGTCATGTTGTCACCAAGTCTTTCCTTGTATATTCCAAGCCTTACACTGCAAGAATAGATAGCCTCAAAATGCCTGCTGGCTATCAACCCCCCAAATTTCAACAATTTGAGGGCAAAGGTAACCCAAAACAACATGTCGTACACTTTGTCGAGACATGTAATAATGCTGGAACTTACGGTGACTATCTTGTCAAACAGTTGTTCGTTTCCTGAAGGGAAATGCTTTTGATTGGTATACAGACCTCGAGCCTAACTTCATCGATAGTTGGGAGCAATTGGAATACGAGTTCCTAAATCGGTTTTATAGCATAAGGTGTACAATGAGCATGATAGAGCTCATAAATACTCGGCAAAGAAAGGATGAGCCAGTCATCGACTTCATCAATCGATGGAGAAATGTGAGTATAAACTACAAATATAGGCTCAGTGAAGCGTCTGCAATAAAGATGTGCGTCCAAGGAATGCACTGGGGACTTCTCTATATCTTGCAAGGAATTAAACCAAAATCCTTTGAAGAGTTAGCTACTCGTGCTCACGACATGGAGTTGAGCATGTCTTCTGCTGGAAAGGAAGGAGCGCTTATTCATGAACCTCGAAGGGGAAAGGAAAATTAGGAACCCAAAAGATGGGGCAAGTTTGTTCTAAAAAATGAAAACAAGGAGTCCATGAATGTTGATGTGTCTCCTGTGAAGGTCACCACAAAGGTAAGCAAGAAGCAAAGTGTGAAGACGACTTCTGGAGCACGTCCGAATAAAAAAACTTTAAAGGAGATACAAGAAAAGGAATATTCCTTTCTTGATTCTGATGTTTCTGAGATTTTAGATGAACTCCTTGAGCATAAGCTCATTGAACTCCCAGAGATGAAGCGTCCCAATGAAGATGGAAGGACCAATGACCCTAATTATTGCAAATATCATAGGCTCGTAAGTCATCCTATGGAAAAGTGCTTTGTCTTTAAAGGTAAAGTCATGCAACTGGTAAAAGATAAGAAGATCTTCTTCGACGATGAGACGGCCAGTTCTCATCAAATCTTTATTACTTGGCTCGCTCGACCCACTCCAAGTATATGTCGAAGAGCATAATAAGAAAATATTAGAGCCTGACAGGTCTTCAGTTGATGAAGGCAATGATGAAGGTTGGACTCTGGTGACGAGGCACAGACGCAGGAGGATGAGTTTGCAAAAGGAGTCATCCGAGCAGCCAACCAGAAGGAGAATGGTAAAGAAACCAAGGAAACAAAGGTTGGTTGAATTCCCAAAGAAGACGAGGGTGACTGAGCTTCACCACCAAAAACCTCGTCGTCCGGTGACTTTAGAGGAATTCTTACCGAGTTGGTTTCGTGTAAAGACTGCCCAATTCAACCTTAAGCCGTCTTGTTTTAATACCGCCAAAGAGGGGGCAAAGGGTGAGAATCTACCCATGGAAGTTTCTTCACCTTCCAAAAAGCTTGCTGAAACTCTTGGCGAAGAGGCACATGTGTGTGATACAAATAAGCTTTTGTTGGTTTTATGGTCACACTATACTTTAAATATTTACATTATACATTACAAAGTTTATATAGTAGATATTACTTTTATACGTTGTGGATTTTATGGTCACATTATACTTTAGATATATTTATAATATGTATAAGGTGCATATTTTATATGTATAATGTTAAATTATACATTCTGCCAGATTATATTATTAAATGTATAAGGTGTACACATACATGTGAAACTGTTGTATAATGTTATCTGTAATATGTATATATCAGTTTGTTGCTATGTTTTTATCTTTTAGTTGGAGTTTGCTAATCTATAAGTACTTTTGGTTTATATTTTTTTATATGTATAATCATGTAATAATTATTGAACGATCGACCTGTTAATTCAGAATTTATTTTATATCCGAAACTGTGGCATTTTTGTTGCTGCATATGAGAAATATTAAATGAAGGATTGGAAGTGCATTCATGTGGGTTTGACGCACAAAGTGTACATGTGCACGCTATGCATATTTACTATGGAATTACAGAGTGAGCAAGACAATTGAAGGATACACAAGTGATAACGACGATCCTCCGCGTCCAAGGAATATTTATCTCCAATCAATTGATGAAAGTGCAATTGTAACTTTAGAGTAGCACGTTTTTTTAACAACCTGCATGAAAACATCTAATTCTTGTTTTAGTAATGGATGTTAAAAAATTACAACACTTGTTAGTTTTTTGTGTTGGTTTGAAATTTAGATGTTATTGATCTCTTTGAACTGCTTATACATACATATTTTATGTATAGTTCGTAGCTTCGATTACTAGGGTCATATTTCAATTTTAATTAAGTGTATTGCAATGACGTACAATATATTGTACTGGTACTATCTAAGTTGACAGCTATTACATTTGGCGTACATTATACTGTATTGGTACTATATAAGTTGGCAGCTATTACATTAAACAGTGATTTATACATAATGTATAGCAATCAATTATACTTTAAAGTGTTATTTTATATCTAATGTATAACATTTTCAAGAACAGAACTTCATTAATGTGTCAGTTACATCTAATGTATGGATGTATGAAATGTGATTCATAATGTGATTCATACATATAACATTTGTTTCATACATATAAAGTTAAGTATGATATATTCTCATACATATAGTTAAAAATTTTTAACTTAAACCAAAATAATGAAAACATTTACATCATACATAGAAACTAAAGTATAAAACTTTATCATACATATAAAACATAGTGTTGTTTGAGTCCAAATCGTACATATAATCTTGGCAACACACAAAGTAAGAAATGTATAATACATTATCATACATATAACACATTATAGCACAACTACTTAAATTAAACTAACTTTCATACACGAGTGTAACAAAGATCTCTTGTTTAAAAATGAAAGTTTGCAGAAGTTCAGTTATAAAGAATGTTATACATTACATAGAACTGACAGTTTAATGTTTAATTGTTTGTTATACAATACATATGAATGACTGTTTAGTGTTATAGCTACCAAATTAGATAGTATTTATACGCCTTTTATGTATAATGTAAAGTGAAATAGTTAAAGGAATGCAATATGATTTATGTATACTGTAGAACATTGTTGTGACAATCTCAAACTATTATTAAGAACTAAACTTGAAATAACAATATAAAACATAGTTCAAAATTATTCCAGATTATCAACATCAACAAAGTAAATTGTTTATTCAAATGAAACCAACTTAAGCATCATTACATGGAAAATTAAATTATCTTCTTCACGGTTCCTTTGAAAAAAAATCACACGTGTATCGGTTGGGACCTGCACGTCAGCATTTACCACAACAGTTCGAACTTGAAGAAAGTGATTCACTTGATTTCAAATGTCTTCCTATCTTTGGCCTACCCGGAGGTCTTCTGTATTTGGGCGGTACGACTTCTTCATCTTTTACAAATTGAGGAATTACCCTCAACAATGTATTTTACTTCAATTTTTTTTACGAACTTCATCAATATTCAATTCCGTTGCAATCGTCGAAATCAGTTTCAAGAATGTTATACTTTCCAAAACAATAATTGCATCACATTTACATTGTAGATAAAGAATTTCAGACTCTTAAGGAATTCGAATGACTCAACAATATGGGAATGTTCATACTGATTTTTGGAAAATAGAACAAACCAGATGTGGACGTTTTTTTTTGTAGGGTTGATATAATTCCTTCACTTTTGTAGTATTGATAAATAATTTCGGACTCCCAAATACCCGAATGACACAACAATATAGGGATGTTCATATCGATTTTTAGAGAAGTGAAGAAAACAGATGTCGACCCTTTTTTTTAAGATCGTATTGCAACAAAAAAGAAAATTAATTGTGATGTTTAAGATATTTTTTGAATTTCAGTTACTATATTTAATCATACACCACATAATGATAGGTAATTAATGGAGTTAATTAAGGAAGAGAAAGATAACATCTGATTTCTCTTTCCATAAATATAGGCTAATCAATTTTCTCATACATTCCAGAAATGTATGAGAGTCCACGACATGTATAAGTACTTTTACCAAAATCGGGAGAGAGAATGACAGATGGTATTATGTGTAATTACTTTCATTCGGGAAGAGATTTATGTGGTTCATACAAATATTTAGTAGGGTATATTTTACTAAATTAGTCTTATTTTATACTTTGAAAATATTAATTTCAGTATACATACTTTGTTTAGTTATTTAATGATAAGAGTTGTATTGGAAGAACATATTAAAATCCTCTTGATTTCATAAAAGGAACAACTAAAGTGAAACAAATATTTTTAGAAAGAAGACCAATTATTTTGAAACGGGGGAGTATGTATACCTTGTTTTATTTAAATTTTGATAGCAATAAATATGAAATTTAAACATATAATTTTAGTACTAGATCTATAAAATATTTTAAACAAATTATATAATGATTGATGATGGTGATAGCTTACCCTGGTCATTATGGGTGTCGATTGAGAATGGTATTGAGCGTGGATGATAGTTAGTGGTGATGATGGTGAGCTAATTGATCGTGACGACTGGTAATTATGATTGATTGTAATGATAGCTAACTATGACAGTGAATAATAACAACGATGAGTAATGGTAGTTGGTGGTTAGTGCCATATGATCGATAATGATTGATGATTATTGTAGTAAGGAAAATGGTAACAATGATTCTAAAGAGTGGCTAATGGTGGTTACGATGATTATGGTGAGGCAACGATAAAATTTTACTTGCGAAAATTGAAATTTTGATTAACAACGTAACAAAAGTTAAAAGCAACTATTTAATTTGTGAATTTTACGCGTCATTTGGTCAATGAAAAAATTTCATATATAGCTATTGTTTCGCCTCTAATTATGAAACATAGCTATAAGTTCTGTATTTATCAATGTAGCAACATTTTGTACTCGCGCACAAGCAAAATATATTGTATCTGTTAGCGTAATTACAGTAAAATATACTCCCTCTGTCTCATTTTATGTGTCATCATTTCCTTTTTTGTCAGTCCCAAAAAGAATATCATTTTTTTTTATTTGGTAACTATTTAAAAACACAATTACACTTTTACCCTTATTGGTCCCACTTAATTAAAAAAAAATAGGGACACATTTTTTAATAAAGGATAATTTGGTAAACATTACCAAGTCTTTCCTTATTTCTTAAACTCCGTACTCGGTCAAATGGCGACACATAAAATGGGACGGAGGGAGTATTTGATTTGGACGCATATGATATTTCCGTAGCATAATACACTATATCCACGTACATAACAATAATGAAATACATTGTACTTAGACACTTAATAAGTGTATACACTCATATACAATATCATTGCTTAACTATATTCACATAAATAATAAATATATTCATATGTATCTGCTATAAAACCTATAATTTTTTTAAACCATCACTATTTAAAATTAGTATAGACATTAGTTTGCTGTATCACATAAATTTTTCCTTGATGGATAGGTGAGAAAGCACAATAGAATTATAGAAAAATAACATAAACATACACCTTAACTTATCATATTTACATAAATTCTCACTCTTATAAGGTAATTATAAAAATTTCAACTAATTTTGTATCGTCGATGGATGTATCAGGAGCTAATTATGTATCTCAAGAGACCCAAAATCGAGAAAAAAAAATGTATCGAGAGCTAATTATGTATCTTTACAGACGAAAAAATGTATCGGGAGCTATTTATGTATCTCAACAGACCCAAATTGGAATTTCAGTAATCATGCAAAATGTTAGAATTTTCTGTAATTAAACTCCAAACTGTCGAAATTTATGTTTTTTTTCCTAGAAATATATCGGACCAAGAAAAGCAATTTTAAGGCCAACCATAACATTGGGCCTATATTTTAAATTTATGAGTTCTAAAGTGTAACTTGTTTTTATTATTGAGTTAGAAATATAATATTTATACATATTAACTCAAATTCTTAATGCAAATATAAGATTGAACTAAAATTATTGAGTTTCGTTAAACCCGTATATTATAGCTCCGCTACTCATGAATATATAGCAATAGAAACATAACTTGAGAATACTTAACAAAAATATTCTTACCTAGTATTTCATATACCATGATATAATATCAACTATACACAATCATGAAAACTCTGTTGGGAGTGCTGCCACCTTAATGGGCCCTGCAACGCGCGATTCGGATTAGTCGGGGCTCCAATACGGGCAACAAACACCGAATGGGAAATAAAAAAAAAAACTATACACAATCATTATTCAATTCCATTCCTCCTCTAATAAGTTACTTACTATAAAATGTTTAGATTTATCAAACCCTTAATCTTTAATCAAAGGTTTATGGGGTTCAAAATTTGAAACAAAAACGCTTTGATAGGGAGATATATGCATTATGAAACAACACGTAACAATCATCCAAACAGAGTGTAGTCATCATACAACAGGTGAATCTTGATAGTTAAAAACCTTACACAAGGTGAATCTTATTTGGTCGAGTCGATATGGTCACTCGCCAAAGTTTGTGGTGAAGTGATTTACTATTGAATTATTGATTATAGCTCTAGGTATCAAGCTCGAGCGAATCGTTTTTAGTAGGAAGCATTTTATCTTTTAAAGCGAGATTTCCTAACACATGCAAATTCTAATTATTCGGGTCTCAATCCGTAAATAGAATATCAATTAGGATATAAAAAGAATGTTCATAGTTACAACTAAAGATTGGGATTGAGTGCTAAATATTCTTCTACGATAAATTATATGCATCACATTCGAGCTCGCCTTTGGTAGGAAGAATTTTATCCTTCAATATAGAACTTCCTGACGCAATCCTAATTAATTGAGTTCTAAAACAAATACGAAACAAAACACCAATAAACAATAATAAGATATTTATTGCCAGGATCAAAGATTGTGATACAGTAGTAAATATTCCTCCATCATTAACTATTTATATACATCTTCTTTGATAGCCGTCGTTTTATCCTGACACAATCCTGATTAATCGAGTCCTAAAACAAATATGAATCACAAATAAACAATAATAAGATATTTATGGTCAGGATCAAAGACTGTGATGTAGTAGTAAATATTCCTTCGTCGTTAACTAATTATATACATCTTCTTTGATAGCCGACGTTTTATCCTTGAAGCAAAATTTAATTAATCAAACTTCAAAATGAATATCGGACAATAAATGATGAGAACCTATAGTCTTTGTACTTCACGTTCGAGCTCGCCTTTGGAAGGAAGAATTTTATCCTTCAATACAGAACTTCCTGACGCAGTCCTGATTAATCGAGTCCTAAAGCGAATACGAAACACAAATAAACAATAATAAGATATTTATGATCAGGATCAAAGATTGTGATGTAGCAGTAAATATTCCTCCGTCATTAACTAACTATATACATCTTCTTTGATAGCCAACCTTTTATCATCCTTAATGCAAAAGTTAATTAATCGAATTTCAAAACAAATATTGAAATATAGTCTTTGTACTTCAAGTTTGCAAGTCTATTCTGCAACAAGTGTACCTTGATATGACTAATTGTTTTTAACCAAGTCACATGGCATATACAGAGGGAGCTCAAAAGAACCAAGAGAAGTACACAAATACAATTTGCCAATAACAAGGCAAGCTGTGAAAGGGCAAAATGCCATATGGGTTTTATACATGAAAATAGAAAGTCCCTTTGACACTACTACTCAATAGGTACTTGATGAATATAAATAAAAGAAACATGTGAAGTTTGTCATGTTCCTATACTCCAAGACTTATAATTTCCTTTACAAAATTCATCAATTTCTTTTCTTCTCTTAGCTGTCACAAGTGTCAATTCATTTTTTTTTTCTTTCAATTTTTGCCACATTTAATTGGCACCCACTTCAATGAGGTAAGACCCCAATGTTTGGACCCACATTCATATTCTGACGTCTCAAATTAGTTGTCGTATTTTTCATTTATCCATCCTTTGAAAAATATTACCTAGGAGGAATGATTGACTATTTTATCTTTATTTATATCTTAAGAGATTTCGAAGAAAGAGGATCAGTTGGTGACCTTTCGTAGTATGATGACTAAGATTCAGATAGACTACTTACTCTTTAGAAAGTGTGATAGAAGCTACTAGTCATACTACAAAAAGTTTAAAAGAGTGGTGGAGATGGGATAAGGAGGTGTGTCTAGCTATCACCGAAAATCAATTTGGATTCACGTAGGGATGTTTGATTACAAAAGCCAAACATATCGTAAGGAGATTGATGAAAAGTACATGAATAGGAAGAGAGACATATATATAGTGTTCATTGATCTAGAAAAATTTTACGATACAGTTCCTAAGAGGGTTTTATGACAATGTTTGGATGTTCAAGGTATACCTTAGGCTTACACTAGGAAAATTCATGTATGATGGAGTCATCAAGTGAGGACACTGGGACGACACTCATATCACTTTTCAGTCGTGATGGAGTTGCATCAACAATCATATCTTAGCCCGTTTCTATTTGCCTAGATGGCGAATATATTAATGTAGAATATTCAAGGAAATGTGTCATGGTGTATGTTATTTATTGATTACATGATGTCGATTGAAGACACACGACGAATTTAATGATAGGTTGGAGATTTAGAAATAGATCTTGGAGCCTAAAAGGTTCACGTTGAGTAGGACTAAAACAGAATACTTGAAGTGTAGTAAATTTAATGATGTGACCCACATGGAAGATTTGGAAATAAGGATTGATTTACAAGTCATCACCAAGAGAGAAAGTTTCAAGTACCATATGGTCTATAGTCCAAGAAAATAAAAAGATTAACGATAATGTTACACATCGTATTAGAGCGAGGTAGATGAAATGAAAGTTTGCATTCAGTCTTTTTGTGATAAGAATGTATCATCTATCAAGCCTTGAAGGTAAGTTTTATAAAGTGGTGGGCATACCAACTATGTGTTAGGAGCAGAGTGTTGGTTAATCAAGCACTCGCACCCTCACGAAAGTGCAATAAAAATAAGAATGTTTCAATGGATGTATAGTCATACTAGGAAGGACATGATCTGGACAAAAATATTCGGGATAGGATGGGAGTGGCCTCCAGGGTGGTTGAAGATAAGAGATTTGAGACTGAAATAGCTCAGGCATGTGAAAAGAAGATGTACGAATGCCCAATGAGAAGAAGGTATGAAGGTTGACTATAGTGGATATAATGAAAGGTATAGGTAAGTTGAAGAAGTCTTAGGAGAGGTAACATATAGGACAACACATGCCTACAGTTTATCGAGGACATGACTCTTAAATAAAAAAATAAAAGATCAAAGATTAGGGTAGAAGTTAGCAAGTGGTCGAACGTTGTCTAGTTCTCATATGAGTAATTGTTGTTTTCTTTACTTCAGTTATCATATTATCTGTTTTGTTTCTACTTGTTCTCTTTGTAGTTATTTTCTTCTTCGCATCTTTGTTATTGCATTTGTTTTACATACTTGATTTTTAATATGCTTATTCGAGTCAAGGGTCTATCAAAAATAATTTCTCTATCTTCACAAGATAAGAGTATGGCTGCGTAAACCGTCCTCTCCTATTAATAGTATTAATTAGTAATCGCATAGTCTCATATATTTTAATTAATGTGTATTACTATCAATTACTCTGTTTGCGTTATATCTTGTTATTTTATTGTCATATTTTTCTTGCAATCCTACTTTGAGGTATTTATTTTGAGTTTGATGCTTTATCAAAAATAATCTCTTTATCTCACAATAATAGGATAAAATTTACGTATAACCTACCCTTCCAAGTGGTTTAATCAAGTGACCTTTTTACACCTAGAAATTTCAACTTTTTCCCAATTACAATCTTAATTTTCAAATATTATTTTTTAAGTTTTTTATTTCTTTCAAATATCACATTTTTTTCAAAGATAGTGACAGATCTTTCACTTGGTCAACAACTTTTTTATCTATGATAAGTTGTTGTCACCCTAGTCTAACTAATTAAGGGGTACTTTTTTCTGAACATAAAAAAAATAAGGTCAAGTGGGTAACTGACAATTTCTTGCACAACTTTATCGGTTATTCCAAAACTCAACTTCATTTAGGGTGGGGGTAGGTGCTAGAGAGACATAAAATAAATAACTATATTTCACTTGAAAAATACTTTTCTAACCATTTTTTTAAAACTTCATGTTTTGACTTCAGATTAAAGTTGAAATAATAGATCAAACATATGACACAAATACTTTTTTTTAAAATCAAATATTATCTATGGACAAACGACTAAGGAGTTGCTTGGTAGGAGAATAAGGTCAAATATTTCAAGATTAAATCTGAAAAAGTTTATACAGTCAAATCATATACAATATAAACTTTTATCTTAGGCTTAATCCTGAAATATCTTATCTCTGAAATTATTTTATACCGGCTCTTAATTGGAAAAAAATTAGTCCAGAAATTATGCTTTTAGTATAGTTTTATCTGCAAACAAAATGACTCCTAAGAGTACATAGAGATCGATGACCATCAAAAGATGTGACGAAATTGTTAATAGAATACTTCCTTAATTAGAAGGCTTGAGTTCAAGCTTTTTAATGGACTCGAATTCGTTGATGCTTGACTGAGAGTGCTAAAACCACATACTTAATACTCTATTTGTTTTACTTTATTTATTACAAATTTGATTCAACACAAAATATATAATAAAGAAGGCAGAAATGAGAAAGTAAAATTTTATGTTGTGCATATTAGTGTGGTCGTAAAAGATTTCTTATTATAAGTTTACAATTCTTATATTTGTTGTCAGCATGCTTCAACCTTTCTACTTTATTTAAACTTTGAACTGGTATCCAGTGATATGAGTAATTAAGTTCATGCAAGCAAACTTCATTTTCGAAAATATTTTTTTACGATAACTCAAACTTCTTACTTGGACAGTAATATGATCTCGATGTTAAGAGAGATGAGCTTATTCGCGATATGAAAAAGTTTTATGATAGTTATTCAAATTTAAAACCGACAAGATTCTAATGTTTGGTGTTAGGATAGATGGGAGCATCAACAACCACCTTTTATATTCTGTCATAATTGATAAGATGAATAATATAGACCCTACATATATGTGCCAACGATACATTGGCATATTTGAAAACACAAATAGATAGAGATGATATGTTGGTAAAATCCAAACAAAGGTCCTATCATCAAGGCAAGACCCAATACTACCACCCAACACCCAACAAGCTCATGTATTCATCATATGTTACAAGTACTACCATCTTTCTTTGACCAAGTGTTGGATTGTCACCATTCACTTGACCAAATGATACAAAGGTTATAAGAAGGATAAAATGGACTTTTCACTCGAGGAACAATCAAGATTTTAAACATGAATTCAGAATTATAATTTCTTTTAAGTTACTAGGTTCTAAACTAATAATTTATACACGTGTAATGAATTTCTTAACCTAAATTTGATTTTATTGAAATCGTAATTCGTACTCTAGCTTCGCTCTTGCTTTTTGTCGCCCTTGCTTTTTGTAAGTGTGTCAATAGTATCTTGGAGAGATGACAGTCTAGTACTCGTTTGGACTCGGTATATGTGGGTTAGCTGACTAGTAAGAAATTTTAAGAAAGCAATAAAATCTTTTAAAATTTGTAGTTATAATCAGACTTCTCTATAATGTTTTGCATTTGTAATTTATTATAATAACCGTTACATAAATCATTGTTAAATAATGAATTGAACAAAAATGAATAAGTACTTAATTAAGTTGAGGTGCGTGTGTGTATATATATACTAGTTTAGCCGCACGTGCCTCGCACGTGTAACTTTGATTATTTAAAATTAGGCGATTTTGTCTATTACGAAGATTTTTAATAAGTGCAAAAAGTTTAAAACATATATTTTATTGTAAGCACATATATATTTTACCACCAAAGTTTCAAGTGGTTAATGGATCGTCATTTTTGCGTTTGTCATGCAGTACCTCTATCTCTTTTCTTTGCTTGGTAGAGGTTAAGAGAGACACATTGATTTGAATCATATTTGTAGTGAGACTATTTCTATTTCTATATTTAACATCTTTCTTTATTTTTAAAGTTAAATCTTTAGAAAACCTTTGATTACTTACTTAACACTTTTACAAATTTGGCATTTCTTATATTTTTCTTATTCTAATACTTTTATATTTATTTCTAGATTTTTCAAATCGTCTAAAAATTTAGTATTTTTAAACTAACGAAAAAAGTATTCATTGTCACTAATTCTGATAACTTCTAATAAGAAAAGGTTTACTATAATTATTTAACTAATTTCAAACTCTTAAATATCAGGAAAATAGTGAAAAAACGATTTTGTCTGAAGTAACGACTTTTAATGAAGGGTAAAAAGTCAAATAACGTGGTATAATTTATCGAATATATATTTTTTGCTTCGTAAGATAAGAATTTATGACTGATAATGGTTACCATTAAAATGGTATATTTATTTGAATCATTAAATTTTTGAAATAGTTTTGTACATATGATATTAGTTAACATAATTGAGAATGATGATTAATAAATAAAATTTACGAAAGTAGTTTCTTTTAAGTTCGTGCCTTTGATAAATTAAATATTGAATAGTCCACATGGTAATCTTCAATATCTTGTTTTACCTGCAAAAGAAGGAGAACCAACATTACATTATATCTACTTGGACTTCATTTGAACATTACAGATGTTATTGTATGTTGTAGAAAAGAATGATCCACAATTTATATAAATTCAAAACTTTGGTTACATTTTGACAATAATTGGATTGCAGACGCTCCTCAACTCCTTCATTTTGTGCTCAAATTCAACGAATTCAACAAGCTGGTTAGCATCAAACCATGACTGTGACTATGAGCGTATGTTTTGTACGCGTTGTGTCTGCGTGTGTGCCAAAAAACCTAGTAACACTTATTTCTCTTAATAATAAAAATAGATATCTGATTTCTTTTCATATATTTATTCTATAAAAAATCTTTCCATATATTTAAGAACTCTTAAATTTTTACGCACACCTCTAACCATGAAAAATCAGAAAAGAAGAAGAAGAAGAAGAAAAAATAGTATTTTGTTAATAGTGTGTCAATATTCAAAGCCATCTTCTATGAAATAGTTGCATCAATCTTACCTAATTAATGGAGAAACTAAAACTATTTCATAATTTAATGACATGGAAGGTGAAAAAACACTAATCCATACTATTAAACTTGTACTACCTAAGTAGTTTTAACAACATAATAATATAACTAAAATAGAAATCACACAATTAAAAACTTACATTTTGTTCTTCTTATCAAACATCTTATCATTGATACTCGAATTTGTTTCGAAGCAAAAAGTAAAAAATAAAACAAAGTTAGCGCCATTTCATATTTATTTAGTGTATGAGAAAATTGAAACAAAAAATAAATAACGTTTGAATTATTATTATGAATTAAAGAGGGAAACTTTTGGGTATTGATTGGGATTGTGTGTGAACTTCACAAGCTGCCTCATGCGTTTAGGCTTGGCAACATATCTCTCTGTGTAAATATAAGGTAGGGTTATTTATTTAATTTAGAATTCTAATTATGGTTATTGTTCTAAATATTTGGATGATAATTAATGACAATTAATTGGAGAAAAGGGGTGAAAGAACAATTTTGTCTACTGTGGAGACTTTTAATGAAGAACAAAAAGTTCAAATCACTTTTTCAAAAATTTTCACACTTTTAATATATATATATATATATATATATATATATATATCAACTCCAATCGTATAAGCCTCAACTTGCTTGCTTCAGAATACAATAGCTTGATAACGTCGTGTGACTCAAACAAACCCAAACTAGTTAAAAAGTTCAAAATTTCATCACAACTTCAAAATAAAAAGACATAGATTATATTTTTTTTGATCGCAACCTCAATCTCAAATTATAAATACAATATAATATTTGTTTCATTAACATAATTATCCTACTCATCCACTTCTCATCTGCTCAATACAAAGAATTGAAGAAGAAAACACTCTTTATATAAATATAGAATTTCTTACACATAGTAAATATCAAAACAATAATTTGAGGTGTTAGTATTAAAAATATAATCATCATTTAGAAGAGTATTTATACTTCTTGAAATAACCATACAGTGCATAAGGCTAGTCAATAATCAATATATTAAATATATTAAAATATTATTTAATTTTATAATCTTAAATATATTATGTAAGTATATTAAAATTTAAAAGTCACAAATAAAAGTTAAATTATTTATATATATTTAAAATTAATTTTTCTGTACATATAATAAATATCAAATTCTTTCGATAAACTCATATATTTTTTCTTTATATTTTAAATTTTTTTAATAAAATAATAATTTTACTATTAATTACTGAACAAACGAATTAAAATGAAGAAATAATCATAAAGCTTTTGTAGGGCCAAACTGCAAGTATACAGATTAAAACTTCAAAACTATAGTCTAAACATCAACATTAAAACAACAATAAAACATAAAAATGGCTCCAACAAGTGTGGGGCTCACTAGAAGTTTGTCTTGGTATTTTCTAATGTATATAATAATGAATCATTTGGTAGATAATTAGGACTCGTTTGAGGTGAGGTATAAGAAATGAGTAGTTTTGGAATGAAATAAAAAATTATTTTATCTCATATTTGATTAGAAGTATTAATTAATATCGAGATAACTTATCTCATCATTTACACTATAGTGATGGGATAAGTTATTCCATATGGATGGTGTGATAAGTTATCCCAGGTAATCTCAGGATAACTAATTCCGTAATTAATTATCCTAGAATAATTATTTTCCAACCAAACGACCCCTTCGAGTTACGTAGAAATAGTTATGCTGATTTTAGTGTTCGCTAGGCAAAAAATTTCATGTTTAGATATTGAAAGTTGCAGGAGTAAAGATCTTTGATGTGTGGGTGTATCAAGAGAAATGAAATTAGAAATGAAGATATTTCGAATAAGGTGAAAATGACTTCTATGAAGGAGAAAATACAGACACCGAAATGGAGATAGTGCGATCATATGATTCCACATTTCATTTACGCGTAATAAAATACCTTGAAAAGTTTAAAGATAAGAATCACATTTTTACTTCAGGAAATAATTGTGAAGAGAAGATGTTTGAATATGGTAAGGAGGTGTGAGAAGATAACTATGAATGAATTCAGAAGAAATTAAGGTAAACTAAAGAAGTATCCCGGAGAGATAATTAGATACAGTTCCAACTTCTCAAAGACATGACCTATATATTATCTTGTTATCTGTTCAGAAGATCAAAAAATATTTTGATACGATACACATATTTTATTTAATAAAATTTTAAAATATAATTGAAATTTGTAACCAAATGCTACCTAGAATTTTACTGCTAATAACTATTTTAGCATTAACAGGAATGAAAAGTATTTTTAACACTCTCCCTCTATTTCTTTTTAATTATCATATTTAATCCTGATATCCTCGTTAAGAAAATAATAGTGACATGACTATTTTATTATACTATTATTAGTAAGTATAAAGTTTTGAAAAATGATTTTAAAAATAAATAATTAATTATAAAAAAAAAGTATGCAAAAATATATTTTTTTAAAAACATAATTTAATATATTAAAACTTTCGCTATACGCATGATCTGAAAAAACATTCCATCGATCGATTATAAGGATCAATTATATGCCACGTTATTTTTGAATTAGTGAACGAGTTAAAATGATGGGAGAGATCTCCAATATTTTATAGAGAAATAGTTGTGTTTTGGTTACAGGGAGGAGGGAATTTCTTGAATATTGAAAAGGGATGACGTCATGGGGGTGTAATAAATAAGTGGGCCAATGGCAGAGTTTGGACCGGAGCTAAGAGAGTGGGCCCAAAGCCCAATGTAGAAAGGAGGAATTGTCTGTCTGTCAGTTGTCTTCATAGTTAATCGTGTACCACTTTTTCTCTCTCATCATCTCTCACGTGATCTACCTTTTTGAGCAACATGGGGTGGTGAGGGTGGGGTAGGGGGTGAGATGAGAGGGTAGGAGGGGTGGTTGAGGGGTAGAAGGGAGGGGGGGCACTTTTTTATTTTCATTATGTGTTTGACATCTGTATTAAAGTTCAGACTAATTTTGTAAATTCATTTTGAGGTTGATGATGTGGTGTCAGGTGGGATGGAGTGGGTGGGTGGGGTGGGATGGGATGGGGGCATTAGTGAAGAAGTGGAGGGGGCTTTTTTTTATTATATTTTTAACGTTTGCATTGAAGTTCAGACTAATTTTATAAATTTATTATAAGGTTGATGCTGTAGTGTCAGATGGGATGGAGTGGATGGGCTGGGGGCATTAGTGAGGAGGTGGAGGGTGGAGGAAGTGGGGGAGTTACCCTTTTCTTTTTTTATATTAGATATCTGCATTAGAATTTCGACTAATTTTAAATAGCATATCGGAGGATTCATTTAGAGATTGATGTTGTGGGGGGGCGTGGGGTGGGGAGGGGGTGGAGATGGGTGGGGGAGTTTTTGCTTTTTTTATTCTCATTGTGTGTTTGATTAATTTTGATTTGCGTAGTTCAGAAAGATTCATTTTGAGGTTGGATTAAAATTTTATGTAATTTAATAAAGATAAATTATGGTATTATATAATTTTTTTTCTTAAATAAAAGCATAAAATAACCGTAATAGATAGAAGAAACGGATATTTTAGGTTCAGTATGTAGACGGAGGGTGTTTTTGTAATATTTTACATAATGGAAGGACATTTAGGCATTTTTTCGTTGTTTATATAACTTTTGTACTTCAATTTTTGTTATTATTTTGTTTCTTATATCTCGATTATCCTATTGATTTATTATATCCAAATTTTGTTTTGTTTCTATCAATTGTTTTTTAAACTTTCAGTATTTCTTTTTTGAAATTGTTTTAAATTGAATCGAGAGTCTATCAGAAATATCATTCTATCTTTTGAGGTAGGGATAAAATCTGCCGCAAAATCTCATCTGTTTGAAAGGTAACTTGAATTAACAATTGGATTGTAAACTATTGTCACTCGTCAAGACTCTTAATAGCATATACTCTACATTTCTCAGACTTTATTTTATGAGACTGTACTAAATACATAATTTTTTCTTATAATTTTGACTATCATTTGAAATTGATATCAAGTATTGAATTTAAATCTTGTTAATAATAATTTTGTCTTTATAGATCATTTGGCCTTTTAGGTAGTAGTAGTAAAATTGGATTACACCTCTAAACTTATTCTGAATTGCATAACTATTAGGTGACACAAATCACATAAAATAAAAAAAGTACTACCTTATTTTGCCAACAATAAATTATGGTGGTGACTAATGATATAAGTTACTCCTTTAGTTTTTTTTTTTTTTTTTTTAATTTGTCATATTTTAATTTTCATTTACTCAATATTTTAAGTTTACCTTTTATTATATCAGTATAAAAAAAATTATAAATTATAGTTATAAATTATATTATGTATCATATTCTTTTGAACTTTTGAATTTTAAATATTAGAATTTTAATTTATCTACACTACAAATTGCAACAGATAAAAAGAATCAAGGATTCGTTTTGTTAGAAAATAAGTTATTTCAGAATAAATTATTTTGAAATTAGTTATGTCATCTTCGACGTTGTAGATAATACTATAATTTCGAGGTTATTAATTTTGAAATAAGTTATTCACGATTTTATCCGAATAAACGAATCAGACATGGAATAAACTTATCCTAAAAGCTAGTTTGGTAGAAGAAATAAGAGATAATTAATCTCGAAATTAATTTTAAAATAACCAACAAACCAAACTAAAATATATACCGTCCATATCACTACTTTCGAAGAAGTAGAAAAGTTATTTTCAATAAATTCTTAATGCAGGATAAAAAGATGGTAACTCTTAATAGTAATATTACTCTCGATATTAGTTATTTCTTATCTCTCGTATCAAACGAACTAGTTATTTCTTATCTCTCGTATCAAACGAACAGCAGGGAGTAAAAAGAAATGGTCCAAACCCCTATGCAGGTAAAACATTTTACTTCCTTACAGCTCTATACTAATAGCTTCTTGCCCACAAGAATTCAGATTCTTTTTCTCCCCCTCCCCAAACCCCCTCCCCCCACCCCCAAGGTTAGTGAAATGTAACCCCCCCTTAAAAACTCAACAACTCTTCTTTCCTATGTACTGTCCATGTCCCATTAATTGCCATAGCAGTGTTATTTGAATGTCAAAGTGAAGTTGTAAACAGAAAAAAAAAAAAAAAAAAAAAGGGTCCATTTCCTTTTTGCTACTTTGCATTTACAACACCTTTCTGTGTGTTTTAGTGTGTGTTAGTGTGTGTGGGGGTAGTAGACTAGCAGTATATAAAGAGAGGAAAGCAAAAAGAAAAAAAAAATATGCAGCAGCACCTGATGCAGATGCAGCCCATGATGGCAGCTTACTATCCAACAAACGTCACTACTGACCATATTCAACAGGTCTTGCTTCTTTTTCAATTCTTGATACCCCTTTTTCTTCTTGAAAATCTGCTATTTATCTTGCTGATGTTTTTCTTTTGTGTGTGTGTGTGTGTGTGTGTGCAGTATACTGTTGTTGTGCAGATAAAACTGTGTTCTTTGTAACTGTTAAAGTTTATGGTTGCATGATAACATGAAAAAGATATACTAGTGTAGTTGTTCTTTGAGGTGGTAGGTAGCTAGGGATACTTTTGGTTGTTTATTCTTGGCTTTTAGTTGGTTGTGATCTTTTTTTTATGCAGTTTGGTATGTCTTGCTAAAAGGGTACCTATATATGTACAGTTTACTGTGGTGATCATTAAGCAAATAAAAAAAATATGGTCTTTACAACAGCTAAAGATTCTGGTTGCAGACACTGAAGATGAAACTTTTTTGTGTGATAAGCTATGATAACATGAAAAGGTTATATTAGTGTAGTTTATTTTGAGGTGCTAGGTTGTTTCTTGAGTTTTAGTTGGTTGTGATTTTTTTTAATGCTGTTTGATAAGTACTGTTAAAAGGGTATCTATATTTTATACTCCTTTTTCTTCCTGTATACTGTTGTTGCTGAGATGATTAAGCAGATAAAAGTGTGTTCTTTATAACTGTTAAAGATTCTGGTTGCATGATACATGAAAAGGATATACTAGTGTAGTTTTTTGAGGTGGTAGTTAAAGCTTATGGTTGCTTTTCTTGGATTGTAGTAGTTGTGATCTTTTTTCTTTATGCTGTTTTTGTTCTTGTTGTTACCCTTGTCTTCTTTGAAAATATGATATTTATTCTGCTGATGTTTTTCTTATGTACAGAGATGATTAAGCAAATAAAAGTGTGTTCTTTATAACTGTATAAGTTTCTGGTTGCATGATACATGAAAAGGAATATACTAGTGTAGTTTCTTGAGGTGGTAGTTAAAGCTTATGATTGCTTTTCTTGGCTTTTATAAGTAGTTTTGATCTTTTTTCTTTATGCTGTTTGAAAATTTTTGGTAAAAGGGTGTCGATAATTTATGGTCTTTTTCTTCCTGTATACTGCAGAAGAGATGTTAAGCAAAGAAAAATGCTATGTTGCTCGGGCTCTTCAAAAATGTAACAGGATGTGTGTTAGATCCTTCAAAAGTAGTGCATTTTTGAATGATTCGGCACGGGTGTGGCGACGTTTTCGGAGAGTCCGAGCAACTTAGGAAAAATGTGTTCTTTGTAACTGATAAAGCTTCTGGTTGCACACAGAGAAGATGAAGCTTCTTTCTGTAATGAGCCATGATAAAATGAAAAGGACAAACTTTGGTAGCTAGGGATACTTTGGTTGTTTATTTTTGGCTTTTAGTAGGTTGTGATCTTTCTTTTGTGCTGTTTGATAAGTCCTGGTAAAAGGGTTGCATGATATACATGAAAAGGATATGCTAGTTTGGTTGCTTTTTTTGGCTTTTAGTAGTTGTGATCTTCTTTTTGTGCTGTTTTATAAGTTTTGCTAAAAGGGTATCTATATTTTATATTCTTCTTTCTTCCTATGCTTCCCTTTCTTATGTGAGATGCTTATGATTAAGCAAATAAAAATGTGTTCTTTAGAACAATTAAAGGTTCTGGTTGCACACAGAAAAGATGAAACTTTTCTCTGCGATGAGCCGTGATAACACGAAAAGGATATATTAGTATAGTTATTTTTGAGGTGGTAGGTTGTTTATTCTTGGTTTTTAGTTGGTTGCTATGTTGCTCGGACTCTTCAAAAATGTCATAGGGTGCGTGTCAGATCCTTCAAAAGTAGTGCAATTTTGGTGGATTTGACACGGGTGCGGCAACATTTCTGGAGAGTCAGAGCAACTTAGGTTGGTTGTGAGCTTTTTTATGCTGTTTGATAAGTCTTGGTAAAAGGGTGTCTTATATGCTTTTTTTGTGTGTAGCATACAATTGCGCGGAGATGATGTATCAAATAAAAATGTGTTCTTTATAACTGTGAAAACTTCTGGTTGTATAATATATGACAAGGATATTACTAGTGTAGCTGTTTTTCGAGGTGTTTGGTTGTATATTCTTGGCTTTTAGTTGATCTTTTCTTTTTATGCTGTTTGAATAAGTCCTGGTAAAAGGGTGTCTATATATGCTTGTGTAAGACGGTAAGAGATGATTAAGCAAATAAAAATGTGTTCTTTATAGTTAGTTATAAGATTCTGGTTGCACACAGAGAAGATGAAACTTGTTTCTGCGATGAGCCATGATAACATGAAAATGATATACTTTGGTAGCTAAGGATACTTTGGTTGTTTATTCTTGGCTTTTATTAGGTTGTGATCTTTTTTATTTTTAATGATGTTTGATAAGTACTGCTAAAAGGGTATCTATATTTTGTAATCTTTTTATTCCCCCTCTATTGCTTTAGTTAATGTGAGGTACTTTTATGAATAAAGTATACTGTAGAAGAGGTTTGTTCTTCCAAATAAAAATGTCTTCTTTTAAAAGTTAGAGTTTCTTTCTATGATGAGCCATGATAACATGAAAAGGATATAATTGTATAGTTGTTTTTGAGGTGATAGGGATACTTTGGTTGTTTATTCTTGGCTTTTAGTTGGTTGTGATATATTTTTATGCTGTTTGATATGTCCTTGCTAAAAGGGTGTATATCTATCTATATTTTATAATCATTTTCTTCCTCTTCTTCTCCCCCTCTGTTGCTTTTGTTAATGTGAGATGCTTTTATGTATACAGTATATTGTGGAAAGAGATGAATAAGCAAATAAAAGTGTGGTCTTTATGACAGATAGAGTTTTAGATGAGTTGGTTCTAATCACTTTAACATGAGTGTCGGTTGTAAATAGTAAGCTTAAATGTTCAAATATCCTTGTTCATTTGCTCCATGCTATTCATATTTCTATTTGGATATTTAGGTGCATGAATTTGTTGTTTTTAAGGTAAGCAAGTTCGTTGTATATGTGAAACTATATACTAGCTTTGGGTCTAAAACTATTATGGAAAACCTTCAAATATCTTTTTGTGCTCGCATAACGTAGGAGATGTTTTTCTAATGATAGCAAGTAGCTTAATGTTTCGCTCACTTGAGGAAGCGTTTTGAAACGATAATTAAGTAAATAAATGTGTATTTCTCTCCAATGTGTTATGTTTTTAGATGGGATCATCACAAAAGTACATTTAGTTTTGAGGTGGTATATAGTTAGCGGATACTTTGGTTGATTGTTCTTGGTTTTTAGTAGTTGTAATCTCTTTTCGTGTTGTTTCATTAATCCTGCTTTAAAAGGGTATCTTCTTAAAGGTTTTGCTGACACTTCAACATATACTAATGCAGATATTTTTGAGGTAGTAGCTAGGTGTGATTACTTTGGTTGCTTACTCTTGGCTTTTAGTAGTTGTAATCTTCTCTTCCTTTTATACCCTTTGGTAAGTAAAGGGTATGAAAGGGAGCGTTGGAGTAACTAGTGCAGTTCTCGCCCTGCCATGTGACCAGGAGGTCACGGGTTAACCCGAACAATCTCTTGCAGGGTAAGACTGCTTTAATAGACCCTTATGGTCTAGTCCTTCCACCGACCCCACACATAGCGGGAACTTTAATGCACCGGGCTACCCCTTTGTTTCATAAGTAAAGGGTATGTATGTTTTGGTTCTAGTCTGCTCGTTTTCTCGTTTTCTTGAACTTTTTGAACAACTTCTGCAAATTAACCGGAGAGAAAAATATCAGAAGGTTATGAGTTTCTTTTGTTAATGTCAGATGTCACCTAATATAGTGTTTGTAAAAAGGGCCATATATTCTTGTTGGAAAGTGATTTTGAGTATTCTAATAGATACTAGGTGCAGTTGGTAGTGTTATCTAAGTGACTAAGTGCATGTATTTTAAGGGGCGTTTGGCCAAGAAAATTGTGTTTATTTGAAAAAATTAATTTTTGTTTTCAAAGTGAAAAATGATATTTGAAATTAGAGTCGTGTTTGACCATGAATACTAATTGGAGTTGTTTCTGGATTTTTGCGAGTAATTTGAAGTGAAAATAGCTTTTTGGCGCGTTTGAGATTCCAGAATTCAATGGCCGAAAGTAAAAAAATTTCATGGCCAAATGCGACCTTAGTTATTCTAGATGGTTAATTAAGTAATGGTTCATGTAACTAAATCTAATATGCATTACCCGAGTTGAGGTTCTTTTGGAAACGATCTCCCTATCTCCTCGAGGTAGGGGTAAGGTCTGCGTACACTCTATCCTCTCCAGGCCCCAGACCCCACTTATGGGACTGCAGTGGCTTTGTTATTGTTGTTGGTTCATGTAACTAAAGTTTTAAGAATCATTTATTGAACCTATAAAATCCCTTTTGCAATATGTTTAGTGTGCTTCTTGTTTATTTTCCTCTTTGTGCTTTATGATATTATGAAGAGCCAACCTTATATCGATCGAGATAGGGTTAGGATTTATTGTTTATGTGTTTTGAATTTGCCGCCAAACCCGTAGTTCGTTTGAGTTGGTTATCTATACATTTTTAATGAACTTCTTAATACAAATACAAGATCTTAGCAAAAGTTATTGGATTCGTCAGAACAGGTATCTAATAGTGAGATAGCTTACATTTTCTAACTGAATGGTTAGCTAGTAGGGTAGCTACAGCTGCTTTGGCTGTTCTTTTTTGATATTTTGGGCATTTCGTATGATGTTACCATAATATTAGCTTATGCTGGCTTTCTTTTTTCCTATGTTAGTATTTGGATGAGAACAAATCACTCATTCTGAAGATTGTTGAGAGCCAGAACTCCGGGAAACTCGGCGAATGTGCAGAGTAAGTATACTGCATTTTTTTTGTTTCGTTGAAACAATAACGTACCCAGTGTAGTCGCACGTTGGGTTTGGGAAGGGTGGTGTGTACGAAGACCTTACCCTTACCTTGCGTACATCCTACCCTCCCAGACTCCACTTGTTGGATTACATTGGGTATGTTGTCTGCAACATTTTTGATTCTTGAACGTTGAAAAAAATAAGAAAAAGGAAATAACTAATCTCTCCTTTCAGTTTGTCTTCTTACGTCCGTTTTAGTCTCTTTAAAAAAGAATGTTACGTACATTTTATATTTAGTAACACTTTAAGTTCAATATGTTTAAGAGTAGCACAAAATTGGAAAGGTATTATGGTACTATCTATCCATTTTATAGTTTTGAGATAAAAGGATTCAAAAGTTTCTCTTACTTTCAACTCTGTACACGGTCAAAATAAAAGACGTAAAATGAAACGAGCTAATTTCTGTTGTGGCAGGAACCAGGCTAGGCTTCAGAGGAATCTGATGTACCTTGCTGCTATCGCTGATTCACAACCTCAACCTTCTAGCATGCATTCTCAGGTAATAAAGCCATCTTGTGATATTGGTAGAGAAGGAATTGTAGCCTTTTTTATATGGTTTTAGATGCTGCTCACCTCGTCGATCACTTGGCTTTTCTAGGATTGAAGCTATATATACTGGCTTTTTACACCGTTAGTGCTATTTTAATATGTTATAACACGTTATTTACCATTTATTATAGGTTACCAATCAAGGCTTATAAATAAATTTACTTGTAGTTATCTCTTAATTGATCCAATCGTCTAAATATTTGCTTGTACCATATCGATTTTCATTTTTGACATACTTTGTGCCTTAGTAGTACCCGCTTGATCCTCAATACCCCGAATCATTTGGTCATCATTTTGTTGGATTGTAAGTTGAGCTCTTAGTAACATATTATTATAGGGCACAAAGAAGACGGAAAATGGACGTAAACCTGAAGCACACTAATAATATATAGAACTCTACTCTTAGTTAACAACATTACTAGAGGATTTTTAGAGGTGTCAAAAGGGACTTTAGAACATAATAATGCACCTAAATGATGCAAATGATAATTTATATTTGGATAACATAGAAGTCATGCACTTCGATATCGTATAAATTAAAGAGCAAGTTTCATGCACCGTCAGGTCATCCAAAACTTCCTTAAGAATCGTGATTTGATATCCTGATAATAAGTTGTGTTACCTTCTGGAACAAGTGAGAATAAACAACAACCACCACCACCCGATTTTAGGGAGGGTGAGATGTACGTAGAACTTACTCCTACCTTTTCGAACAGGTTTAATAAATACAAAAGAATAAAGAGGCTATGATGAAAATATCAAATGAAAGAAAACTTAGTATCAACAAGGTAGTGTAAAATGTATCTACATTGAAAGCGTGTATTATTAAAACTCTCAGTTATGTGGGCACATATCCTTGAGCTGAGGGCCTATCTGAAACAACTTCTCTACCTCTGAGGTAGTGGTAAGGTCTGCGTACTCTCTACCCTCCATAGACTCCACTTTGAGTGATTAAACTAGGTATATTGTTGTAGTTACATGGGCACATTATATTTCCTTATACATTTGTTTATAACAACATACTCAATATATTCCCGCAAAGTGGGCTTTGGGGAGGGTAAGTGTTCGTAGTCTATACCACTACCTCAGAGGTGAGATAGAGAGGTTGTTTCCGATAGACCCCGGGTTCAAGACAAAAAACAGTCTAGAAAAGAAATAGTAAAGGAACAAGAAATGATAGGTATTCACACACTAAATAGTATAATATACATTTGTTTATAAAAATGGTTAAAATGTACTTGTGTAGTTCTCTTCCGGTGGGATGATGCAGCCAGGGACACACAATTACCTGCAGCAGCAGCACCAACAAGCCCAACAAATAGCAACACAATCACTCATAGCTGCAAGATCCTCTTCAATGCTCTATGGACAACAACAACAACAACAGCAGCATCAATTATCGCCATTTCAACAAGGCTTGCATGGTAGCCAACTTGGCATGAGCTCCGGCAGCGGTGGAAGCACTGGTTTTCACATGCTTCAAAGTGAATCATCACCTCATGGTGGTGGTGGTGTAAGTGGTGGTTTCCCTCATGACTTCGGCCGTGCAAATAAGCAAGACATTGGGAGTACTATGTCTGCTGAAGGGCGCGGCAGAAGCTCAGGTGGTGATGGTGGTGAGAATCTTTATCTTAAAGCTTCTGAGGATTGAAAGTTTAAGGTTTTACTAATAATTTTAAGGTAGTAGTAGTAGTAATGATAGGGAGGAGGAGGTTTTAGCTTTTCTTGTCAACTAATTAGGAACAAGATTTAGTTGGGCAAGAATTTTGATGAAAGAATTATGGTTAAGTAATGGAACTTGTGTAATATGTGTTGTTAAACACAAAGTTTCTCCCTTTTTTTTTGTTGTTGCATGTCTAATGTGATGTACATTTTGTTAGGTCATTTTGATTTGATTTGCTTTTCCTCATGAGCTTGTTAGGGTTTACGTTGCTCGGACTCTTCAAAAAATATTGTCAGGTGCATTGTAAGGTCTTCCAAAGTTATTGTGTTTGGAGGATTCGAGATGCACCGAACAACACATTTTTTGGAGGATTCGACATAGGTTCAGAAATAATTTTGGAGAAGTCGAGCAACTTAGGTTAGGATGTAGTTTGCGTGTTTGGAAATTATAGGAACAACAACATACGCAATGTATTCTCACATAGTGGGGTCTGAGGAGTGTTACACAGTGTATTCTCACACAGTGGGATCTAAGGAGTACAAAGTGTACGCAGTCTATACCACTACCTCCAAAGAAGTGGAACTGTTGTTTCTGATTGACTTTCAGCTCAGGACAAAAATGACGGTAAACAAAGCCGTTGTTTGGAACTAGCAGTCATGAATTTTTGAAAACATACCACAACATACTTGGAAGTACGTAATCTCAAAAATGAGGTCTGGGAAGGATAACATTTCCGTTCTTACTTTTATGTATGTTAGTAGTGGGGTTAAAGAGACTGTTTTTGATAGGTCCTCAATTCGATGATGCATTACCAAAATATGCTCTTTGGAAAAGGTATTACATTAAGATATTTGTGCTCATCTGGAGATTAAATTGATTAATAATTAGTCTGATATTTACATCTATATCCAAAATCATATGTTCTATGTTTATATCAAGCCTAGTAATTTAAGATTAGCAGGTAAAAGTTAAAGTAATAATGTATATCAATATTAACAACTAAAAATTACACAAATGCACAACTTATGTTTTCAATATTATAAAAAATTTCAACTCCCTAAATATATTACATAAATCCTAACTTATACATAGAATGTTATGTATATGTTGGCTATGTTATACTTCCTCCGTTCCATTTTACCCGTTCCAAATTTCCTAATCTGGTGTTCCATTTTACTTGTCTTTTTTTACTTATCAAGACAAGATAATTTTTTTGTTTTTACCCTTTGCATTAATTACCTTTTCTTTCAATTAAAATGTAAACATCATTTAATAGGGGCACAATGGTAAACTAGTCATGCTATTTATTATTTTTCTTAATAGCTGTGTCATCCCAATTTGGGACGAGTAAAATGGGACGGAGGGAGTATATATTAATAGGGAGAGCGAGTAAAGTAATTTAAAAAGTGGGAGACAACAACAACAAACCCAGTGTATTCCCACCTAGTGGGGTCTGGGGGGTAAGATGTACGCAGTCCATACCTCTACCTCTGATGAAGTAGAAAGGCTGTTTCCGATAGACCCCCGGCTCAAGACACGAGATACCACACAAACACATAGTAAAGCACAGAAGCAGATTACATAACATAAATAAGGCACCCATAAGTAATATAAAACAGATGAAAGCAGAGGAAAGCACACAGATTCGTAATAAAACATGGAACACGGAAGACGGAATCATAACAGGAATAAAACCCCCACCAAGTAATTCCCTACACTAGCGATCCAAACTGGCCCTAATCCTCTGCCGAAATTCGCGCCCTCCAGACCTTCCTATCTAGGGTCATGTCCTCGGTGAGCTGTAATTGTTCCATGTCCCGCCTAATCACCTCGCCCCAGTACTTCTTCGGCCTATCCCTACCCCGCCTAAAACCATCCAACGCTAGCTTCTCACACCTACGGACCGGGGCATCCATGCCCCTCCTCTTCACGTGTCCGAACCATCTTAATCGTGCTTCCCGCATCTTGCACTCCATTGAAGTCACACCCACCTTCTCCTGGATAGTCTCATTCCGAACTCTATCCCCTCTAGTCAGTCCACACATCCAGCGCAACATCCGCATTTCTGCCACCTTCATTTTTTGGATGTGGGAGTTCTTAACTGGCCAACACTCCGCTCCATACAACAAGGCCGGACGGACTACCACCCTGTAGAATTTGCCTTTAAGCTTGGGCGGCACCTTCTTATCACACAACACTCCCGACGCGAGTTTCCACTTCATCCATCCCGCCCCAATACGATGCGAGACATCCTCGTCAATCTCACCGTTACTCTGGATCACGGACCCAAGATACTTGAACTTATCCCTCTTACATACCTCCTGTGCTTCCAGCTTCACTACTACCTCATTCTCCCGTCTCACGTCATTAAACTTGCATTCCACATACTCTGTCTTACTTCTGCTCACCCTGAACCCTTTAGACTCAAGAGTTTGCCTCCACACCTCTAATTTGTCATTCACACCCCCTCGAGTCTCATCTATCAGAACTACATCGTCTGCAAAAAGCATACACCACAGCACCTCCCCTTGAATGCGCCGCCGCGTCAACACATCTATCACCAACGCAAACAAAAAGGGACTAAGAGTAGATCCCTGATGCAATCCTGTCAGGACAGTGAAATGCTCTGAGTCTCCTTCCGCCGTCCTCACCTGGGTTTTCGCTCCATCATACATATCTTTAATTACTCTGGTATATGCCAGTGGTACTCCACTCACCTCCAAGCATCTCCAAAGCACCTCCCTGGGGACTTTGTCGTATGCCTTCTCCAGATCGATAAACACCATGTGCAGATCCTTCTTCCGCTCCCTATACTGCTCCACCAACCTCTGCACCAGGTGGATTGCCTCCGTCGTCGAGCGGTCGGGCATAAATCCGAACTGGTTTTCCGAAATAGACACTATACGTCTCAGCCTCACCTCGACCACTCTCTCCCAGATCTTCATAGAGTGACTCAATAACTTAATCCTCCTATAGTTATTGCAACTCTGAATGTCCCCCTTATTCTTATAGAGAGGGACCATGGTACTCCACCTCCACGCCTCGAGCATCTTTGCCGTCCTGAAGATTTCATTAAACAATCCAGTCAACCACCTTACACCAGCCTCTCCAACGAACTTCCAAAACTTCACCGGTATCTCATCCGGCCCCGTCGCCTTACCCCTTCGCATCCTGCGAACAGCCTATCTAACCTCTTCTACCTTAAAACGTCTATAATAGCTAAAATCCCGACACTCTTCTGAGTGCTCTAGTTCCCCTAACACAATAGCTCTATCCCCTTCGTCATTCAAGAGCCTATGAAAATACGACTGCCATCTCTTCTTAATGTGGCCGTCCTCCACCAACACTCTATCGTCCTCCCCCTTAATGCACCTCACCTGATCGAGGTCACGACCCTTCCTCTCTCCAGCCTTAGCGAGTCTAAACAACTTTTTCTCCCCTCCTTTCTCCTGTAACCCTGCATACAAGCTCTCAAAAGCGGCCGTCTTAGCTGCCGTGACTGCTGACTTCACCTCCTTCCTCGCTAGCTTGTACTCTTTCCTGTTTACCCGCTTCTCCTCTTCGTCCTTACTTTCCACCAACTTAGCATACGCCCCTTTCTTGGTCCCCACTTTCTTCTCCACCTCTTCATTCCACCACCAATCCCCCCGACGGTGCCCGGCCCGGCCCCTAGAAACACCCAACACCTCACTTGCATTCTCCCTGATGCACCTTGCCGTCCTGTCCCACATACTATCCACGTCCCCCCTACACTCCCACACCCCTATTCCCGCCAACCTCTCCCCTATCTCCCACGCATTCACTGGCGTCAGGCTGCCCCACTTAATTCTCGGTCTACACTCCTTAGTCCTCCTCTTTCTATTCTTCTTTATACCCAAATCCATAACCAAGAGCCTATGCTGGGTCGAAAGATTCTCACTCGGGATGACTTTACAGTCCTTACACAACACCCTATCCCCTTTTCTAAGCAACAAAAAGTCAATTTGAGTCCTGGCTACCGCGCTTCGAAAGGTGATCAGGTACTCATCCTTCTTCGGGAAGCCCGAGTTCACTACCACCAGCCCAAAGGCCCTCGCAAACTCCAGTCGGGTCGCCCCCTCGTCATTTCTCTCCCCAAAACCAAAACCACCATGCACGTCACCAAAGCCTCCCGGTAGCGCCCCGATGTGCCCGTTGAAATCCCCTGCTACAACAATCTTCTCCGAACTAGGCACGCCTCTCACCACCTCCTCCAAAGCCTCCCAAAACTGCATCTTCTCCTCCCCCTCCGATCCCACTTGCGGCGCATAAGCACTATACACGTTCAGGGTAAACCCCCGAACGACCAACTTAATAGTCATCAACCTATCGTTGATCCTCTTCACCTCCACTACCTGACCTCTAAGCTCTGCATCTATTAAGATGCCAACTCCATTCCTACGCCTGTCGCTCCCAGAGTACCACAGCTTGTAACCATCCACATCCCTAGCCTTAGACCCTACCCACTTGGTCTCTTGGACACACGCAATGTTGATCCTCCTCTTCCTAAGAATCTTCACAAGCTCTATGGACTTACCCTGAAGGGTCCCTATATTCCAAGACCCAACCCTCAGCCTACCGTCCCGCCCCCCACCCCCCCCCCCCCCTGCGGCCAAACCTTGGCCCCCCTCCCACTCCCGCCCTCTCCTCATCCCCCGCCCCCACTACGGCCCCACTCCCCAACCCCCTCGGACATGACCCTATCCACCCATTACCGCCCACAGCCACAACTACACGAAAGTATAGGAAAATATACAGATATACACGGTGGTAGTATCAAATCAGCAGCAAGGAAATACAAAGCTCACACAAATTCAAAGGAATACTCCCGAAACAAAACTATACTCAATTAGGGGGCAAACACCACCGGACTCAACACCCACCGCCCCAAATACAGGTTCCCAGCCAATAACCCAATCTAAAGCAGTGGAAGAAACGACCACAACAACAGCAACAACAGACAACAGACAATGTCCACAAATTCCACGCAATTCACGGTACAGGGGCTACTACTAGCATAATACTAAGAATGGAATATGAAATAATGAAATAAAATGGAATATGAAATAACGAAAATAACAAAGGTTAGAAGTCACCGGATTACGCTTGGAGCTGCGGCTGCTGGAGACGGAGCGGCGGGTGGCAGCTGGAGATCGGGCGGCGGCTGGCTGGCTGGCTGAAGGCCGAGGTGGGGGGGAGGGTTGGTGTACCCCGGTGGGTGGGTAGGGGGGGTACGGACAGGACAGGTAAGGGTGGGGGAGTGAGGGGGCCGGCGGTTGGGTCGACGCCGGGGACCGGAGGTCGGGGCCGGCGGTCGGGTCGGGTCGGCGTCGAAGGTCAGCGACGGCGCCGGGGACCGGGGACCGGTGCGAGAGGGAGGGAGAGAGGGGAGGGAGAGAGAGAGAGAGAGAGAGAGAGCCGTTTGGGCGGCGCCGGTCGGTCCCAGAGATCGGGCCGGGTCGGGTCGGCGCCGACGGTCGGTGACGGCGACGGGGGCTGGTGACCGGTGCGAGCGAGAGAGAGGGTAGGGAGGAAGAGAGAGAAGAGAGAGAGCCGTTAGGAAGAGAGCACCCTATGAAGATCTATACATGTGAGAAAAGAAAAATCGAATTCAATTTAAAAAGTGGGAGAGAGTGTAATTAATTCCATAAGGGTTGATATTTATGTTATTTACTATTAACAATGATTTTTTCTCATATATTGTTGTCTTGATGAATAGAATTATCTAATACTTTGGTATTTATTGATGTTGGGAAGTGACAAATAACATGTTAAATTAATAAAGGTACTTGTAAAATTGATCTAAACCCCACAATTATAATTAAAAAAAATACATATCACTTGTCCAAAAGAATAATAGTATTTGGAGAAGACGTTATCATTTTGAATACACATTTTTAGATAACTCTCATTTTCTTGTGAAGCTTCCAAGTAATTATATAAAAAGGTAGTTATACTTAACACTTGTAAGTTGTAACTATCAACCATCAACTTAATAAAAATTTTAAACATGTGCTTTGACAAGAATGTCAAATGACTTTTTTTTTTAGTCAATTAATGTTATAGATCAATTATTGGAGTAACAAGAAAAAGGTAATATTCATTGCTTCATTGTTTTTTAGCAAGCAATTGACCAAATTTATTTGACTAAAATGACATTAAAAATAGCCCTGGTGTGGTATTTTTTTCATAATTAATAGATTTTTTTTTTCTTTTCAAAATGTAGTTATTTCAGTATTTACATGTACAATATAATTTTATTATGATATTTGAGCTTAAGTTATATACGTCGTTCATGTGAAAAAGAAGAAGCTGCTTATACACTTGCCTTCACAAATTTAATTGTACGTATTACGTTTTTTACACAATTATTTAATTAATTATTTAATGGCTATAACTTTTCAAAGAATTACGTAAAAAGTAGTTTGATTTACTAACACTCCGGCTATGCTCGAAATACAAAAAAGAATTAAACCATAAAAATCTATTCTACGCAAATATTGGTTGAATTTCTGGCCAAAGATTACATTAACAAAAATTTTGTGAATCACCAAAAATGATGTCATCTAATTAATGACAGCGAATTTAAAATTTAAAGTTCGTGAGTTTCTCAAATTAGTCAAAAAATAAAATCAAATATCAGTAACTACGAAGATTTAAATCCACAACAAAAAGGTCAATTAATTTTTAAAGGTTCCTTTGCTTCACTAGTCTGATAATACACTTTGTTCATGAGTTTCTAACTTATAATTGTTATATATTTAATTACTAAATTTTTCAATATAAATACAGGATCCACACGAAATTTACTGGGTTCCTGGAAATTCCCACCCAACCCCCTAAATCCACACCGGCTCCTGTCTCGAATTATTTATATATATACTTCGTACGTCTCATTTTATGTGACATACTTTGATCGGATACGGAGTTTAAGAAATAAAGAAAGACTTTGTGATGTTTACCAAATAGTCCTTTATTAAAAAATGTACTATTACTATCGTTAATTAAGTGGGATATTATAAGTTGTGGGATCAATAATGATAAAAGTGAAATTATATCTTTAAATAGTTACCAAATAAATAAAGTGACGTTCTTTTTAGAACGAATTAAAAAAAAATTGATGACACATAAAATGAAACGGATGAAAATAGTATTTTCTTTAGTAATAATCATTAATTATGAAGGATTTTTTTTAAAATAATTTTATCCTTTTTGGTTCTTGAACTAGTGCATGTTGTTTTGGTAGTGCGTCTGCACTAATTTGTGATAATTTTATTTTGTTATTATTTAGGAGAAAGGACGAAAATGGCTTGTCGGTCAAAGTATTTTTACAAAAATAACCTTTGAATTCATATTACCTTAAAATAGCCATTTCCATCAAAATTGCCCCTGAATATTGCATTCCTCTTTCTTCCTATTTTTTTTTTTTTTGTTTGTTTTTCACTTAATTGTTAAAACACTTCTTATTTTCCCCTTTTCTTATGCGTCATCTGGACTTTTGTTGTGTTTATTCACGCCTTACCAATCATTAAATATTATTTTCACTAGTTGTTTGATAGGATCCGTGGATCTCAACTTATAGAAATGCCATTTATTGGGACGAGGAATATTTATAGACAGCAAAGGATGTGTCGTACACTGTTTTATGCTATTGAGACAGTATGCTACTTACTGTGCTAATTATATTTTCTTTATGCTTCTAATTCTTTCTGTATTTTTTATGCATAAAATTTTTTCGAAGGATAGCATATCAGACCCACTGCCAATGTATCCTGTGTTTCTTTCTATTCATGCTACTCCTATTGTTAATTGTTTTGGTAATTCATATTAAAAAATTTATTGGAGAGGGAAGTATCCAAATCGCTTTATAAATACAATTGTTAAAGATATATATTTATATATAATAATGATACAGTTTCTATATAATAATTATAGTATTTTTATACGCATTCTATGTAATTTTTAACTACGATTATTATTTAGATACATATTTTATACGACTCTGTATAGTTTCTACATGCATTCTAAAAATGTATCAATCTAGTATAAGAGAGTATCAATTGAATATATGGACACTGCAAGTGAATCAATGTAATATAAAAGTGTATTAATGTGGTATACAAGAGAATCAATTGGGTATAGGGACTGCATGTACTTGCATAAAATTTCCTTTCTCTTTTTTTAAAAGTGTATCAATATAATATAAAAGTGTATCAATTTAGTATAAAAACGTATCAATTGAGTATAGAGACTGCATGTGCCCAATTGGGCCAAATGGCTAAAAAAAGGAATTAAAAATAGCCGACTGGCTACAGTTGTCCACCTTTTCAAATTTCAAATTGTGGCCACTTTTTTTTATAAAATAGCCAGCCCATATCCTTTTCCCTATTATTTATTGTTGTGTTATTTTTTATTATCTTTTGTATTATTTTTTTATATTTTATTTTGAGTCAAGGATATATCGAAAACAACCTCTCTATTAGTTTTGAGTTAATAGTATAATCTACGTATACTCTATCCTCCTCAAACCCACAATGTGAGAATACAATAGGTTTTTTATTGTTTTTATTTTATCCTTATCTATGTCTTTAAGGTATATTAATCTATTTTAATTGAATATTACTTTATTTATGTGTCATCTTCACGCAATTGAGATATCTATAAATAATCTTCAAGAACTATTACCACTTAAAATAGAATGACAAAAAAAAAACTACTTTAATTTCATCTTAAACATCTAAAATAACTAATATGTTATGAGATAATATTCTTTAATTATAAATCACGATAAATAATTTGAGATGGATAAGAGTATAGCAAAGTTAGTACGTACTCTCAACCTTTTTCTTTTCCATATTTTCAATAAGTTAGACAAAGACAACAATAAGTTGAATGATTTATCAAGAAGTCTAAGTTGCCTCATTAATTCCAAAAGCTTCTGAATTGCCTTGCATTTTCTCAGCACCACAGTTTTGACATTTTTTTTAGAAAGAAATATGTATAGTGATGTTTTCGGTTGCTGGACTTTTACCGACTAGGGTGCAATATTCAGGTTGCTTCGTCTAGTAGGACCACGACAGTTGTATTGCTATCACACGACCCAATTATCATTGTTTAGGCTTTTTTTTCCTTAAATTTTTACATGTGTTTCAATATTCGCACTGAGATTCGACTAAATTTGAATTCAACATTGCAGAACATATTTCTTAGGGTGACGCTCCCAATTATATGTTGTAGTTTTGTTACTACTTGTAGTAAGAGAACTCGAATTAGTTGTATAACTGTCCAGATGTTACACATTACGACATCTCAAGTAAAAAACAAAAATAGAAAGTAACTAAATAGGATAATCTTTAATAACATGTCAAGTTTATCTGTCAGTATACAATATTTAGTACACTGACAGTATACAAAACTTAAATTTATTATTTAAGAACATCACAAAAAATTTAAAGAAATTTGTGATCGTCAAAATACACAAATTTCTTAGACGAGGGTATATAGCAAAGGTTTTGCTAGAGGACTTGGGAGCAAATATAAATGTAACACTCCAATTTAATCTACATCAAAATTGATGATTCTACATTATATGTAGGGGATAAACAAGTCATAAGTGAAATATGTGTAATGTAGAGTCCCAATTAAAGAAAATGTGTGTATACATTAATGTGCATCTTAGGTATTTGTGGCTATAAATTATTTTTTCAATGAGTAAAATTTTAAAAAAGAAATATCAAAGCCAAGTACTTACTTATTTCTTATTATTGCTATAAAGATGTAATTCTTTTTACAACACATTAAAAAAAAAAGTTGTCACATACATTGAGATTGAAAAAGTACAATTCATTGGTAGCATGCCCTACATAAAGGATAATAATAAGAACAACATGCTAATATGTGGAGGTTATAGACATAAAATGTCTATTAGGATCAATGTCGTCAAAGTAAGAATTTTCACTAAGTAAACTCAAAATATGAAAAAGGTAAAGATACGAAAAAGTCAAATATAGAAACTCAACATTTACAATATCAATACATATAAAAACAAGTTTACCCTTATACCTACAATATAATTTTCGGTCGAAAGATATTCATCAGACGAACCCTTCGCGCCCCTAGCTAGCTCGATCCAAGAGATCAGCCATAGTTCTATGGGTAGTGAAATATAGATATGCCTTGTGAAAGTTCTTTCCACAACAACTCATCAACAATATTATTGTTATGATCAATCTCATGTTGGTGCAAATGTGCTTTAACACTTGAAGATTCATGAATTGTGCCACCACTAGCCATTTTTTGAGGGTTTTTTCCAGTAAGTTGTTGAACAATTGTCCTAAACTCAGTTGCATTTTTGGCATTTACCAACAATGGACTGTCTATATACTTCACTTTGATGGGTTCTCTTCTTTTGATGTTTTGGTTTTGCATGTCCATGATAAAGGAGGTACGGGTGCAGAGACAGCCAGGAGGTTTGCCTAGAACGTAACACACATATAAATCTTGGAATCTTGAAATGACGTTGGTATTTTATACATAGGATTGAAGAAATTTCCAAGAAATAAACAGGTTGGAAATAAATGGGCACATCACACAAGCATCTTCCAGATGAAAATAATGTTTGAATGAGGTGTAGCAAGTTAGTCAAGGAAAGGTTTTGACATGCATGATCATGCAGAGAAAAATGATATATAGTATGATGCATAAAGCATTCCGCATCTACATAAGGTTCGAGAAAGGGCTGCACCTTAAGGTTGTGTTAGTCTATAAAGAAAAAAAAAAAATGTATTTCTATGTTAGGAAACATGCAAGCTAACATTAAAATTATCGTTTTACCGTTAACAAGATGTTTATAGTGATAAGAAAATGGATTTTATGCCTGAATCAACTCAAAAGTACTTGGCTGGCTCCTGAGATGATGATTGTTCAATATACAACGTAATTAAGGAGATTAAATAATCTATCGATCAGTCAATGATGTGCCGGGACTGAACATTTGAAGCGTGAATATATAATGGATAATATAAGTGGAGGACCCAACATCAGATAAAATCATGAATTAGAATGAGTCTGACTCCAATAAGAAAACGAACATCAGCCTAACTCAACCCTAAAAAC
>NC_061115.1:9234824-9283586 GCF_002878395.1 Capsicum annuum | reverse complement strand
AACAAACCAAACACTCAATAAAAAATAATCTCAGCATAACTAATCTCAACATAACTACATTCCCAACCAAACAGGGTACCAATAAGATTACGCCAGTATGTGTGACAGAGGATAAATTATGAAATTTCAATCAAACCACTAAGAATAACATAAATTACTAATAAAAACACTTATGCGGAAGCTGGAAACAACAATTGCAAATAATCAAACTAGAAACTAAAATTATTTAAGAATATTACAAAGAATTAAAATAAATTTGTGATAGTCAACTATACACATATTCTTAGACGAGGGTATATAGCAAAGGTTTTGCTTTGGGAGCAAGTATAAATGTTACACTCCAATCAAAATTGATTGGTAGCATAAATTGACACAGAAAAAGTACAATTCATTGGTAGCATGTCCCACATAATGGATAATAATAATAAGAACAAGTATGCTAGTATGTGGAGATTATAAACATAAGATGTCTGTTAGGATCAATGGCGCCAAAGCCAGAATCTTCACTAAGTAAACTCAAAATATAAGAAAATAAAGATACGAAGAAGTCAAATATAGAAATTCAACATTTACAATATCTATGCATACAAAACAAGTTTACCTTTGTACATACACTATAATTTTAGGTCGAAAGATATTCAGCAGATGAACCCTTCGTGCCCCTAGCTCGATCCAAGCTAGCTAGCCATAATCCTATAGGTAGTGATATATAGATATGCCTTGTGAAAGTTCTTTCCACAACAACTCATCAACAATATTATTGTTATGATCAATCTCATGTTGATGCAAATGTGCTTTGACACTTGAACACTCATGAACTATGCCACTAGACATTTTTTGAGGGTTTTTTCCAGTAAGTTGTTGAACAATAGTCCTAAACTCGGTTGCATTTTTGGCATTTACCAACAATGGACTGTCTATATACTTCACTTTGATGGGTTCTCTTCTTTTGGGGTTTTGGTTTTGCCTGTCCATGGTAAACGAGATAGGGGTGCAGATACAACCAGGAGGTTTGCTTAGAACGTAACGCGATATATAAATATTATATGCAAGGTATTGGATATATATGTGTGTACTTAATTGTTTTTAGCTCATGGTGAATCTTGAAATGAAATTGGTATTTATATAGTATATGATTGAAGAAATTTCCCAGAAATAAACAGGTTGGAAATAAATGGACACATCACACAAAGCATCTTCCAGATGAAATGAATGTTTGAATGAAGTGTAGCAAGTTAGTCAAGGAAAAGGAAAGATTTTGACATACATGATCATGCAGAGAAAAAGGATATATTACGGTTAGGGGTGTGTATCGGTCGGTTCGGTTTTATGTGTTATTGGTTCGTTTTATTGATTTTCGATTTTTAAATATGTCAAACCAATAACCAACCAATAAGATATTTTCTTATCGGTTTCGGTTTATCGGTTTTTGGTCCTTAACGGTTAGGTTTTCGGTTTAACCAATAAAAAAATACTCATAAAATAGAAATAGTAACAACTAACATACAAAAATGAAATCTTAGTTACCGCCAAAATCCTACGCAATGCATTTTAGTTTACAAGAATCTTCAAACTTGAACTGTATGTTAGTTCGGAAAAAAACTAAATCCTAATTGTTGGAAGCTACTAAATGCTTCAAGCTTTCCAATACGATAATACCCGAGCTTTATATTGTTCCTTTGTTGTCCTGAATTAATTAATACTTGTGATTCACTGAATTGTGAATAAATAGTGCATATATATATATAGAAATATTTATGTATATCACATAAGTAGGGATAAAACAATAATTTAGTGTATCCTTATTGGGTTATCGGTTATGGGTTATCGGTTTAACCGATAACCCAATAAGCTAAAACTGAAATCGAACCGTTTAACCAATAATTTTTTTTTATAAAACCATTAACCCAATAACCTAATACCAATAACCCAATAGCATTTTTATCAATTCAATTTATCGGTCGGTTCGATTTTTGCACACCCCTAATTACGGTTGCATAAAGCATTCTGCATCTACATAAGGTTCGGGAAAGGGCCGCACCTTAAAAGCTGTGTTAGTCTATAAAGAAAAAGACGTTGGACAGCAACCGGCTCTCAATAAACTCCTACTAGACGTCTACCAAGAGCAACTTAAGCTCGATATCAATCCTCAGGAAACAAGCTAACATTAAAGTTTTCGTTTTACCGTTAACAAGATGATTTATAGTGATAAGATAATGGACTTTGTGCCTAACAATTCAAAAGTACTTAGCTCATGAGATGATGATTGTTCAATATATCTACCATGTAATTAAGGAGACTAAATAATCTGTCGATCAATCAATGATGTGTCTGGACTGGACATTGGAAGCGTGAATAATGGATAATATAAAATGGAGGGTCCAACATTGGATAAAATCATGAATTGGAATGAGTCCGACTCTAACAAGAAAATAAACATTAGCCTAACTCAACCCTAAAAATAAGATAATAAGGTGAAGATTTGCTAATAGCCTTACTACACAATATAAGGAGACTAAATAACTCATCGATCACCGATCCGATTTGTGAACTCAATCTATATTCGCGTAAACATCTATAAATATTATTTTAGATCAAAGATTTTAAAAATATTTTTTATCGTTATAAATTTAGTGTCAAATCAAATAATAACACATAAAATTACTACAGTAACCAGATGTCTGAGGTCATTGATTGCTTACATACAGTTGAATATTTCATCCAAGATTTAATTAATTAATTAGAATTTATAAGCTTCATCTGATCATAGACCATAAAATCCAAGAATATATAAATAGTAATTAATTACTGATTAGGAAAATTAGGATAATTGACGTGACCTCTAATGCCAGTCAATGTACGTACATGAACAAATTGATCAATAATTAAATTAGAATTAAAGAACAAGAAAAAACCTTTGGTCAAGAAAAAACTAAAAAGTAAAGTACTTTTGTCTCAATTTATGTATAACATATTTCGCTTCTCAAGATTCAAACAGGGTAAGTTTGATGATGAATTTGGACATGAAATCTTCAATTTTATTTTTTGAAATAAACTTTATACATTTAAAAACTACATAAAAGGTATTGACTATTGAAAATATATGAAAAAATTATGATTAAACATAGATATATTTGAATCTCGAAAAATGAAATATGCCACATAAATTGAGAGGAAGGGAGTGCAATATATTACATTGGCCTCTAGAATTAATGTTATGAAGCCTTCCAGGATGATGTAATTTTTAAATTGAAATGTTAATTGTGAAACTTTCATATTTTTCTTGGGATGTGTTAGTTATGACTTATGATTTCGATTTTATCATGTTCCGTAGATAAAAATTTTTGAAAATATTTTCTTTACGAAAATAAGTTTATTAAAAATGAAGAAGCGATTTCCTTAATGAAAGTAAAGAAAACAAACTACACGTGATTGTGGGCGATGCAATTTTATTAAATTTAAATTCGTATAAAATTCGAATTATATTAAATTCAAAATATATTAGTCCCAAATAAATATTGCGGATTAATATAATTGAATTAATTATTTAAGTCCAAATGTGTATGGATTTAAATAAGTCACAGTATTTATTGGATTAGTCCATTAATTTAGGTTACAAATGATGAGCCCACTTTACTAAGCCCAAAATATTGTCATATTCTAGAGGCCTAAATAAGCGCCACGTGTCAAATGACGTGGCATGCCAAGTCAAGTGAAGGAGCCAATAGGACCGTGCCACATGTCAAAATGATGCAGCAGACCCATGAAATAAAAGCACATAAAAAGGCGCCACATCACTTAAATCTGATTGGTTAAAGGAAGTCCATATTCATCATGACTCTTCCTTTCCTACAACTATAAATACGGGTCTCATAATTTAGAAAAAATGAAAACCCTCAAAACTCTAACAAGTAGCAAGAGAAAACTCGTGGATCAAACACCGCAATTTCTCTGAGAAGCTCAAGTATTCAAATCAAGTTCATCAAGATTCAAGATCAAGACCGCAATATTCAAGAGCAAGCTCAAAAGCCCTTGAATTCAATCACAAGTCAAGATCAAGTCCCTTAAGTCCATCAAATCAAGTTTAAATTTAAGATCAAGCTTTAAACCCTTGAATTTATATTTAAAAAGGCGAATTAGAGGATTCATAGAGATTGTAACACTCGCATTAAAATCAATAAATTGATTGTTGCAGTATATTTTTCTTGTCTCGATTATTTATTTTTTGGCCTCGAAAATTTTACTGTGCTGAAATGGCTTCCAAGAAGGTCGACTCTCAATTAAGTGCTTCCAAGGCTACTGACTCAAAGTTCTTTGCTGAAATAGAAAGTATCCTTGGTGTTACTTTCGGAAGCTTAGGAGCTGTTACAAAGAGAAAGACAGACTTACTAGGACAACAAACACATTCAGTGTTGTCCGCACCAACTCCAGTTGTTGGATCTTCAACCCCAAAGGGAACGAAGTCCAATACAAATGCTTCAGAAGGAGGAAACAGTATCGCGGAATCTCTTAAAAAGACTCTAGCTCTACTTGAGCATTTCGGTTCTAAATACTCTGGCGCGAAGAACGATGGTCGTTCAACAAATGCGTCATCTCCACTTACACCGCATAAGTTGAGCACTTCAAAGATCAACTTATGTGATAATCCGTGTTACTCTCCAACATCTCCGGTGATCATGCATGCAAGCAATGAAAACTGATTCCTCGTCTATGGAGGAGCAGCTTGTGAATCTGACAAAGGCAATTGAAGGCCTGACCAACTATGTTCAAAATCAAGAGGCTAGGATTGATAAGATAGTAGATAGAGTGAAAGGCCTGATAGATGGAGAATTTAGCCATGCACCGGGGAAAACTCCAGAGGTTCATGAGATAGAAAATCCTGTGAAACAAACACCACCTACTAAAGAGGTGCAATCCTGTGAAACAAACACCACCGACTAAAGAGGTGCAAGTTTCTTCTGAGGAAATAATCCCGATTAGGCAATTAAGGAAATTTATTAAAGGGACCCACAAATACAAGTATGATGTTGTCACCAAGTCTTCCCTTGCGTATGCCAAGCCCTACACTGCGAGGATAGATAGCCTCAAAATACCTGCCGGCTATCAACCCCCCAAATTTCAACAATTTGAGGGCAAAGGGAACCCAAAATAGCATGTTGCACACTTTGTTGAGACATGTAATAATGCTGGAACTTACGGTGACTATCTTGTCAAACAGTTTGTTCGTTCCCTAAAGGGAAACGCCTTTGATTGGTACACAGACCTTGAGCCTAATTCCATTGATAGCTAGGAGCAATTGGAACACGAGTTCCTAAATCGCTTTTATAGCACAAGGCGTATAGTGAGCATGATAGAGCTTACAAATACTCGACAAAGAAAGGATGAATCAGTCATCGACTTTATCAATCGATGGAAAAATGCGAGTCTAAACTGCAAAGATAGGCTCAGTGAAGCTTCTGCAATAGAGATGTGCGTCCAAGGAATGCACTGGGGGCTTCTCTACATCTTACAAGGAATTAAACAAAATCTTTTGAAGAGTTAGATACTCGTGCTCACGACATGGAGTTGAGCATATCTTCTGCTGGAAAGGAAGGAGCGTCTATTCATAACCCAGAGAAAGGATAAACAAAAATCCAAAATATGGGGTAAGTTTGTCCCTAAAAATAATAACAAAGAATCCATGAATATCGACGTGTCTCCTGTGAAGGTTACCATAAAGGTAAGCAAGAAGCAAAGTGTGAAAACGATTTCTGGAAGACGTCCAAATCAGAAAACTTTGAAGGAGATGCAAGAAAAGGAATAACCTTTCCTTGATTCTGATGTTTCTGAGATTTTCAATGAATTCCTTGAGTATAAGCTCATTGAACTCCCAGAGATGAAGCGTCCCAATGAAGCTGGAAGGACCAATGACCCTAATTATTGCAAATATCATAGGCTCATAAGTCATCCCCTCGAAAAATACTTTGTCTTTAAAGATAAAGTCATGCAACTGGCAAAAGAGAAGATTTTCTTCGACGATAAGACAACCAGTTCTCATCAAATATCCATCACTTTTGGATCGCTCGACCCAGTCCAAATATGTGTTAGAGAGCATAATAAGGAAATATTAGAGCCCGACAGGTCTTCAATTAACAAAGACGATGATAAAGGTTGGACTCTGGTGACAAGATGCTGACACAAGAAGACGAGTCTACAAAAAGAGACATACGAGCAGCCAACCGGAAGGAGAATGGTGAAGAATCCAAGGAAACAAAAATTGGTTGAACTTCCAAAGAAGACGAGGGTGGCAGAGCTTCACCATCAGAAACCTTAGCGTCCGGTGAATTTAGAGAAATTCTTACCGAGTTGGTTCCATAAAAATACTGCACAAGTCAACCTTGAGGCATCTTGTTTTAATACTGCCAAAGAGGGGGCAAAGGGTGAAAATATACCCAAAGAAATTACCGCTTGTTGAACCTCTCGGTCAAGAAGCACATGTATGTGATACAAAAATCACATTCACAAATTACGATCTTCAGCTTGGTGATGCCTTACATAACCGTCCCTTATACATGGTGGGTACACTTTTGGGAAAGAATATCAATAGAATCTTGATAGACGAAGGATCCAGAGTCAACATCCTGCCCATCCACACGATGAAAGAACATGGCATATCTACTGACGAACTGAATGAAAGTCGTATAATAATCCAAGGCTTCAATCAAGGGGGCCAGAGGGCCATAGGATCTATCAAGTTGGTGATTCGTATGGATAATTTTAAATCAAATACAATGCATGTGATTGATGCCAAAACTTCATATAATATATTACTTGGTAGGCCTTGGGTACACGGGAACAAAATTATCTCATCCTCTTACTATCAATGCTTGAAGTACCTCGAAGGCAGAGTGGAAAGAAAGGTAGTTGCTAATGATAAGCCATTCACTGAAGCTGAAGCACACTTTGCTGATGCAAAATTCTACTTGAAGAATTATATCGTGAATGAGAAAAGGGTTGAAGATGTCGCCAAGACCAAGTGTGATGATATTGCATCTAAGAAGGCCGCGGTAACTGTTGAAAAAATTGCCACCAAGAATCCTCTCTCCACTTCAAATAAAGAAAGTGTCGCTCCTACGAAAAAGAAAGTAACTCTTGTTCTTCGCTACGTGCCAAAGGTAAAGAAAGAGAAAGATCATTCACATTATGCCCAAGATAATGTGCTAAAGGGACTAACTTTACCTATCAGGAGGATTGACGCAATAAATCCATCCTCAATGTTACTTGGAGAAGTTATGGCTCAAAATCCGCCATAAGATATGACACTTTCTACGAAGCGTGCAAAAGAGGACTTCGATCCAAATGCATACAAGCTATTTGTAAAGGCAGGATATAATCCAAATGAGCCATCAAGGTTGGGCAAACTTCCATCGAAAGGTACAGCCAGGCAGGCACGTGAAGGCCTAGGATACACGCAGCCACCTCCAATTTGCATCTCCATAAGAAGGGGAGTCAGTAATCACATCACCGTGGAAGAAGAATCCACTGCTGATAATAAAAGACCCTCTGTATTTGACCGACTTGGTGGGTCGACTGCAAGAACTTCTGTGTTTGAAAGGTTGAGACCTCTAAAAAAAAGAAAATCAGCAAGTGTAAGAGGAGTTGTCAAAGCACGATGATGCACTCTTTACTTAAAATACAAAAGGATTTCCAAAGTTTGATTCCTTCTAGAATGAAGCAACAGAAGAAACTTGTAGTTTCATTCAATGAGTTGCTAAAAGTAAAGGCGCATATTGTGGTTTATACTAAGCAACGCAAAGAAAATAAAGAAAGTGTTGGCTCCTCATATTATGTTACGATCCAGAATGAGAAAAATATCTCATCTCGAATGAAGGTAGATGAAGAGATAGAAGATATCTTTTGGTGTTATCATATATCCATCAATGACAATGATCCTCAAGAGGAGGAAGATGTTGGAGATGCTCTATCGCAACTTGAAGAAGGAGTAAAGGCCACAATAGATCCCTTAAAGGAAGTTAATCTTGGAACCGATTAAGAACCAAGACCAACTTACCTGAGTGCGTTTCTAGAAGTGGAGAAGGAAATTGCTTATATGGACATACTCAAAGAATATATGGATTTCTTTGCCTGGTGCTATAAGAAAATGCCTGGCTTAGATCCAAAAGTAGCGGTCCATCAGTTGGCGGTCAAGAATGGTGCCCGTCCTGTTAAGCAAGCCCAAAGACGCTTTAGGACGGAGTTGGTTCCTTTGATTGAAAATGAAGTTAACAAACTCATTGAAGAAGGCTTTATTCGTGAAGTCAAATATCCCACATGGATTTCAAGTATTGTTCTAATACGAAAGAAGAATGGCCAAATTCGTGTTTGTGTCGACTTTCGGGATCTCAACAACGCATGCCCTAAGGATAATTTTCCAACCCCCATATCAGAGTTGATGATTGATGCCACTACGGGTTATGAGGTAATGTCCTTCATGGATGGTTCATCTGGCTACAACCAAATCCACATGGCGCCAAAAGATGAAGAGCTCACTGCATTTCGTACGCCCAAAGATATTTATTGCTACAAGGTGATGCCTTTTGATTTAAAGAACGCTGACGCCACTTATCAAAATTCTATGCAGAACATCTTTGATGGCCTACTCCATTAAAATATGTAATGCTATGTAGATGATCTAGTGGTGAAGTCAAGAAAGAGAGATGACTACTTAAAAGACCTAAGAATAATATTCAAGTTACTTCGAAGATATCAACTTAGGATGAATCCGTTGAAGTGTGCCTTTGGAGTTACTTCCGGAAAGTTTCTTGGCTTCATTGTGCGACACTGAGGAATTGAAATTGATCAAGCCAAGGTCGATGCAATTTTAAATATGCTCGAGCCTCGAAATATTCATGAGTTGAAAAGCCTTCAAAGAAGGCTAGCATATTTAAGGAGGTTCATCTCAAACGTGGCCAAAAAATGTCAACCATTTAGTTGTCTCATGAAGAAGGATACTCCCTTCGAATGGGACCAAGCTTGTAGTAATGCCTTTGAGAGTATTAAATTATACTTAATGAATCCACCAGTTTTTGCGGCACCCATACCTAGAAAACCATTGATACTCTACATCGCGACACAAGAGAGGTCAGTTGGAGCATTACTGGTTCAAGAAAATAGTGAAGGCAAAGAAAACTCACTTTACTATCTGAGTAGAATGATGACACCAAATGAGCTGAAGTATTCTCCGATTGAAAAGTTATGTTTGGCATTGACTTTCTCTATCCAAAAGATGAAACACTACCTTCAAGCTTATATTGTCCGTCTTGTGTCCACGACAAATCCCATCAAGTTTGTGATGTCGAAGCCAGTCTTTAGTGATCGACTTACAAGATGGTACCTTTAATTTCAGCAATTTGAGATTGTGTTCATTCCCCAAAAGGCTGTAAAGGGACAAGCACTGGCTGACTTCTTGGCAGACCACCCGATACCTGATGATTGGGAACTGAGCGATGAACTTCCTGATGAAGATGCAATGGTTATTGAAGCTTGACCCCCATAAAGGATGTACTTTGATGGTGCCACACATCGAGATGGAGCTAGTGCCGGTGTAGTGTTTGTCACTCCACAAGAAGAGGTCATCCCATACTCTTTTACCCTAACAAATCGTTGCTCTAATAATGTTGTTGAATATCAAGCTTTAATACTTGGACTAGAGATGGCAATTGACATGAAACAACTACAATTACAAGTCTTTGGTGACTCCCAATTGGTGATCAAGCAGCTTTTGGGAAGCTATGAAGTCAGAAAGCCTGAGCTACGATCATATCATGATTATGCACAGAAGTTGATGGGATGGCTTAGGGGAGTAACCCTCCAACATGTGCCAAGGATAGAAAATAAGCAAGCTGATGCCCTAGCTGCTCTGGCCTTAACCCTGACTCTTCCAAATCAGATCCAAGTTACTGTCCGCCAAGAATGGATAGTACCGCTGTCAGATAAGGATGCAGAAAATAAGGTTGAATACCTCATTGCCGTTTCTGAAGCTATAAAATAAAATTGGCGACAAACTATTATTAATTACTTATGTTATGGGATACTTCCAAAAGATCCAAGGAGAAAGACTGACATTCGTCATCGTGCACCTAGCTTTCTTTACTACAAAGACACATTGTACAGAAGATCATTTGAAGGAGTACTCTTATGGTGTTTGGGAGAGGAAGAAGCAATTCAAGCTTTGCAAGAAGCGCACTCGGGAGTTTGTGGATCACATCAGTCTGGACCAAAACTTTATTTTCACATTAAAAGAATGGGATATTATTGGCCAACGATGGTGAAAGATTGCTTGGACTATGCTAGAAGATGCAAATCTTGCCAATTCCATGCAAACTTTATACATCAACCCCCAGAAGTACTACATCCAACTGTAGCGTCTTGGCCATTCAATGCTTGGGGAATAGATGTTGTTGGTCCACTACCAAAGTCTTCTGGTGGATACTTATACATCTTGACCGCAACAGATTACTTCTCGAAGTGGGCCAAAGTTGTTTCTATTAAGGAAGTAAAGAAAGAAAATGTTGCGAACTTCATCCGAGTAAATATCGTCTACCGCTTTGGAATCCCTCAATAAATAATAATTGACAATGGCAAGTCGTTTGATAACAAACTGATGAATAAGATTTGTGATCTCTTTGGTTTCAAGCAGCACAAGTCCTCTATGTACCATGCTGCCGCCAATGGTCTAGCTAAAGCATTCAATAAGAATTTATGCAACTTGTTGAAGAAAGTCCTCTCCAAATCCAAATGAGACTGGCATGAGCGGATGGAAGAAGCTTTGTGGGCATATAGGACAACTTACCGTACCCCGACGCAAGCAACCCCATACTCACTTGCTTTTAGAGTTGAAGCAGTTCTGCCACTTGAGCGTCAAATACCTTCTTTGAGACTGGCCATTCAAGAAGGGCTCACTGATGAAGAAAATGCTAAGTTGCGTCTTGCGGAGTTAGAAGCTCTTGATGAGAAGAGGCAGGAGGCTCAACAAAATCTTGAATGTTATCAAGCCCGGCTATCTCGTTTTTTCAACAAAAGGGTACACTTAAGGTGCTTCTAAGTTGGAGATCAAGTCCAGTAAAAAGGCCCATTATCACTTCTCATAAGTCTGGGGGCAAATTCACCTCGGAGTGAGATGGACCGTATGTCGTACAAGAGGCCTATTCAAATAGTGTTTACAAGCTTGTCGGCAGATAACGTGAGGGTTGGCCCCATCAATGCCAAGTTCTTGAAGAACTACTATCCTTGAAGGAAGATGACACTCCTTAAGGCACGAGTATAAACTGCATGTACACTTCTTAAGGCACGAGTATAAACTGCATGTACACTCCTTAAGGCATAAATATAAACTGCGTGTACACTCCTTAAGGCACGAGTATAAACTACATGGCCACTCCTGGCCCACATAAGTATAAACTGTGTACGACTAAAAAAAATGATGAAAGTCCGCTAGGTTGAAAACCTCAAAAGAGGCGGCCTAGGAAAAAGTTAGGACACAAAAAAAATACTCACCCAGAACTATGTTGTGACTTGATCATCTTTACTGAGGTACGTAGGCGCTTGAAATTTCATTCTGAGTTCAGTTGCATGAGTGTCAAAAAAAATATATGTTCCTGCAGTATCTACCATATTGATACCAAGTATGAAACTATTCTAATTAAATTTTGGACTTACTTTAAATATCTGTGACTCAATGGGGGCAACCCATTGAAAAGAAAGAGAGTTCCTTCAAGAGGATTTGGAATGCCAAAGCTCTCCAAGCCTACAACTAAGAGGATTTCAAAATTTCCATGCCTTAAGGTGGACAAAATTTGTCACTTTGCACCTTAAGCTGGTCTCTTACGGGTTTATCCTTACAAGGATATCAAAATTTTCATGCCTTAAGGTGGACAGAATTTGTCCCTTTGTACCTTAAGCTGGCCTCTAACGGGTTTATCCTTAAAAGGATATCAAAATTTCCATGCCTTAAGATGGACAAAATTTTCCCCTTTGCACTTTAAGTTGGCCTCTAACGGGTTTATCTTTAAAAGGATATCAAAACTTCCACACCTTAAGGTGGACAAAATTTGTGCTTTTGCACGTTAAGCTGGCCTCTTATGGATTTATCCTTACAAGGATTTGCACTTTAAGCTAGCCTCTAACGGGTTTATCCTTAAAAGAATATCAAAATTTTCATGCCTTAAGGTGGACAAAATTTATCCCTTTGCACCTTAAGTTGGCCTCTAACGGGTTTATCCTTAAAAAGATATCAAAACTTCCATGCTTTAAGGTGGACAAAATTTGTCTCTTTGCACCTTAAACTTGCCTCTAATGGGTTTATCCTTAAAAGGATATCAAAATTTCTATGCCTTAAGGTGGACAAAATTTGTCCCTTTGCACCTTAAGTTGGTCTCTAATGAGTTTATCCTTAAAAGAATATCAAAATTTTTATGCCTTAAGGTGGACAAAATTTGTCCCTTTGCACCTTAAGTTGGCCTCTAACGGGTTTATCCTTTAAAGGATATCAAAATTTTCATGCCTTAAGGTGGACAAAATTTGTCCCTTTGCACCTTAAGCTGGCCTCTAACAGGTTTATTCTTACAAGGATATAAAAATTTTTATGCCTTAAGGTGGACAAAATTTATCCCTTTGCACGTTAAGCTGATCAACAAAAGCCCATACTTAAAGAAGACCAACGCATAAATGCATCAATGAAAGGGTCCATACTTAGAGAAGATCATCGCATAAATGTATCGGTGAAAGGGCCCATACTTAAAGAAAATCATTGCATCTTCAAGCAAAATTGGTCGGGTCTTGAGGTGACGAAGCCTCGCACACCTTAAGTGACGTCCACCGCCTTCAAGAAAAAATTAGTCGGGTCTTGAGGTGACGAAGACTCATACACCTTAAGCCGACGTCCATCGTCTTAAGAAAAAATTGGTCGGGTCTTGAGGTGACAAAGCCTCGCACACCTTAAGCCGACGTCCACCGTCTTCAAGTAAAATTGATCGGGTTTTGAGGTGACGAAGCCTCGGACACCTTAAGCCGACGTCCACCGTCTTCAAGCAAAATTGGTCGGGTCTTGAGGTGATGAAGGCTCGCACACCTTAAGCCGACGTCCACCGTTTTCAAGCAAAATTGATCGAGTCTTGAGGTGACGAAGCCTCGCATATCTTAAGCCGACGTCCACCGTCTTCAAGCAAAATTGGTCGGGTCTTGAGGTGACGAAGCCTCGCACACCTTAAGCCAACGTCCACCATTTTTAAGAAAATATTAGTCAGGTCTTGAGGTGATGAAGCCTCGCACACCTTAAGCCGACGTCCACCATCTTAAAAAAAAAATTGGTCGGGTCTTGAGGTGATGAAGCCTCGCACACCTTAAGCCAACGTCCACCGTCTTGAAGTCAAAATTGGTCAGTCTTAGAGTGTACGAAGGTAAAGTTAAACTCTTGCACCCTAAGCCAATTGTTACATATTGCTATTTGTTTCAACCCTACAAAAAAGGGGGGGGAGGGGGAGAGACAAGAAAGAAAGTAAAAACACAAATAGAAAGGATGTTACCTATCAGAGCGCTGCGATCATGAAAGTTGTATATCACCAACTTGGATTGATATAAGATGCCTTGATGAGAATAAATCCCTCAAAATAGAGTTTTAATCAATCAAAGCTCCCTTTGATGGTGATGGTTCCACATCAAGATATAAATTATTTAGTGAGGCGATGCAAATCTAGAATCCTCTGCCGGACAACATATAAAATCGCCTTCAAAAAAATCATCCAGAACAATTCAAAAAGTTTTAAAATTTAAATTTTGGATATGTTATACATGCATATTTCAGGCATCTATAGGATCAAGCGGATCATAATTTTGATACTCTCACATTGACATATAATTTTTTAGGTGATATCACGTGAATCTGAAATTGTTGATGCATCAAAAGTCAATGTTGATTTCGGAATAACACCTGAAAATATCTCGATTGTATTAAATTATGAATTTTGGATATGTTATAGATCTTTGTGTCTAGTTTCACAAGAATCAAGCGACTTGTGATTTCATCCTTCCTACTTCAAGATATAAAAGTTTTAGTAAAGACGCGCAGATCTGAAATTTTCAGCATGATAAAATTCAGGGCTAACTTCAAAAAAATTATCGAGATTTATATTGAAGGAATTAAAAGCTGAATTTTGGATATATTATAAATCTCGAAGTCTACTTTCTGGAATATCAAACGGTTCATAATTTTGATATTCCTACAATTAAATATGATTTTTTTACCACTAATATGCAGTGCTAAAAAGGAGTGACGAAAATAAGAGAAAAGTAGGAGGGAAAGAAATTACCTCAATATTGTTGATGGCTTGAAAACCCCCAAAATTGATATTGAAAAAGTGAGGAAACTACATCCTTTTATAGAGTTATAGGATGAATGTTTTCTTCTCCAATATAAATTCAGATTGGAATAACTTCCATCTCCAAATTCAAATTGGAGATTGTTTCTTTCTCCAATATATATTCAGATTAGGATAGCTTTCATCTCCAAATTCAAATTGGAGATTGTTTTCTTTTCCCATACAAATTCAAATTGGGGGTTATTTCCTTCTGCCATACAAATTCAAATTGGAGGTTGATTTTCTTCTTCCATACAAATTCAAATCGGAGGTTGTTTTCTTCTCCCATACAAAGTCAAATTGGAGGTTGTTTCCTTCTCCAATCTAAGTTTAAATTTTCTGATTAAGTAAGGCAATGAAAAAGTCTTCCAAAACTGTTTGGAATTGGATATCATGTCTCACCAACGGGTCTTAAGTATAGAGATTCATGAAAAAAAAATAAAAGAGTTTTGAAAGACAACATCAATATGGTTCGGCTTTAAAATTTTTGAATGAGGTGTTCTTATGTATGGGAAATTGTTGAAGCACGAAGGAAATATGTTTAAATATTCATACTTCAAGGCTAGTCTCCAAAATATTAATTGTCTCGACAAGTCTTGAAGTAGGGGGCATTTGTGGGCGATGCAATTTTATTAAATTTAAATCCGTACAAAATTCGAATTATATTAAATTCAAAATATATTAGTCCCAAATAAATATTGCGGATTAATATAATTGAATTAATTATTTAAGTTCAAATGTGTGTGGATTTAAATAAGACCCAATATTTATTGAGTTAGTCCATTAATTTGGGCTACAAATGATGAGTCCACTTTACTAAGCCCAAGATATTGTCATATTCTAGAGGCCTAAATAAGCGTCACGTGTCAAATGATGTGACATGCCAAACCAAGTGAAGGAGCCAATAGGACCGTGCCACATGTCAAAATGATGCAGCAGACCCATGAAACAAAAGCCCATAAAAAGGCGTCACATCACTTAAATCTGATTAGTTAAAGGAAGTCCATATTCATCATGACTCTTCCTTCTCTACAACTATAAATAGGGGTCTCATAAGTCAGAAAAAAGCAAACCCCCAGAACTCTAACAAGTAGCAAGAGAAAGCTCGTGGATCAAATGCCGCAATTTCTCTAAAAAGCTCAAGCATTCAAATCAAGTTCATCAAGATTCAAGATCAAGACCACAATATTCAAGAGCAAGCTCAAAAGCCCTTGAATTCAAGCACAAGTCAAGATCAAGTCCCTTAAGTCCATCAAATCAAGTTCAAATTCAAGATCAAACTTTAAGCCCTTGAATTTATATTTGAAAAGGCGAATCAGAGGATTCACAGAGATTGTAACACTCGCATTAAAATCAATAAATTGATTGTTGCAGTATATTTTTCTTGTCTCGATTATTTATCTTTCGACCTCGAAAATTTTATTGTCCAATAGTGACATTCCGCATATTGTGTCCTCTCCATCTTCCAACAACTCATCTTTGCTCCACCCCTATAGCCCCAACTCCACCCCGTACCCCACCTTTCGTAATATTTATCTAAACATTATACAAATATTTTTTTGATAATATGCTTGGCTTACGTATCATATTTAAGAAAATAAACAAGAAACCTATTTATTTTCTTAGAAAATATTTTTCAGAAAAATAGTTTTTATAATAGCATTTTCCTTCGTACCGAACACACCTTATATTTTCATTAAATTTCCAAATCTTTTTATCTGTCTAGAACTAGAATTATATATAGTTGGTGCTATCATCATGCATGATGAAATTATAAACATACTTTGATATTTTTTTAATACTGAATGGACTTTGATTTGACAATATTTACATTATCTGGCATGCATGTCAACATATATAATAGCTGCTGGATTGAACAATTCAATAACGTAACATTCTATTTTCAGTTTTAGTATGTATAATATTATCTTGTTATATCTAGTAATTTAATGGTTCCAACGTTCTCATTTTACCCATAGGGGCACTTTTAATTTTTTAAAAAAATATTTATGCTGATAAACGTTTCTGTCAGTGTCATGCATATATATATACTATATTCCAACCACGTAGCATTAAATGTCAAAGCACATGGGAACTTTATATTATAAAAATTGATAACATAAGTAAGATTCCAAAATATTTCTTTAAATTAAGTGTATTACGTACATCATGAATGATACATCATGTAAAGTAGAGATGACGAACTAAGTCAAAAATAAAGGTCCTCGTGGTTGATGACTCATGCTGAGAAGAGTCAAAAATGTCATTAGCTAAGTTGGTGTGTGAATGTAAAACAGACGGAATAAATAGGAGGAAAAATGAAATTTTACAGTCAAGTTTTTCTATATTGGTGGGAGAAAAAATTTTTATTGTGTTTATATTAAGAAACACTTTTCGATTTGGATAGTGATACAAGAACAAGAGATGTCTCGGATCGTTGACGTCGTCACTCGCTCTGCTTCGACTTTGTCAAATGATCCAGAAATTAATTTTTTGGATAAAATTTAATTGAAACTTGAAAAACAAGTAAAGTTTTAATCCAAAAATTCAATGAAAATGTTTTACTCCATTTGGCGACACATTTCAAACGCAGTGCAAACACATACACAATGCACCTCGAAGGGACGCGACCCTTCGAGGAAGAGACACACTGCAAAAGGTGCGACCTGCACGCACAGACCTGGCGCAGGCTGCTGGAACTGCAGAAGCCACTGAAAAGTGCTAACAGTCACCTGAGGTTGCAGGCTTGGCGTAGGTCCAACACAGACCAGACACAGGTGACGTACTATTTCATAAGGTTGTATTTTTTTATGCACCATTACTTCCTTTTCGAAGGGACACTTAATGACTATAAATACTTGAGCTTTTTCTCAAGTAAAGATATGATTTTGGGTGGAAAAAAAACAATCTTCTTCTCTTCTGAAAAACTCTCGTGTGATCATCAAATCGTTGACTGAGTTTGAAGTTTCTGAAAAATTGAGGTAACGCTATTTTCAGAAAGAGAATCATTTTATCCTATAAGGAAAGATTCTATAATCTTGGGTACTTGAGGAGAATAAATTTCTTAAGGATACACAGTGCATTCGGTAGACTTAATTCTACTATTTTCTGCTTCATCTTCTTTCTTAAAGGTTATAAGCACTTCATTTTGATAGTTCATTTAATTATTCATTTAAACTTGTGTTTGAAGTTGGTGTAACTTCATTGTAATTTTTGAAAGTTGTTCTTGAACTTATTAGTATTAAAGTTTGAGTTGAAATATACAATTTTTTTAAATGTATAATATATAAAAGGAAGACTATTATACACATAAACGTCCACGGTTATGCAGGAGTTTCTTGCGCTATACTCCGAGGGCTCCAACTCGCATATCGACATGAATATCTTTCTCTTTGCATTATAGTGAATTCGGTAGAGGTAATAGACGCTCTATTCGATCCACTTCCTGTCTACTCACATATAATTGATGATTGCATTGCAGGTCCCTCCTAAATTACTCCATGATTCGCCTATCTACCACATGTACAGGGAGTTCAACATGGTAGCAGATAGTTTGATAAACTTTGATGCATCAATTACAGAAAGTGGCATCACATTTTGGTCGAAGCTCCTCTGATCTCTTCGTATTTGCACTCCTGGATAAAGATAGGGAAAGGTTTAGTATTAACAGGCCCCATCCCAATTTCTCGGGTTTCTGTCATCCTATGTTTTGTAATGCAGTTAGTCCTGCACCTCATACTTCGAACGCTTGTGTTTGTAATAATGTCTTCTGACACTTTCCTATACTGTTTTAATATATACTACTAATCATATTTTAGAAAAAAAAATAAAAAATCTAACACCGACAAAATTTCCACTCGAATGACTTGTTACCGTGAAAATCCTACATATGAAAATATGAAAAATTATTATTATTGTAGGTCTCTGCATTGGTGGGTTAAAAGTTTATTCTATCTATTATATGATCTTGGTGTATTTTTTCTATTTAAGCTAATTTATAAGGTTGAATCATCATTATTTATTTATTTATTTTTACTTGAATTCACCTTAACTTGACGCCACAGTATATATACTTCCCTTAAGAAAATAAGTTACTATTAGTTATGAATACTCTTTGTTTTAGTTATATGTCATTTTCTTCTTTAGTAATTTTTTTAAAAATTCTTTTCTGTATTTTGTAGCTCTATAATTTTAGCATCATGTATGGTATGTTAAAGACAATAAAACTCAAAAATACCTCGATGCGATATGTACATATATATCAGCATAAAATTCAAAATTCTTCATTATTTATTTCAAATTTCATGTGCACATACAAAGGATCAACTTATTGCTAGAATACACTTCATGATGAATTGTTTCATTCATCACTCTGATTCTCCATATATTGTCCACAAAAATCAGAAACAACAACAACAACAACAACTCGGTGCACAATGCATCCCGTTGCACCAACAATCCCGCATTCGCAAAGTTTAGAAATGGACCGCAACCCGAGATAAAAAAGTAGAAAGTAAGAACCATAGAACACTACTAGTAATCTAGATAGTGATATATGTATATGACTTGCATGTGAAACTTCACAAAACATCTCGCATTAGCAGAGTTTGGAAAAGCACCGCACACGCACTCCGAGGAGAAAAAATAGAGAGAAAGAACCATAAAACCCTACTAGCTAGTAATAATCTAGATAGTGAGTGATACATGTTAATGCCTTGCATGTGAAAAAAGTTCACAAAACATCTCGTATTAGCAAAGTCTGAGAAAGTACCGCACGCACGCACTCCGAGGAGAAAAAATAGAAAGAAAGAAACATAAAACACTACTTACTATCTAGTAATCTAGATAGTGATATATGTTTATGCCTTGTGAAAGATCTTTCATTAGTAATTCCTCCACATTACTATTATTATTACTGTGTGCTAATTTGACCCTTGAAGAAGATTCATGAATTGTGCCACCACTTGCCATTTTTTGAGGGGTTTTTCCAGTAAGTTGTTGAACAATTGTCCTAAACTCAGTTGCATTTTTGGCATTTACCAACAATGGACTGTCTATATACTTCACTTTTATGGCTTCTTTTTGCTTTGGCCCATCCATAATTTCTATAATTTTGTACTATTTTGCACTTTGTGTGATCAAGTGAATCTTGAAATAGTGGTATTTATACATAGGATATTGATGAAATTTCCAAGAAAGAAAGAGGTAGGAAATTAACAGACACAAGCAGCTCAGCTTCCTGTGTATGTGTTTCAATGAATCATAGTCAAAAGGAAAGATTGTGACATGACCATGCATAGAAAATAGAGTAAAGCATCTGGGTTCTCTCGAACTAGGACCAAATTTGTTACGGCGCACTCCAACTTCACGAGGTCCTATTACTTTTTTTGAATTTAATTTTAGCGTATTTTTGTCGTCCTTTCTAGCTGATGTGACACCTTTTTATCAATCTTTGTAGCGGAGGTGGCACCTTTGATGTGATCTCCATTTTATTTAATAAAGATGTCACGTCAACACAAAAGACCGACAAAAAGTAGGCTAAAATTGAAGTTAGGGGTTAATAGGACTCCTGTGAATTTGAAATGTGTCTTAGCAACTCTAGTCATAGTTCAGTGTGGTACTGAATGCTTATCTCTAGAAAATATAGAGATTTGTTTTAGAAATTAGAGAGATTTTCTTTTTGGGGTCTTTTCCTTGGTGTTTGATATTTATAGCGAGATTTGGATTAATTTGTATTCACGCATGTAAGTTCCATAAAAGGATAGTTAGTGGACAAAGAAATTAAAACTATTACTCTCTCCACCTCAATTTATATCACATTTTTCACTTCTCAAAAATTATTTTATCTAATTTTTTGACGTTAAATTGGATTAGATCGATTCACTAATTTCAAACTTAAATTCAGATATTCAAAGACTAAACGAAAAGTACTGTTATAAATTATAATTCTTCTCATATCAATACGATAAAAATACATTTTAAAAAAATTGACCAAAATTTACATCGTGTTAATATCAAAAATGAAAAATATTATATAATTGAAATAAAAAATTAAATATCTATGAATATTTTGTGAAAATAGAGAGGGGAGAGTGTCTTAATGTTGATCATCAAGGTGTGTGAACCAAATAAAATTCCTAAAGTATCTATATCTCTTACATCATTGATTGCTTAAATATAAAGGAATATTTTTCTCTTGCATTAATTAGAAGGCTTATGTCATAGTCCATCAAATTCAAGAATATATAACCAACGATTAATTAATGATATTGTTGAATCTATGTGTCAACACGTCAGATCTAACTCAAATTCAAAAATTAGCTTATGAGATCACGGAGATTAAATCATACGTATAAAAAGATCAAATATGCAATATCTGATTGGTATGTGGGATAACTCATTATTTTCATACACTTAAATATGCACAAGTATGATTTTTTTATATGTTAAATAAGTGAAAATTCTTTTTGATAATGAATTAATAATGAGACACTAATTCAAAATTTATAATATATAAGAACATGATCCTTGAATCTAACTTTACCCCAATGCCTAAAAATCATTAAAAAGACTAAATATTTAGACATTTCATATGGGACAACTCAACAATCTGAAGCTTCTTCTAAGTAGTTTTTTAATTTTTTTTATAATAATAATAATAATAATAATAATAATAATAATAATAATAATAATAATAATAATAATTTAAAAAAAAAAAATCTTGGCCAAGAAGAAAGTGTCTATTATATTAGCCTCTACAGTACGTGCATGATTCCAAATTTGATATCGAAGATACATGTTAAATAAATAAAATGTACACACTTTCTCAAGAGGGCGAAATTAGAATATCGGCTATGAAAGTCAGTAGTTTTAATTAAAACAACCTTGTATTTGTATTAAAAATTTATTGAATATACAGAGATCATTAATATAGAATTCAGAAGCTTTAAAAACTAGAATCCAAAATTCATAAATTTCAAATACTATTAGCTCCGTCTCCGATTTGTAATCCCATAAGCTTTTAGACTAATTAATCACATATCCTTCAATAATCATGACCTAGTGACAGAAGTCCGATTATGAATTCACGTGAACCCATTTCATAAGTATCTATAAATATTTGTGTGTAAATTATTTATTTCTATAATATTATTTTGAAATCACGTAGAATTCCATAAATTTCAAATTCTGAATCTATCTCGACCTAATAAACATGCACGTGGTATATATAAGGGTGAGCGTTCGGTATTCGATTCGGTATTTTTAATGTTCGGGTTTGGTAATTCGGTAATCGGTATTTGAATGTAGATACCACATACCATATTTATAAACATCGGTTCGGTAATCGGTAAATTAAACTTTTGTTCGGTATGGTATTTGATAATACCATATTAAAGTTGGAGAAGTGTCAATGTGCGTTTAAACTTTAAAGGTATATTTAATAGAAATCTTATTTAGTATTTTTTGTTGTTGTTTTTTACGAATATATTATCAACGTCGAAGAGATTCTTTGGAATGATTAATGCTAGTATCTATTGTGAATCTCTCTCTCTCTATATATATATATATTTCGATATTCGGTAAATACCGAATACCAAACAGTACTAATATCTTGTACCAAACTCAATCCCGAATATCGAAATGTTGAAATTTTACTCCCAAATACCATACCGAATATCAAATTACCAAATATCAATTACCAAATTTTTCTATTTGATTCGATAATTCAGTTTTGATATTTTATGCCTAGCCCTAGGTATATGTAGTGATTTTTTAATTTTTTTTTATGTAGTGAATATTGTCAATGAAAATAGTAATTTAATATGCAAAAATATATAATCCACACATTTGTTAATATCTTTTTTATGAATAGACTTAAGTGCATGCAAAGAGAAAAATTCCACAGCCTCCAAAGTTATGTCTTTACATATATATATGTCAATAGTCCATAATTTTGACTGACTGCCTAACTTTTAAATTATTAAAAAATTAGGAAAGCAGAAGGAAGTAGCTCACAACAATTTAAAAAATTATGAGTTATAACTTTTGACAAACAAAGACGAATTTAAAATTTAAAGTTTATGAATGCTTATCGTAATTTTAAGTTAATGAACAATAATAATAATCAAATTTATAGTTAAATATTTTAAAAATTTAATGAATCTTTTAATATATATATATATATATATATATATATATACACGTGAATTCATAACTTATAAACTAAGTTTGAATGATGAGAACATCAATGATGTCAGCACCAAATAACTCCATCAAGATGTTCTGGTACGATTGTAAAGTTTTCCAGTACTTATCACTTATGGACAAAGTAGGGCCTTGATATATTGAGCCAAAAAAAAGTTAAAATTTAAAAGATATTAAAAAGTGAATTATAATTGACCTTTTTGTTGAAGTTGGTGAGGTCCCATTTTACTCTTCTCTCTCACTTTTCTTTTTAAAATAAAAAAATTAAAAAATAGTTTTTGCTCCAAAATAAGATGGTTTATGATCTCTCTTCAATAGGTAAGGAGTGGTTTTATTCTTTGTTTCCCACTTGATATTTGTATTCATATTGAAGTCCGATTAATCTGAACTCAATATTTGTATTCATATTAAAGTCCGACTAATCTGAACTCATGCAGTAAAATTGCTCCTTATCAAAGGTGACTCCATATACAGAGCTTGAACCTGATACCTTTGATTAAGAATGGAGAAGTACTTACCACTCGACCACAAAGGTGGTTAGGGAAGAAGTGTTGCACTACAACAATGACAAGGTTCCAACCTTAATTAATCCTGAGATTAGTTATCCCACCATCACTATGATATAAATGATTGGATAAATAATTCTGAAACTAGCTAATACCTCTAATCAATCACGGAATAAAATAATCTTACATTTTATTCTGAAACAATTTATCCGTTGTACCTCACACCAAACGATCCCTAAATGGCATAATGATTTTATAGCCACATGAATGTCATGATGTATTTTAGACCACAAGTTTCGAAGATGTGATGGGACTAAATTCAGATGGATTACATGTCATGTGTTCATTTCTTCGTACAAAATTCTGAGACTATTGACTGATATTACAAGCTAATCAATAAAAAAAACCTACCTTCTGCATCTATACAAACCTAAACTAAGATATAAAGATGAGTGTGTACATAATAGTGTCTACTCTGAATCCTCAGATATGGTGTCATAATCAGCAGGAAACTTGCGAATTCGAGCAAATACTCGCGGGCACGACGTTTTTCTACTATTTGGAATTGTTGACCTCTTTCGTTTCGAGGTAAATCCTTGCCCGGAAATTGCCTGAGACAACTCGTCCATACGCATTTCCTCCCGAGCCCGGCTACTTTGCTCGGCCAACCTGTGAGAATGAGGAATAGTAATTTTATGAAGGACAGGATTTTCATCAAGGGGGTTCGAAATGGATTCTCAGTTGTGTCAAGCGGGGTCAATATGCAATGTATACACACAAATATCATATTTGACCTTATATATAAAGTATACTTTTCCAACGAAGGGGATTTGGATGACCCACTTCCGCCACCCTGGCTCCGCCCCTAAATGTAAGGCGTGATCAGATATGCATTCAGTTGATCTGCAAGAACTGAACCTTTGCAAAGAACACACCCTTTTTCATAACTTAACCCAAGTTCATGTAGTGTTTTCTAGCTTTACGTGGAAACTAAGTGAGACGTAAGGGGGAATTTACCATTGTAGAACTTATTGGCTAGTAGTTCATTCTCCGGAAATCGCGTATATAGTCCCTTTCTCTTTAAAAATCACGGTTCAAGGTTTATGATCTTGCCTAAAAAGCCGATTCTATATTAAAAGCCAAGTCATAAGAAGTTCCACTTCGTACAGCAAGTACGGCTCGCAATGACTTTACTCCTGATTACAATGCTGATCATAGCAAGAACCATGAAATAGTACGACAAGGCTTTTCACTCATCATCCTTAATCACTCAATATTAAGTTAAATGAATCCTTACCGTTCACGGATGACCTTAAATGCTTCTTTAGTTGCATAAGGAAGCCCAGTCTTCGGGTCACGATACCTAAAAATTATCAATGATGAAAACAACACTTAGTCAATAATATAATAGCCGACAACAAGAACATACCCTGTGTATTCCCACATAGCGGGGTCTGGCGAGGGTAAAATGTACGCAATCCCATACCAATAATACAATAGACATCCAAATTAAAACTATTATACAAAGAAAGATGAAGACAACAACAACAACAACAACAAACCCAGTGTATTCCCACTTAGTGGGGTCTGGGGGGGGGTAAGATGTACGCAGTCCATACCTCTACCTCTGATGAAGTAGAAAGGCTGTTTCCGAAAGACCCCCGGCTCAAGTCACGAGATATCACACAAACACATAGTACAGCACAGAAGCAGATGACATAACATAGATACGGCACCCATAAGGAATATAAAACAGAGTAAAGCAGGAATGCAGGAATATACAGCGGAGGAAAGCACACATATTCGTAATAAACATGGAACACGGAACACGGAACATTGAATACGGAATCATAACAGGAATACCCCCCACCAATTTATTCCCTACACTAGCGACCCGAACTGGCCCTAATCCTCTGCCGTAATTCTCATCTTCCATACCTTCCTATCTAGGGTCATGTCCTCGGTGAGCTGTAAATGTTCCATGTCCCGCCTAATCACCTCACCCCAGTACTTCTTCGGTCTACCCCTACCCCGTCTAAAACCATCCAACGCTAGCCTCTCACACCTACGGACCGGGGCATCCGTGCCCCTCCTCTTCACGTGTCCGAACCATCTCAATCGTGCTTCCCGCATCTTACACTCCACTGAAGTCACACCAACCTTCTCCCGGATAGTCTCATTCCGAACTCTATCCCCTCGGGTCAGTCCACACATCCAGCGCAACATCCGCATTTCTGCCACCTTCATTCTTTGGATGTGGGAGTTCTTAACTGGCCAACACTCCGCTCCATACAGCAAGGCCGGACGGACTACCACCCTATAGAATTTGCCTTTAAGCTTGGGCGGCACCTTCTTATCACACAGCACCCCCGATGCGAGTTTCCACTTCATCCATCCCGCCCCAATACGGTGCGAGACATCCTCGTCAATCTCACCGTTACTCTGGATCACGGACCCGAGATACTTGAACTTATCCCTCTTCCCTACCTCCTGTGCTTCTAGCCTCACTACTACCTCAAAGAAAGATGAAGACAAAGAGATGATAATTCATCCAGGACACATAACAGGTCATGTACATGTAATCTCTATTTTTAGGCAATAGAATAAAGGAAAAGCTCATGGAAACACAGAAATATTATCAAAGGGAACAAATTAAAAAGCTCCAATATGAGATTGTGCGCGTCTCTTTGTGCGTGAGAGAGGACAAGAGAGAGTCAAGGTAAGAAGAAACAAGCAAGCTACTGTTTGAAAGAGCCAAAATGGAGGTGCCCCATGTCTGTACTGATGTAAGAGAGATGACGGTTCGGGAGAAAAACAAATGGGATCAAGACAGAACAGGCTACATTACATTTGTTGTTTCTGGAAACCTCACAGTAATAACTGTTCTAATGAAATATCTTTAGATGATGAATATGTCGAGATGTATTCATCAAAAAGAACAAGATGGTAAAAAACCTCTACAACTATGACGTAGACTAGAATACATGTAAACCAATGAGATTATATGACGGCCAATCACATATCTAGGAGACAGTGAAATAAATGTCAATGAATAGAGGATAAATGAAGCTCAATATGATCAGTTGGAATGTACGAAGTCTCAATAACAGATTTGCACAAACTTGTCAAATGTCGATACTGCAACAGAGAGCTGAGATATACTGCCTATTTAGAGACAAAAAAGGGGATCTTGAGATCCCACTGGAATTAGGAAAATTGACTAGTAGATGAGCTAACAACACTTTTAAACATGCTGAGGGAAGAAAAACAGACATTGTTTTTATCTGGTATAAGAGGAGCTGTAAATGCAAATTTCCATTTATGTTCTCCACTTCTCCAAAGAAGCGCCATCAACGGTTTTAAATGGATCTTCTTGGCAGTCTATAGCTCTAATGAAAGAACCTAAGAAAAGTCCTGTGGTCTCAACTGGCTGCTGTTTGAGATTACTGGGATTTTAAACTGCTGTTAAGAGAAGAGAGGAGTAACCAGGGAATAACATTCAGATGCATCGAAATCTCTCTCTCAAAAGACTAGCTCTTCTGGATACTGCCATCCTTGGAGGAAGACTTATTTGTTCAAAGGTTCAGGATACCTTGAGAATTGACAGATTCTTATTCAAAAGGAGTTTGATATTTTGTATTGTAAATATTGTGCACCTGCTTGACGCCTTCTATGGGGATGAATCTTATTAAAAAAATAGGCTAGAACTACGAGTTTTAGAGAGCATGATTGCTAGAATTCATACACTTCGTAAAATTAAACAGTATGAGAATGAAAGAGCATGTTACCGTGCAGGCAAACCAGTAACTGCACACACTGCCTTCTGGGCGTCTGTAAAGATGAAACCAGTCAATAATCATAAGCTGCCAGTCAATAAACATCTGGAAATACATTAGCAATGTGGAATCACCCATGGTTATGATGCTGATTGCTAGGGAAATGTAAACTGAGAGGAACGGGAACTATCAAGACTTATAATTACATGGAGGAGCTGTTGTTGAAATCTGCGAATTGAAAGATGCTCCGTTGACAAACTCTAGATAGGTAGAACCTGCAGAGAGCAAAACACAATTAACATGCATGGTTTGCAATGATGGCAAACAACCGAGTTTTCACAAGAATATCAAACAAAAAAGCATTTCAAGTGAAACCAGTAGTCGTATACGAATGTTTTAGAGTTAATGGTTAAAAACACATCTAAACTATCACCTATTCGCGAGTTTCATACTTCAAAATATCCATTGTTCAAAAAAGTATAGTTTAGATGTGTTTTTGACCATTAACTCAATGGTTAATGATATAGAGAAGAGGATAAAGTTTTAGGGGTCTCAAATTATGGTAAAGAACTTGCCGTTCGTGGATATGTATCGTATCAGAGGACCATTGTAAACAGCTTTATGCACGATGGCTTTTTTCTTGACTTCTTCTTCCCTTGCTAGAACCCGCTCCAAATTCCTCAGATTCATGACCTCTGCCAATTTCGTGAAAGATGGATTAAATATCATTAGTGGAAATTGCATAGATAAGAACTGAAAACAATTTTATAGAGTAAATAAATGACCCCGAACCTGTTTGAGCTGCTTCAAGAAGCATTTCTTCTTGAGTCATCTTCTTTTCCTCCCCTTCCTTTTTTCTTTTGACAGGCTGAAGAACCAGAAGCATAATCAGAAGATAGTAATACAAACCAAAATTATAGTAGAAAATAGAAACAAACTCTAATTTCAGTGTCCAAGTAATGTCTTCTGATATCAAGAAATACCAGCACATGACACAGGATTACAAACTAAATAAATAAACAAGAATAAGAGGGTTGTGTCGTAAATTCGGAAAATAAAAAAGCATGCCATGTTGAAAAAAAATTAGTTAGTATTATCATGACAAATATCATTATTGTGCAAACAACAAACCTTCGCTGTTGCCTGCATGGCTGCACGGATGGCTTCCCTTTCAGCTTGCTTTACAACGACAGCCGTTCTTGTTGATTTCCTAAGTGTTCTCTCTGCTTCGGTGTCATCATGAGTATCATGATGTTCAGAAGGGGTGGACGGATCTAGAGCTTCTTCATTTTCTTGGGGTTCTTTTCCTGACTTGGTAAGGTTTTTCATTGTCTTTTTCTTCTTTGCAGATGGTTTTCCTGGATAGATCAATCGCTTTTTCTTCAGTGTCCTGACATAGAAAAGAGAAGAGTATAATCAAAAGACTATCCATATGAAGCCAAACGACACTTCCCAAAAACTTGAATGTGTCAAACCTGTCAACTGGTTCATTTTCTCCTTCTTCATCAGGCTCAGATTCCTGATAACAATAATAGGTCAGTCATTTTCAACATAGGTCACACGAGAACAGAATTATCCAGATAAACATATCTTTCCAAGCTAGAACTGCTACTACAACTAACCAAACAATCAGTAAATCTGTGAAATGGAAAGCTCAATGATGAGAAATGGAACACATAGGACTTACGTCTTCATCAAAGTCACTGTCGAAAACATCCACAGCTTCCCCTTCCTCTTCATATTCAACGTCATTCTCTTCCTGATATGCATCCAATCAAAAGCTCATTAAATTCAATTAGCAAATTTGCCAAACAAGCACAAACAAAGTATTTTACGGAAGTTTTGTGGCCCTGGATTGCCAAACCAATTTAAAATTAAAACTTTCAGGCCCGATTACCGCCATGGATTCGAGATATCAAGACCTATGATTTGAGTAAAAGATAGCACTCCAAAAACTACTGCTGGGCATAATGGAGGCAGCAGTCATTTTCACTCAAATTAGCTGCTGGAAATAATGAAGGCTGCGTTATTATAATTATCATTATTATTTTAGATAAGTAAAGTAATGAGGCAACAGTTATTCGAGACAACAAACTCTTTTTTTTTGGATAATCGTGATGTTTGCGCTAGCTTGCAAACACCTCAACTAATTCCATGACATACCTGTTACCTCTAACCAACAAGTACAAGGTAACCTTGTCCACCAAGGCTAGGACAAATGAGAAGAAATCACCTAGTGTTTTTTGTGTCAACAGAATTTGAACCTGAGACCTCATAGTACAATCTTTCCCTTGTTATATTTCTTTGTAGAAGATCAATTATAACCATATTTAAGAAAATTCAGTTTTCATCATTTTCTTTGTGCTCTTATGTTAGTTTTGGACTTGAAAGAAAAAACAAAGAAAAGTGAATCTCTAAAAGGCAGTAGTAGTTGCACTTCAATCTGCCTCTACAGTCCCTATTAAACACACATTGGATACTAAAGCTTATGGTTTCTTAGTTCACAAACTTTCCAACCCAGAATCCATTTCGTTGTTTTGTACTAAATAACAAGCTAACGAATTCCCTTCTTGTTTCCATTGAACATGCCTATCCAACTCGTACCTTACGAAGATTCACCATTCTGCTATAAAACTTACAGTCAAAACCTAAGCACAAAGAGACAGAGAAAGGGTGTAGTAACTGATTCAATGTTCAGTAACTTGAAAATAAGCATAGATGCAGAGGTTCCCGGATATATGGTTTTGGGAAATTCTTTCCAACTTCCTTTGAACTTCTTAAAACTAAATTAGACATAGTTGTTACCTATCATTGCCCCTTAGTATCCATTAACTGATATAAGCTTAACATGTTAAATGCATGTTTTTCTCCCAACAACACCGGCCACCGCCCACAGCCAGGGGCAGAGAGAGCGGCTACGGGTTCGGCCAAACCCAGTAAAAGCTCATAATTTAGAACCCAATAACTTAAAAAGACTAGAATCCCAAACCCATAAGTTTCAAATCCAGGCTCCGCCTCTACTCCATAACCCCTTCACGAATAACCCTTCAGGACAATTAAAAAATGATCTTTACACATAGTAAGCTCAAGCTACTACCTACTGGCTGCAATTCCAATAAACACATAAATGTACAATAACAATAACATATCTAATGCAATCCGACAAGTGGGGTTTGGAGAGGATAGACTATAGAGTGCACACAGACCTTACCCCTGCCTAAGAGGTTGAGAGTTTTTTTCTGAAAGACAAAAATGTAGTAACATGTTAATGAAACAACATACATCTTTAAGAGCTTCCTGGTTCCAGAACAGTTCATCCTCTTCTAACTCATCATCCAACAATTTGGTCATCCTGTCATATAAAATCCCATTGTACAGGCAAAATAAACTTAAATTAAGCTCAAACCACAGAATCATAAGACACAACAAATAATCAAAAAGATAAAGGGGAGCAGCCCGTCATGCATGGGTTCCCGGAAGGGCTAGACCACAAGGGTCTATTGTATGCAACCTTCCCCCAAATTTCTGCAAGAGACTATTTCCACAGCTCCAACCCATGGACCTCTTGGTCACATGATAACAACTTTACCGGATACGCCAATGTTGCCCTTCAGACACACAAACGATTAAAGGTCGGCCTGGTGCACTAAACCTTCTGCTATGCACCAGGACCACAAGAGTCTATTGTATGCAGCCTTCCCAGCATTTCTTCAAGATGTTGTTTCCATAGCTTCAACTTGTGGACCACTGTCACATGACATCAACTTGACCAGATACGCCAATGAAACCTCCCGCTATGCTCAGGGTCTGGAGAAGGCCCGGACCACAAGGGTCTATTGTACGCAATCTTCCCCCGCATTTCTGCAGGAAGCTATTTCCACAGCTCCAACACATGACTTCCTAGTCACATGACATCAACTTTCCCGGATACTCCAATAAAACCTCCCGCAATGCGTGGGGTTTGTAGAAGGGCCGGACCACAAGGGTCTATTGTACACAATCTTCCCCTGCATTTCTACAAAAAGCTATTTCCGCAGCTCCAACCTGTGACTTTCTAGTCACATGACATCAACTTTACCGGATATGCCAATGAAACCTCCCACTATGCGCGGGGTCTGGAGAAGGGCCGGACCACAAGGGTCTATTATACACAGCCTTCCCCGAATTATTGCAAGTAGCTATTTCCAGCTCCAACTCATGACCTCTTGGTCACGTGACAACAACTTTACCAGATACGCCAACGCTGCGCTTCAAACACACAAACAATTAAAGGGCAGCCTGGTACACTAAATCTCCCACTATGCACGGGTTCAGAGAACTGAGAAGGCCCAGACCACAGGGATCTATTGTATGCAGCTCCAACACCTCTTGATCACATAACAACAAGTTTTACCAGTTACGCCAAAAAATGAAAAAAAAAAAAAAAAAAAAAAGAAGAAGAAAGAAGTTGAGTGAAAATTGGGAATCTTGATTTACCGTTTGCCTCTGGTAGCTCGAGAAGCACGATCAAGAATAGAGGCATTTTCTTCTTTACTGCTCTCCATAATCTGAAACTTCTTCGAAACAAAATTTGCTGTGTCGGATTTAAGAATCTTGATTTTGGTTATGAACAGTTGCAACCTTTTACGCAGACAATTTGTCGAACAGTTGGTGTTCCTTAAACAATCCGAACAACTTTTTGTACCAATTGTCTAACCATTTGAATGAAAAATTAATACTAAAACAACAGACTTAATCCTAAAATTGATTTCTTTTTTTCTTATATGTATCAAGTTCTGACGAAATATACCAGTTTTGTTTATATAATTATGGTGTAATAATCGAAGGCAATTTTCAGGTTATCGAGAATGACACAAATTAAAGCATACTAATATTTTATAAAAAAATTATCTTATATGATAGAAAAACTAACATAAATATAAATCCAACTTATTATATTTACACAAATCTTTATTCTTATAAAAAGTTAATAATAATCTCAATTAATTATATATATTCATTAGATATATCGAGAGTTAATTATGTATTTCGATCGACTCAAAATTTAAAAAAATATATTAAAAGTTAGTTATATATCTTTTCTTTTATATAGGAAAAAAATGTATATTGCATGTATATGTATATCTCGATGATTTAAAATCGAAAAAAATATATCGACAGTTAATTATGTATCTCTACGAAAAAAATATTTTCGTTGAATGTATCAAAAGCTAATTATATATCTCAATAATCCAAAATTGAGATTTTTAATAATTGTATAAAAATATCAAAATTTTCTGTGATTAAGCTTTATTTATATCGTTTGCCCATAATTCACTCTCTTTCATTTTAGTTAATCCGTTTACTAGACCAAAAACATATTTAATAGAAGTTTAGTTTATCAAACTAGTTTTACTCCTATATATATATATATATATATATATATATATATATATATATATAATATAATATATAAAATGTGAATAATATTAGAAAAGTGATAATACTATTAGAAAAGTGATTGAACTTTTCGCCCTTCATTAAAAGACTCTGTACCAGACAAAATTATCTTTTTACTTATTTTTCTTTAATTATTATTTATTTTTATAATATTTAAAATTAAGGAGTCCTAAAATATTCTGGTAAGAGAGTAATATATTTTAAAAATTGAAGAGTCCTAAATTATTTGGTATGAAAAAATATATGGTAATAAATATTAGGAGGATTAATATTTAAGGAGTTGTAAAATATATGGTAAGAAGAAAAACTATTTTCTCAAATGAAAAATTCAAACCAAATAATATTCTTTTTACAAGATTTTTCTGTTCAACGTTCAAAACTAAATTTACAATTGAATACTATCCAATACTCATCATATTATAAGAAGAGAAATAATCATCCCATCGATTAATGAACACTTGTTATTGTAGTTTTAAGAAAATATGTCCAAATCACAATAATTTGTTCTTTTTATATTCAAATATTATAGCTAACGTGCTATACACGTACGCTTAATTAGTTAGACTAATTTTGAGTATCATGCATTTTATGTAGTCATTTAATAAAATAACTAATTTAATGTACGTGTGTTGCACATGTGTGTCATGATAATATTATCAACTTCAAATTATAAATATTTGAAAATTGGTGTTTAAAATTCATATTGAAACCCAAATATTTCCTCTGGACTACTCAATATTAGGGTTCTTCAGGATAATTATTTCGTTAATTTTATGTACAGTAAAAGTTGTGCACAACTCCTTTCAACCAACTTCACTTTTTCTCTTAACATATTACGTGTAGATAACTTTCTTTTTAGAAGTGTACTGTGACAATTTAAGTTAGATATGTCTTCATGTGTACGTGAACCAAAATTTTCTTTTTTATGGGTGCAAGCAATTTAAGCAACCATCAGAGTTGGCATAGTGGTTCAGCGCTATGTCCCTTAAGCAAGAGATCATGGGTTCGATTCCCGCTTCTGGCAAATGGAGCAAGTTGCCAGTTTTTTACTGCAAAATACGCTGACCAACGAATGAAGGATTAATCTCATGACTGGTTGTGGAAATACCTTGGACAACACACCTCCTCCGAAGACTTCACTTTATCATAAAGACAATAGAGCTAAACATTTTTTATTCTATTCTAGATAACCTGGAAAAAAAAAAGGACAATTTGGAAGCTAAAAATTTTAAGTACTTACAAAAAAAATTTCAGCTAAAACTTAGAAATCAATAAAGGCTAAGCTACGACTAAACCTAAATTGAAAAGTGAGTTAGGATTAAATTATTTACTAATTTTCTATTCTAATCCATGACCTTTATCCCTCCTATCTAATACATATGGATGGAAAAGAATCACAAATTTCTAAAAATACTACGGACATGCAACAACACTAAAAACAAAATTGTAGATAAAAAATTTAATACTCAAAACCAACAAAATTACCAAAAGTACAAATAAAAAGAATTAAACTCAAAAATTATATCATCATAAACAAAGACCAACCGCTTTTCTCGTAATGATCTGTCTACATGTAGTTTTCAACAAATAATATATCACGTACATGTTTATGTTCGTATCACTAATATATATAATTTGTTATTTATACATATAACAAATAAAACTGGCCATATCTCCATTCAACAAAGAAAGAAGCACGAAAGTCTAACTAGTGGACACATAAAGAATAGTTTCATAGTTATATTCACAAACCTTATTATAAAAAAAAAAAGCATAGAATCAAAACCATCCTCCAATAGTTATTATAAAAAAAAAAATACATAGAATCAAAACCAACCTTTAGAGGAAGTTACTTTCAATCTAAAATTTTTACCTGAAAGCTAAACATGAGAAATTATTAAAAGGATAGAGTCAATAATCACACGAGAAATTATTAAAAGAAGAATATACAATTGATTATGTATAATTCATATAATCTTTAAGTTTACTAACTAAAAGAAATAAGGTAATATAGAAGAAAAGTAGAAGGTAGTGTAAAAGAACTGTATTTTTCTTGTAGAAGAATTGTAGAAATTCTTCAATATTTATATAAGGTAAAATTTAATTAATTTAGAAGTATAGAAAAGAAAATACAGTTGGTTAAGAATAATATTATGAATTAATACTAATTAAGTAAAAAAGGACTCAACTTGCCTTGATTATAATCATTAATATTTTGTAGATTGATTAATTAAGTAAAAAAGAAAAGAAAGCTAAAGAAAAGAGGGGAGAAAACTACCAAAAAATTCCTTGTTTTCCTTTGCAAGCACGAAATTTTCCGCACACAATTTCGTTGTAATTTAGACTTTTAACATAATAAGGAAAATTTTAATAACTAATTTTAGTTGATTTTAAAATCTTAAATATTACATAAATAATTAAAATAATAATTGAAGGAAATGAGTGAAAAGATGATTTTGTCTATTGCAGAGTATTTTAATGAAAGACAAAAAATTCGAATCACTTTTTTAAGAATTTGCATTCTTTTAATATATTATAGATAGATATAAATATAGATATAAATTATAGATTATAGATATTAGAAAAATATAATAAAATTTTATTGGTTTCATAAATTAAATATTAGAAATAAATTGAGACAATTATCTTAGTAGTAAATCAGAGCCACCAATATCTTTTTATATATATATATAAAATAACGGGGATCTAACTCTGTACCAAAAAGGAGCTAACAAATTTCACCATTTCTTGATATCCCAGTAAAGAAGAAAAAAGACCAAGAAATGGTAAGCTCCATTGCCTTTCTGCTTCTTGACATTGTTATTAACAATTTATAATCATCTCCCATTTTTGGTTCTTCATTCAAAAAAAATGTCTTTTATTTTTTTTTACTGTAATTGTTACGTTCATCTGTACTTGTCACTTTATGCTTTACCACAGTCAAATCATAAAATTTAAAAATATTAAATTAATCTACTTCAATTTAGATTCGAAGTTAAACAAAAATTAAAGGCGAGAGAGTATAATGGAATGGAGTTGTTTGTTTACCTAATTGGGAAGTAAAAAGATATTCAATCTTGACAAAATCTATGTATTAATCCTTGTCATTGTTGTTAACAATTTAGAATACCTTCCATTTCTGGTTCTTGATTAAGAAAAATTGCTTTTTTTTTTTTTTTCATTGTAAATTGTCAGCTATAATGGAGTTCTTTCCCTAATTGGGAAGTGAAAAAAGATTCAATTTTGATAAATATATGTATTTATAACCAATACGTATGTGATTTCTTCCCATTTGTCCTAGCCTTAGTACGAAGTTATATGGTACCTATTTTTGGTGGGAGGTGGCAGATATCTCATAGAATTAGTTGAGGTGCGTGAAAGCTGGCTGAACACCAAGGTCATAAAAAAATATATTTATAACAAGTGCATATGTGATTTCTTCCCATCTGTCCTAGCTTTAGTAGACAAAGTTACATGGTATCTATTATTGGTGGGAGGTGACAGGTATCGCATAGAATTAGTTGAGGTGGGTGAAAGCTGACCCGAATACCACGGTCATAAAAATGTATTTATAACAAGTTAATGCACATCATAATAGTGTGTGTAATGGTACTCTACATCCACTAGCTTAGTGTTCTTACTCTTGGTCAATGTGCATATTTGTACTCAACACTAAAAAGGAAAAAGGGCAAGCTTTGTTTTCTTTGTACTCCTTGACGTTGTTGTTAACAACTTAGAATTACCTCCCATTTATGGTTCTTGGTTTAGAAAAATTGCTTCTTTTTTACTGTAATTTGTTAGCTATAATGGAGTTGTTTCACTAATTGGGAACTAAGAAAAGATCCAATTTTGATAAGAATCTACATATTTATACCAATATTTTGCTTCAGTTATCGTATTATTTTACAACTGCTACTATTCTTTTCAGCATGGCTTCTTCGACTATGTTCTTTCCCTTCCTGACATTGTTGTTAAGAACTTAGATTACCTTCTGTATCTGGTTCTTGGTTCTGAAAAGATTGATTCTTTCTCACTGTAAATTGTCAGCTATAAATTATTTGGAGTTCTTTCGCGAATTAAGTAGTAGAAAAAGATTCAATTTTGATAAATCTATGTATTTATACCAAGTTAAGGACCATCATCATTGTGTGTGTATGGTACTCGACATCCACCGTTGAGGTAGGGGTGTAGGGGTAAGGTCTGGGCATACTTTCTATCCTCCCTAGAACACACTTTGTGGAACTACACTGTGTATGTATGTTTGAGCTAGTAACTACACTGTGTATGTATGTTTGAGCTAGTCTGACTACTATGTCGTCAATGTACTTACTGCCATGGAGATCAAAATATTTGACAGTGGCAGTACCATTGAATAGCCACTGTCAATATAACAACAACAAACCCAGTGAATTCCCACCAAGTGGGGTCTGGGGAAGGTAAAATGTACGCAGTCCATACCGCTACTTCCGAAAAAGTAGAGAGGTTGTTTCCGATAGACCCCCGGCTCAAGATAAAGAATAGTTAACAAGGTCATAGTAATATCTGAGAACAGCCACTGTCAATATGCAAAAGATTTGAGTTCAACTTCCTTCTGCTAAAGTTCATAGTCCAAATTTTTGTTTACCTCAATGAAGTTGAGGGCATGTATGTCCCCTGGTTTGATTAGACTGTTGACTAAGACATTCATGTTTCCAGTTGCACTTAATCACGTTGCATGAACTTGGTGTTGACAAGGTGATGATGTGACGATGATAACATGGTGCTGACTAACAATGACACTGTGTTAATTGGGGAAGGTGAATGCTAACTTGATATTATAGGTGATATTGATTGATGTTATCGATTTGAGAAAAAATGTGGACTGATGAGTTGATCGGTGACATCTGTCACCGCACCTTTGAACTTGAGCTTTTTGCCATCAGATTCATCTGATGAGACGAAACTGTTGATGTAAAATCCGAGAATGGGAGAGCGTCTTATTCTATCCATTTTTTTAAAGTTGACACTCTCCTTCCCACCAGCTTCCCAAGTGCACATATATGGGAAGACATCTACAAAGGGGATACGGTCAATTTAGTATAACGGTGATTCAAAGAGCTTATAATAACAAAACCTGTCAATTATTTAACCTTGAACTTCCGTGCTATTTGTTACCGTATCTGCTTATTATCTAATAGACGCCTCCTTTTCCTGTGTTGAATTCACTTATTTGGTGCCTTGGACTGGAAAAGGAAGCAAAAAAAGAAGGTTTCAGGAAGTATCTGGAGGTCAGTGGAGTTCTTGATGCTCTAACCAAAGGTGATCTCTTATGTCCTAAGTTAGCGTTGATGCTCACCTTTTATTTTGAAAAAAATTGATCTCACTTTATACGTTTTTCCTTGTCATTGTAGTCCTTGTTGCACTATACGAACAGAACGACAAACCTTCTTCAGCCCTTGAGTAAGTATCTTAAAAAAGTACCAAACTCGTTGACAAAATGATCCCATGATACAAGGTGTATGTTGTTTTCGATTTAGACTGTGTCTACGTGTAATTTGTCTTTCAAAGCAAAATGCTGCAGATGATTAATAACAGAATTTGTAACTATAATAATGGGGTTGGCTAGAAAATCGATCGCATCTTGGTTTCATCTCAAAACATACACATGCATATTAATAGGCGCAAAGCTTTTGCTCAAATGTGTTCTTTCCATCTCATGGTTTTGCTGATTATTGTTTTATGATCTTTCTTTATTAGAGAACTTATATTGAGCTATCGTTTGGTTTCTGATCTCTCAGATTTGTTCAGCAAAAATTAGGTGGTCCATCACTGTCTGAATATGAAAAGCTACAAGCTGAGTTATCAGATCTGCAAATCAGATATAATGAACTTCTAAAAGAAAACCAAGAAAGATGCAGGGAGGTATGACTTGGTTCACGCTAATATCGTTAAGCTTTCCAGAAGTTCAGATGATTGTTTTTGTCGTGGTAGTTTTGTTCTTTCCTTTTTCTACTATCCTCCCCCCACCCTGCACCCCACTCCCCCTCTTTCTTTTTTTTGATAGTATCTTTATGCACATGTGAAGATACAATGAGAGTAGATGCATGAGATGGTTTAATCATGTTCGGCGTCGATCTATAGATGCACCAGTCCTAGCCTCCTAGGTGTGAAATTATGGTGAATGAAAGTGAGAAATGGGATGACGTAGACCTAAAATCACATAAAAGGAAGTGATATCTACTAGTTGAGAATAGATTTTAGTCTTGTTAGATGGTTTTTAGTACTATTATTATAGTGCCATGAAAGAATTCAAGGTTTTCTTTATCATGGATCAAACCTGTATATTTCCATTGTTATTGCAGTTGGAGGAATTGAAACACACACAAGTAGAAGCATCAGCTACTAAGGAGCTTGATGTAGGAAATACTCGTGATGAAGAACTCAAGAGTGCAGATGTAGTAAAGAGTTAAAAATGCTTTAACGACTTCAATTCTTTTGAATACTGGAGCTGTTGTAATCTCATTTGATCTGTAATGACAACTGAAAGTGAATTTCTAAACTTTTTATTTTTGATACTGAAAATTATGTTCTTTGACCCTAATACATCAGTAGGAATGTAATACTCTAGCTTTGTGTTATATATAGCCATATCAATTGGTACATTGTGTTGCAGCAGAATTCTCATTTGTCAAGATTTCTTGGGAATCATCTTCTAATTCTTGAGTAATGTCCATGGTTTCGATGCCATGGAGCTGATTCACGAACCAGTTGCTTGCAAAACAGCAAAAGTTAAGAAAATAGGAACCATCAACATTGCATAGTACTTTTTCCAAACGACTCATGTTTACGTTTCTTTACACCAGGATCTGAAAATGGGATATTATTCCAAGATGGCCGGCCATCCAAGAAATGAAGGGGAGCCTTGGAGTAACTGGTAAAGTTGCTGCCATGTGACCAGGTCACGGGTTCAAGCCTTGGAAACAGTCCCTAGCAGAAATGCAAAGTAAGGCTGCTTACAATACACCCTTGTGGTGGGGTCCTTCCCTGATCCTGCACATGGCAGGAGCTTTTGTGCTCCGGGCTGCCCTTGTTTGGTCATCCATGAAATAAGCTTGTTATGTGAAAAAATGTGTCTATTGTATCCCTTACAAGACTCTACCAAAAAGGTTGACCAAAGAGGAAGGATACTTCTTAAGCATTTCACATCCTTCACCTTTACTACCTCAACAGGTTTGGCTGCAGTTTCATCTTGCTCTGCTGATACTGGACAAGGAGGTGATGGTTCCACAATAGAAGCTTTATCTAACTATCTGCAGTTTTGATTGTTGATACATTGTCAATGTGATTGGAAACAAGTTATTCGGCAAGAGTACTGTGAGTGGTCGCTCTTCCTAGCTTGTGTTTTTTTCCTTGTTCAAATATAGCATGTTTTGAAAATTATTTTTCTGAAATGCTCTGTTGCATTGGATTTAGAGCAAGTAGTTTTATTAGTAACTAGAAAATTTGCTCGCGCTTTCCGCAGCCTTTGAATAAATTAGCTTACGTCTTTTAGTCTTAAGAGAGAGTTGTTCATCTCTAATAAAGTCCACTCAGTGAATTTGTTGAAGACATTGAAGAAGTGGTGACCTCAAATAGAAAATTAAGTAGACTTGTTTCCAGTTTTCAGTTTTAACTGTTTTAGTAGTTAGTTATAAAAGCTGTTAACGACTAGTTGAGTTAGTTAGGCATATCACAAGCTAGTATATATATGACAATGTACATTGTGCTTAACTAATCAATACAAGCAGTTGCTCTTCTCTCTCTTCTTCTTCTCTCAGTTCTCTTCCTTCCCTTCTTCTACAAACAATATCAAACTCTGTACTTTCTCCATTCTTGAATAAACAAGAAGCTTACTTCTATCTTGTGTAATTACATGGTATTAGAGCCATTATTCACTACAAAACTAGTAGAGCAAGGTGGATTCTAGTCTATTGAATCAAGATTAAGAAGTCTTCAATCAAAGATTACAAAGCTACTACAATGGAGAATCAAACTGTTCCTGTTAATGCTGCTAATGCAAGCAGAGCTACTCCCAGTCCATTGGATTAGAATCATCCTCTCTTTCTCAGTCCCTCTGATGTAAGTGGCATCCAAATCATATCTTTTCAGTTGACAGGATTTGAGAACTTCTCAATCTGGTTTAGATCCATGCATATAGCTTTACTAAGGAGGAATAAGTTAGGCATGGTTGATGGAACATGTTCTAAAGATAAGTTCTCAAATGAGTTGAGTAATCACCGGGAAAGAATCAATGCAATTGTACTTTCTTGGATCATGAATTTAGTTTCTAAAGAGTTACTTGGTGGAATCATGTATGCATCTGTGGCTAGTGTAATTTGGAATGAGCTATCTGAAAGATTTAACAAAGTTGATGGGGCAAGAACCTTTAATCTGCACAAAGAAATAGCCACATTGTCTCAAGGAACTGTCTCAGTGTCTGTGTATTTCTCAAAACTAAAGGATTTATGGGAAGAATGCGGATGTGAATGTGAGAAATCAAAAGAGTATTTACTGCATTTGCAGAAACTGAAACTGTTTCAGTTTCTTATGGGTCTAAATGAAACTTACACACAAGCAAGGAGTCAAATCTTGCTTATGACCCCTCTCCCAAATGTGAACCAAGCTTATGTAATGATCATAAGTGATGAAAGCCACAAATCTGTTGCAAGTCAGGTAGGAATCTTGGGAATGAGTCATGCAGTTAATGCTAAGAACCTTAAGCTAGCCATGTATGCCAGAAATGGTCCAGGTGGAAACAAAAATCAGAAGTTCAAGAAAAATTTCAATCGGCAATGTGATTTCTGCAAACTGAAGGGGCACACTAAGGAAAATTGTTAGAAGATAGTTGGCTATCCTCAAGATTACAAGGCCAAGAAGAAGTTAAAACATGAAGGAACCAACACAGTTTACAATGTGTCTTCAATGGGTCAGGGTGGCTATGATCAGTGTGTAGGTCAGTACTCTTATTCTAAGTCTATGCAGAAGTGGTCTACTAAGGATGCAGGGCAGTCTCTAGTGTCTAATAGTCAACTAGAGCAGTTGAGTCAGATGGAAAATGTTGTATTCACCAAGGAACAATATGAGCAAATCTTGCAAATGATCAACAAAACCAACTCTGTCAACACACCTTGTGAGTCTGCAAATGTAACAAGTGCAGGTATTTCTGCTTGTCTAGCCTCTTTTGATTCACAGAAATAGATTATAGATACTGGTGCTACAAATCATATGGTTGGAAACTCAGACCTGTTACTTAACAAGAGTGTTACAGAGTTGGAAAAACCAAAGATGGTATATCTACCAAATGGTGACACTACAATGGTCACTCATGTGGGAACTAGTTTCCTGTCAGAAGGAAATAACATCACAGATGTCTATCACATTCCACACTTTACATGTAGCCTTTTATCAGTGTCACAAGTGACTAAGGAGTGGAACTGCTTAGTGAATTTCTTTCTTTCCTTATTTTCTATGTTTTCCAGGATCTTTGTACTGGAAAGGTGAGGGGGATTGGTAAGTTTGATGGAGAACTATATGTGCTTGGAGATTAGTCAAGGAAAAAGGTTGCAGTAGAAACTAAAGCATCTAGTAAACTAGGTGTGGAAAGAACTTAAACTGAGGTAGATTTGTGGCATCAAAGGTTGGGACATGCATCAACCAGTGTGCTGAAAAGAGTTATATCTCAAGAAGTTCAAGTAATAGAAGATAGAATAAAGCAATGTAGTATCTGTCGTAGTGCTAAACAAAGTAGGTTACCTTTTCTGTCTACTAACAGTCAAAGTACATGTTGTTTTGATCTTGTGTACATGGATGTTTAGGGACCTTACAAAGTACCAACTATGAATGAAAATAGATATTTTCTAATAGTGGTTGATGATTTTTCAAGGTATACTTGGATATTTCTGTAAAACCTAAGTCTGATATGTGTGTTCAGCTTCAACACTTCCGTATGTCCAAACTTAGTTTGACAAGGCTATCAAAGTAATAAGGACTGATAATGGTACTGAGTTTGTTAACTCAATATGTAAGAAGTTGTTCCAGGAACATGGCATAGTTCATCAAACTACATGTCCATATTCCCCTCAGCAAAATGGTGTTGTTGAGAGAAAACACAGACACATCCTAAAAGTGACAAGAGCTATCAGATTTCAGGCTAAAATTCCAATAAGGTTCTGGGGTTATTGTGTTCTAACTGCAGTGTATATCATCAATAGGTTGCCTAGCCTAGTCATTCAGCTTGTGAGTCCTTATGAAAAAATATATGGTAAGCAGCCAAATTGTGATCATCTCAAAGTAATGGGGTGCCTGTGCTATGCCAAAGTACTAAATGAACATGATAAACTCATGTCTAGAACAAGGACATGCATCGTGATGGGGTACTCTAGTACTTAGAAGGGATATGTTTTGTATAATTCATCTACTAACATTTTTTCTGTATGTAGAGATGTGTCATTCAGGAAAGATATATTTCCTTTTAAGGAGCTCAAGAAGCAGCCTTAGTCACCTCAACATGTGTTTCCTTTAGAAGATCAATATCCAGTAACTACTGATATCATGCAGATTCCTATACATGTCTCATCCCAAAGGACTGCTACCTTAGACAATCAGCAAGAGCAACTACCACTAAGTGAACCTACTCCCAGACAATCCATAATTAAGGTATACCAAAGGAGGTCAAGTAAAAGTCAAGGGGTTACTTAGCAAGAGCAACAACTGCAGAGTATTCCTACCACTACACAAGCTGTATCTCAACCAGCTGCATCTCAGGATCAAAGAAAGTCAACTAGAGAAAGAAAGTCACCATACTTTATTTCCAAAACACAAAGAAGGTACCTCATGCTCTTGTAAATCATGTGTCTTATGATAGATTTTCCCAATCCTATAAGAACTATGTGATGAACACTTCATGTGTTGCTGAACCTATAAGCTACTCTGAAGTCTGCAAGATGCTAGATGGGTGGAAGCAATGAAGAATGAAATAGAAGCCTTGTATTCTAACAACACTTGAGAGGTTTTTACCTTGCCTAAAGTAAAGAAGGTTATTGGTTGCAGCTGGATATATAAAGTAAAGTATAAGACCTCAGGTGAAGTTGAGAGGTTTAAAGCAAGACTAATAGCAAAGGGTTATGGACAAAGAGAAGGCATTGATTACCAAGAAACATTCTCTCTTATTGTAAAGATGAAGACAGTGAGAACTGTACTTGTTGCAGCAGCTAGAAAACACTGGTGTGTCCAACAAATGGATTTCTACAATGCTTTCCTAAATAGTGATCTATATGATGAAGTGTACATGGACCTACCTCAAGGATTTGCTAGTCAGGGGGAGAATGCAGTATGTAGACTACTCAAATCCCTATATAACCTTAAACAAGTACAAAGGCAATGGAATGCCAAGCTATCAGAGGTCTCGGTAAGATCTCACTTCATTTAGACTTCATTCAGAGTCAATATGATTCATCCCTGTATATCAGAAAGACAACAGAAGGCATCATTCTTGTGCTAGTGTATATTGATGATATGTTGATCACTTGAGACCACCTATAGCTGATAGAAGAGACCAAGACAATTCTACACCAAAACTTCTGGATGAAGGATCTAGGTGAGCTGAGATACTTCCTAGGAATAGAATTTGCAAGGTTTGACAAAGGAATATTGATGCATCAGAGACAATATGCTTTAGAGTTACTATTTGAGCTAGGCCCAACAGCAGCAAAGCCTGTAGCTACTCCTATGGACTACAACACCAAGCTAACATCTAGATAGTTTGATGAGCATCTTAAGCATGGACAAACTACTGAGGATCCACTAGCAAATCAAGTTGCTTATCAAATATTGATTGGCAAGCTGTTGTACCTAACCATGACAAGGGCAGACATTAGCCTTTTGTGTTCAAACACTCGGTCAGTTTCTTCAAGATCCTAAAAGACCACACATGGAGGCAACACTCAGAGTAGTAAAGTATGTGAAAGGACAACTAGGTCAAGGTGTGTTGTTGTCTAGTGGCTCAGATAATAATGTGAGTGCCTACTGTGATGCAGACTTGGCATCTTTTCCTCAAACTAGAAGGTCTATGACTGCTTATTTTGTGAAGATTGGAGATTCAGTAGTATCCTGTAAATCAAAGAAACAAAACACTGTCTCCAAGAGCTCAGCTGAGGCAGAATTCAGAAGTCTTGCAGCAGTGACAGCTGAACTGGTACGGATTCTAAGTTTGATGAAGGAAATTGGAAGTGAAGTAATGCTACCTGGGGATGTGTTCAGTGATAGCAAGTCTGCACTACAAATAGCAGCTAATCCAATATATCATGAGAGGACAAAGCATATTGATATTGACTGCTTCTTTATAAGGGAAAAAATAGTCCAAGGAATGGTCAAGACTCACTACGTTGCAACTCAAGATCAACCTGCATGTCTGCTGACCAAAGGACTGACAAGAGCTCATCAAACTCATCTCAATACCAAGCTAGGTATCTGTGACATCGTCACACCTTCCTAGCTTGAGGGGGAGTGTTGAAGACATTGAAGAAGTGGTGACCTCAAATAGAAAATAAAGTAGACTTGTTTCCAGTTTTCAGTTTTAACTGTTTTAGTAGTTAGTTATAAAAGCTGTTAACGGCTAGTTGAGTTAGTTAGCCATATCACAAGCTAGTATATATATGACAATGTACATTGTGCTTAACTAATCAATACAAGTAGTTACTCTTCTCTCTCATCTTCTTCTTCTCTCAGTTCTCTTCCTTCCCTTCTTCTACAAACGATATCAAACTCTGTACTTTCTCCATTCTTGAATAAACAAGAAGCTTACTGCTATCTTGTGTAATTACAGAATTCTAGCCGTACCACTTCCTGTAAGACAGTAAGGGTGACGTCCTTGTCAATGTGCATGTGTTCTTCAAAGAATTTCTTGATCATCGCAGACTGTTGATAAACATGACTAGAATTTATAACTCAATAACTCATAAACTTCAAATCCTAGGTCTGTCTTTGCAAATGAACCCCTACTAGTCTGCTACTAAACCTTGTTGCCTAATTAATGTTGCTTAATAAAGTTACACTAGTACATTTCTCATTACAATTTTCAGCATGGATACCTGCAAAGTGGTTATTATTTATGATAATTTGATGAGTTGGGTAGTTCAAGATTTGCCTGAAATGCCAAATACTGAATGCTACCATTTCAATTCCATCTCGGATTTTCATCGATATTCATACTTTCAGGAGGTTAAAGGAAAGCCTGTTTTGCCGAGATCTGAGCATTATGAGGACATTCTATCAATTAAAGACTGTTTTCTGCTGAGTTTTGGGACTATTTGAAGAAACAAGTTGTGCCCTTTGTTGAAAAAAAAACAGTTGTGGTGAACTTTTCAATTCATCTAGACTGATTGAAAGTTTGTACCTTGATTTAATCAAGAAAGAATTTGGTGACATGAAAGCATGGGCTATAGGTCCATTTAGTCCCCTAGTGCTAGCGGAGATGAAAAAAGGCTCCAACAAATGCCATGAGTCCCTGGATTGGCTCAACAAACAAGAACTAAACTCAGTTAGTTTGTGTCATTTGGCACGACTGCTGTGTGATGAAGAAATCAAAGTGCTCGCGGTTGGACTAGAGAAGAGTCGCCAAAAGTTCATTTGGGTACTCAGAGGTGCTGACAAAGGAGATGTTTTTACAAGCGAAGTTAGAAAAAATCATCTGTCAGAAGGATTATAGTAAGGGATTGGGCACAACAGTTGGAAATAGTAATACATAGTTCAACTAATTTATGAGTCATTGCAGATGGAATTCGTGTATGGAGAGTATGTTCTTTGGAGTTCCTATAGCAGCTTGGCCAATGCATACCAAGGAATTCTCAACTTATAACAAAGTACTTGAAAATTGGACCAACTGTTAGGCCATGGGAAACACGTCGAGATGAACATGTTACATCCGAAATGGCTGAAAATGCTGTGAAAACTTCGATTGCTTCAGCAGATGGAGACGAGATGAGGAAAAGAACAGCAGATTCGAGCAATGCTATTAAAAAATCAGTGATGGATGGTGGCCTCAACCGCGCTGAGATGGATTCCTTCTTCTCTCACATTGCTCATTGAAATCAGATCTATTATTAACCATTAGATGTGAAATATAAAGAGTGTTATACAGATCTATTAAGAATGCTGTGTCGTGGCTATCTTTTATTGTAATGACACACTGTGACGCGTATTCTTGACATTCTCCATATATACAAGAACTCAACTATAGATTTTATAGGAATAACTTCTGTTTTATTTATGTGTGATTCAGAAAGAAGAGACACACGATCTCTCGTTCCATTAGAAGACGTGAGTAGGAGATGCATCAACTTTCAATGAATTTCACAGTCTCCTGGACACGCATCACAAGGACAAAAACAGCCACAGTTATCGCATATACAGGTAGCCAACAACTTTCTTGGTTTTTGTGCATCATTTTTCATCATTTTGTTGCGAGGCAAAAGATATTAACCGTGATTCATCCCATTCCAATGGCAGAACAGAACTTGAGGTGGAGTCGATATGACAAAAGGTAAAATAATTCAACCACATTTTTAAAGCATATTTGAGGAACAAGATCCTAACTTTCAGCTGTTGATGTTGAAACTTAATCCAAATTAACTCAACTTGTATTATTTAACAGGTGAGAATAGCTGGACTTTTTGGATATATCTGTTCCTCACATGATGCAATTTACATTATAATTATCAATATGATTATAATAATGTTATATGACATGTGCGTCCATGTTAAACTAGAAAAAGAATCTGACAGACTAAGCTGTTTATACTGTTGTGTATTTTTCAGTACCAAACAAAGTTTTCATCAATTTACTTTTAGTTGAAGTCTCAAAACTTGATTTGATTTTTCATCATGGATAACATCAACGAGAATTTTGAAATCTTGAAAAAAACTCAAGAAAATGAAGTAGCTATAGTAATGGTTCCATTTCCAGCACAAGGCCATCTCAATCAACTTCTTCAACTTGCCTGTTTAATCTCCTCCTCATACGATCTTCCAGTCTACTATGTTGGCTCAGCTACTCATAATCGTCAAGCTCGAGTTCGAGCCAATGCCTTAAATCCATCAGACATAGCCAAAATCCACTTCCATGACATCCCAACTCCTGAATTTGCCTCACCACCACCTGACTATAATGCCTTGAGAAAATTCCCATCACAACTTCAGCCATCATGGGATGCTTCTATGCTTCTTCGCGAGTCCATTGATTCTTTCTTGCGCGATATTTCCTCAAAAGCAAGACGTGTCGTTGTTGTTCATGATACTTTAATGTCTTATAATGTTCAGGATGTTTTGTCCTTGCACAACGCGGAATCATATATATTTAATTGCATTTCAGTGTTCACTTTGTACTGTTTGATGTCTTTGTCGGTGGGAATATCTTTGCAACTTGACGAGGAATTGCTTAAAAAGTTACCTTCATTTGAAGGAATTATTACAGATCAACTCAAGAATCTTGGAGCTTCTCAGATACCATATATGGATATTAGATCAGGTGATATCCATAATTCAAGCAAAGTAATTGAAGGTGCGTTTCTTGATTTGCTTGCACAAGTAGCTAGTAAACAGGAGAAGAAACAATGGGCAATTGGACCAATCTTGCCTACTAAACTAGATTGTGTCGCGAATAGAAACAATATGTGTTTGGACTGGCTTGACAAACAACCTTCACGATCAGTTCTTTACGTATCTTTTGGAACAACTACTTCATTTTCCGATAGAGAAATCAAGGAGCTCGCGATGGGATTAGAGCAGAGCAAACAGAGGTTTTTATGGGTGTTGAGAGATGCCGATAGAGGTGATGTCTTTACCGGAGAAGACAGAAAAATTGAGTTGCCGGAAGGATTTGAGGAAAGAGTGGAAGAGATTGGATTAGTGGTCAGAGAATGGGCTCCACAACCAGAAATCTTGGCTCATTCGTCCACAGGCGGGTTCATGAGTCATTGCGGATGGAATTCTTGTATAGAGAGCATTACCATGGGGGTGCCAATAGCTGCTTGGCCTATGCATAGTGACCAAGCCAGCAATAGTTTCTTGGTGACGGAAGTGTTGAGAATAGGCCTGATTGTGAGGGAATGGGAGAAGCGCGAGGAGCTAGTAAGTGCATCCAGTATTGAGAATGGCGTGAGGAAGTTGATGGCATCAGAAGAAGGTGATGCAATTAGGAAAAGAGCAGAAGAATTGGGAGAAGTCGTTAGATGCTCCACAGAGAACGGAGGTTCTTCTCAAATAGAGTTGGATTCTTTTATCGCACATATCACAAGATAGAATTGCTTTTCACCTGAATTTTGAAGTATTTTCGTTACTTCTTATTTTCATTTATCTGTCACTTTTCTGCTTCTTGGCTCACACTAGTTTATATTATGTACTTCTTTTGAGTTACTTGAATCTTGTGTG
>NC_061115.1:9150676-9231824 GCF_002878395.1 Capsicum annuum | reverse complement strand
ACTAGTTTATATTATGTACTTCTTTTGAGTTACTTGAATCTTGTGTGAGCGTGAGAATGTATGTATATATGTATGTATGAGGATAGGATAGAAACTCCAAACAGTTTAATTGAACACGTCTAGATCCATTTAAAATTAATCCCGGGATTAGTTATCCTTTATCCCTGATAATGAACAACCCCTAAATAGTTCAATTCTCCAATCCCTTTTTCTTATTGATGGATAACATCAATGAGAATCTTGAAAACATGAAAAAACATCAAGAAAATGAAGTAGCTGTTGTTGTCATGGTTCCATTTCCAGAACAAAGCCATCTCAATCAACTTCTTCACTTGATCTGCCATTTTCGACGTCGCTGCAGTCTTACCTGCTCGTGTATCATCCATGTCTACCACCATCTTTGCTCCTCCTCCGGTAGTAGGCTCATCGGTCGTGTGTTTTGGTGCTAACATGCTTCCAATCGCGCTGAAAATACCACCACCAGAAGCGTTTTTTTTCTCCTCTTCTTGAATGTTCATTTCCTCTATTCTTCTTCTTGTAATTGCTTCTTCAGTTTAATGATATTTCTCCTGTATGCAATTGACACCATTAACTATTTACCTAGTTCTACTTATAGGAAGAATGTCTTAGTTTGCATTATAGCGTATATATTCTCAGATCTTCAAAAGAATTAAATATTTCAAATTTATGTGTGATTCTTGTGATCAAAAGTAACCCTTCCAATCATTGCCAGTTCTTAGACTAAAAATAACTACGCTTCAGTCTCAAATAAGATTCTTTATATAAATTCTCACTTTTTTATTTTAGCTCATTTCACATCATCAGTATGAAACGGAGATCAAGACGTGATACAATCTACAAACTCGATAATTCCACGATAGAAAACCACATCATGAAGGAGTAGATACTAGATACCTACTCTCCATATATTCTCAGACTTATTATTGAAACAATGATGATTATTAATCAATATTCAAAGCATGTATCAGATGGGGCGGGTTGAGCTGAATTAGGCGATCCTAGATCCTTAAATGGAGTAGTGAAGGGCTATTTCCAAGTCCTTTGGAGTTGTAATAGGACACATAATCTCTCACTGTTGTTTCTTTGTACAATGCAGGATTTTCATCTGATAACAATTCCTTTATTGGTCCATAAAGCCCATCAAATGGTTGAAATTGAGTTGTGAAAAAATATGCTACCGAAATCTTTGGTCCAATTTGTTTTGATAGTACTCTATGCTCAGCACTTTCAAACTTGTCATTTGATAGAAGCTCCAATAAACAAATGAAATTGTATGAAATGTATTATTATGTCAAATTGTAAGAAATTTGACATGCGGTATGTAATTAATAGATATACCATGATTCACAATGATGGATTCTCCAAAATAGATTGGAATATATGTTAGTTTTCCTAACATAAGGGGAAGATAATAAGTAACTAAGAAATATGTTGTGAATTATCATTACTGGGATCTCATTTAAAAGATAATTCTAGTCAAATGCCAGAAGCATATGCTGACACAAAATTGATTTTATATTTAGCTGCAGATGCTCCTACTATGTGTCCCTGAAGGACAGAGTCTATAGCATGCATGAAGCATGGTAGATCAATCGGTTCCAAATAAATAATTCTTGGAAAGAAAATGAAGCAAATGATCATAATAAAGAGGTAATTAATATGCTCTTGAAGAGCGACGATATAACGCTTCGTGAAACCTCCAGAAGAGGTTCAGGTACCTGAAAATAATGAAGTGATGAGATCTCAATAAGTTATGTGGTAATGTGAACCGATACAAATGATATATCATCGACGATATCTTTATTATAATAGCACGCAATATTGTATACTCCTTTCGTTTCAAAAAGAATGACCTACTTTGACTTGACACAAAGTTTAAGAAAATAAAGAAGACTTTTGAATCTTGTGGCTTAAATTAAAGTTGTGTCAAATGTACCAAAATGTCCTTTAATCATGTGGTCCTAAACATGCCATGTGGAAAGTTGAAATTAAAGTATTGCCAAAAAGGGAAGGGGGTCATTCTTTTTGAAATAGAGACTAAAAAGGAAAGTAAGTCATTCTTTTTTAAACGGAGGGAGTAATATTATGAGGATATGAATTCTACGTTTATTTAAGCATACTAACGTAGAAATAGTTATCAAGTAGAATATATTTCTTGGTAAGCATAAAGTTTATTTGGCCTACAGTCCTGACACTAGAAGATGTCATGTATTTAATATTGAATGGTTCACTTGACAATGAAATTTAGATGAGAATCCCAGAAGGATTAAAGATGCCTGAAGCGTATAGTTTAGAGTCTCGAGAATCATATTTAATCAAATTATATAGATCGTTATACGATTTAAAACACTCAGGGCGTATGCGGTATAATCGCCTTAGTGGGTACTTGATAAACAAAGGTTACATAAATGATGTCATTTGTCCTTATATTTTCATCAAGAAAATGACATTAGATTTTATTATACTCGTTGTTTATATGGATGAGATAAATCTCATTGGAACTCCAGAAGAGGTCCAGCAGACAATTGAATATCTAAAAAAAGAATTTAAAATAAAAGATCTTGGAAAGACAAAGTTTTGTCTTGGTCTGCAGATTGAACATTTAGTGCGGGATCTTTATCCACCAATCTGCTTATACTGAGAATGTCTTGAAACAATTTTATTCGGACAAAGCATATTCATTAAATAATCTAATGATTGTTCGATCACTTGAAGTGAGTAAAGATTCATTCCGACCTCTAGAAGAGGGTAAAGAGATTTTTGGTCCTGAAGTACCATATCTCAATCTATTGGTATTTGCTAATAGCGCAAGGCTTTATATATCTCATTTTGTTAATTTGCTAGCCAGTTACGATTTTCTTTCATATAGACATTGAAATAGAGCTAAGTATATATTGTGATATCTAAAGGGGCCTATTGATATGGGTCTATTTTATACTAGCAAAGATAGTTTAGATCTTATTAGTAATGCAGCTGCAGGTTATTTATCTGAACTACATAAAGCAAGATCTCAAATAGGCTATGTGTTTACATACGGAGGTACTGCTATGTCACGACGATCTACAAAGCAGTCTATCGTTGCCACTTCTTCAAATCATGCTGAGATAATAGTTATCCATGAGACAAGTAGAGAATGCATATGACTGAGATCAGTGATACATTTCATCAAAGAGAGATGTGGATTGAAGTTCGATATCAAGGTTTGTACTGTCATATTTGAAGACAATGCAACATACAGAGCTCAATTAAAAAAGTACTTTATAAAAGAAGATAGAACGAAACACATTTCGCCAAAGTTATTCTTCATACATGATCTCCAGAAGAATGGAGATATTGATGTATAACAAATCCGTTCAAGTGACAATCCAACAGATTTGTTCACCAAATCTTTACCAACTTCAACCTTTAAAAAGATGGTATACAAGATTGAAATACGAAGATTGAGCCAGTTGAATCGGGGTCTTCATCAGGGGGAGTAAGAATACGCGTTGTACTTTTTTTTTCCTTAGTCAAAATTTTTATCTCACTGAATTTTTCCTGATAAGGTTTTTAATGAGGTAGCACTTAAATGCGTATTCAGATAGTTTTCCTTTACATTGGCATCTAAGGGGGAGTGTTGTGAAGTTGGATGCCATATGTCCAAACTAAAGGACATGTGGCTTACTTTTACATATGTGAAAACAAGTCATAAATCACCTCTTCATTATTTGTGGAGAATTTTCTATCTTTGTCTTTGCTATAAATAGTCAAGATCAATGAAAGGAAAAGGAGGAAATTGGCACTCTCCATTCACTTGTTATTTCAATATACTTTATTGTTAGAGTTGCCTCAAATTATTTGTCTCTCTGTTGATTATGCCTATTTCATGTTCCAACTTGGTTCTTTGTAGTTGCCCAGTTGTAGAAAAGTTGAGCAGATCATGTGCCTATTGTGCAGTTACTGGTCGTCAGTTTTTCCTAGAAGTGCAACCTATTTCTCAAGTGCATTTTCTGTATTTTTGGGGATACATAGTTTTCTCTGTAACTTCTTGAGGTAGTGTCCTTTCTTGTATTAAAGATTAATTTTCTTTATCCCCATTCCTTCATATTTTGAATTCTTGAGGATTTGATTGTACTCTACCTTCCATATAGTGAATAGCTCATCATTGCCCGTGGTTTTTTCCCGACTTGGGTTTCTACGTTAGATTTGTGTGTCATCTATTTTATTTCCAGATTTCTTTCTTGATTTTATATGTGTCTTGTTCCTTGATGTAAGTGAGTTTCTAACAAGTGGTATCCGAACCAGATTCAATGATGTCTACTGTAACCAAGTTTGATATCGAGAAATTTGATGAAAAAATTAGCTTTAGTATCTGGAAGATCCAAATGAAGGTTGTTCTCACACACAACGGTTTGAAGAAGGTTTTAGATGGGAATTCTAAGAAGCCTGATTCTATGAACGATGAACAATGGGAGGAGTTGGATGAAAAGACACTTTCTGCAATTCAACTTAGCCTTTCCAAAGAGGTTCTGCCAGAGGTTATTCGTGAGACTACTGCTGCAAGTCTCTGGTTGAAACTTGAGTCTATTTATATGACCAAAAGCCTTGCCAATAAGCTCCAGCTCAAAGAGCGTTTATACACGATTCGTATGTCTGAAGGTTCGTCCATTCAATATCATCTTGATGTATACAATTCAATTATAATAGATCTGGAAAATTTAGAAGTTAAAATTGAGGATGAAGACAAGGCTGTCTTATTAATTGTCTCTCTGCCATCTACCTATAAACACTTCAAGGAGATTATGTTATATGGAAATAATGAAACTTTATCTTATGAAGATGTTTAATCAAATTTACTATCCAAAGAAAAATTTGATCTTGAAGTTCATTCAGAAGATAAAACAGGGGGCTTGTTTGTTAGAGGTAGATCACAGAACAAAGGGAGTACAACTAAAAAGAAGTTCAGATCTAAATCCAAAGGGTGTTATTCCAGCAAAACATGTCATTACTGCAAAAAACTTGGGGATGTTATTTCTGAATGCGAAAAGCTGAAGAATAAAAAGAATAGTAAAGAAAAAGCCAAAACGTTACAAAAAACTGTTGAAGCCTGAGTTGCTGATGATTTCAAAGGTGATGTTTTGTTAGCTGTCTCTGCTGATAAGAAGAACTCTTCTGAATGAGTTTTTGATACTGGATGTATGTATCATATGTGTCCTTGTAAGGACTGGTTTTCAACATATGAAAAAATTGAATTAGGTGTTGTCCTAATGGGGAATGATGCACAATGCAAAGTTGTTGGGATTGGTACTGTACAAATAAGGACCCATGATGGCGTTATCAGAACCTTGACCAACGTTCGTCACATTCCTGACCTAAAACGCAACCTGATTTTTTTGGGTACTCTTGAATCTCTTGGATGTAAATATTCAGCAGAAGGTAGAATTCTCAAAGGTTTCAAAAGGTGCTCTCGTCTTGATGAAAGGAATAAGATGTGGGACTCTCTATTACTTGTAAGATTCAATTGTGACAGGATTTGCAGCAGTTTCCACATCATTATCTGATGATAATCTCACTCATTTGTGGCATATGCGCTTGGGTCATATGAGTGAGAAAGGTATGACTCTTCTTAGCAAAAGAGGTCTTCTTGATAATCAAGTTACTGGGAAATTGGTTTTCTGTGAACATTGCATATTTGGAAAACAAAAGAGTGAGCTTTTCAGTAGCTATACATCACACATATGGTCTTCTTGATTATTTTTATTCTGATTTATGGGGGCCTTCAAAGGTTACATCTCTCGGAGGAAAACGCTACATGATGACCCTTATAGATGATTTCTCTCGCAAAGTCTGGGTTTATTTCTTGAGACATAAAAATGAAGATTTTCTTAAGTTCAAGAACTTCAAGTCTCTTGTTGAGAATCAAACTGGAAGGAAGATTAAGAAACTCCAGACTGATAATGGCTTGGAGTTTTGTGAGTCAGATTTCAATGAGTTTTGAACGAGTCATGGTATTGCTAGACACAAGACTCTTGTTGGGAAGCCCCAACAAAATGGAGTTGCGAAACGTATTAATATAACTCTTCTTGAGAGAGCTCGTTGTATGCTCTCTAATGTGGGACTGTGGCATCGTCATGATTTTTGGGCTGAGGCAATTTCTACACTTGTTATCTTGTCAACCGATCTCCTCACTCATCCATTAACTTCAAAATTCCAAAAGAAGTTTGGTCAGGTAATTCGATGGATTTCTCCAATTTAAAAGTATTTGGATGCCCTGCTTTTGCCCATGTTAATGTTGGGTTCAAAATCGAGAGGGCGTCACGCGGAAGCTATTAGTTGCAAACTATGAGACGATAAATCAGACGACACATGAAAAATTAAACTAAAAATATATTATTGGATATAGTTTGGACAAATGGCTTACATATTAAAAATAAAATTGAAAATCCTAAAACTTATTGGGAGAAATCTCCCTCTAAACAAAGACTCTTTAAGACTACATTGTGGATGTTATTGCGTTATGGTATGAGAAGGGGTCTTCTATTTATAGATATTCAAAACCTTTCCTCCAAGAAAGAGGTTAGTCAAATATGGAAAAGAATTATATTTTTTGTTTCAGGAAAAGTAAAATTAATTATGATAACTTTTATTTTCCTTCTAAGAAAAAGTAAAACTTAAATATAGTAAGAAAATCAGGGCAAAAACCCAAACAAATCTCCCTTTTTTGGCTTGATTTTCTTCAAAATATTCTTGATCCTCCTTCTTGTGCATGATCTTCGTTCTTCATATATATTCTTCATATATCACTGCTGTTTGACATGCTTTAAAAATTGAAGCTTTTTGGGTTAAAAATATATTAGCCCTTTTCGGGTTAAAAATATTGGAGCCCTTTTGCAGGGTTAAAAGTGAGCCTTATTTTTAAATATGTAACAACAGGATTGTTGAAAATATGATTGACAATAGCTCCTAGGGTTGTAAAATTCTTTTTTCTTGGCTATGCTTCTGAGTCTAGAGGGTATTATTTATGGTGTCCTGATTTGAGAAAAATAATTTTGAATAGAGACATCACTTTTAATGAAAATGCACTGTTGTGTTCTGGAAAAGAGTCTTTTGCATTATCTCCTGGTATAGGTGATCAACAAAATACCAGTGAGAAGGTGGAGTTAGAAGTGAGAACTACATCTCAGAAGGTTGACCCTATCTCTTCCACAGGTCCACAATGTAGCGGTGATGTTCATGTTGATGAACAAAATTCCAGTACCACCCGTTCCGTTGAGCCATAATCGATGGATGATCCTTCTATTGCCCATAATAGACCAAGGAGAGTTATTAGAAAACCCAATAGATACAGTGATAATGATGGCCTAATTGCCTATGCACTTACAGTTGCACAAGATATTTCTAAAGAAGTTGAACTTACTTCATATTCGGAGGCAATCACAAGTTCTAATTCTCCCAGTGGCTGATAGCAATGCAAGAAGAAATTGAAAGTTTGCATAAGAACGGGACATGGGATTTATGTGAACTTCCTAAAGGTCGTCGTGCATTAAGCTACAAATGGATCTACAAGCGGAAAGAAGGAATTCCTGGGGTTGAAAATGCAAGATGGATAGCTCGTTTAGTTGTTTGAGGCTTTGATCAAAAGGAAGGCATTGATTTTAATGAAATTTTCTCTCCCGTTGTTCGTCATTCTTCCATTAGAGTGCTTCTTGCCTTCGTTGCACTATTTGACTTGAAATTGGAGCAATTAGATGTTAAAATGACTTTTCTACATGGAGAATTGGAGAAAGAAATTTATATAAAGCAACCTTAGGGCTTTGTTGTTTCGGGCAATGAACAATGTGTTTACCATTTGAAAAGGTCCTTATATGTAATACCGGCTAGCTTATTTATTTTAGGACTCTTGTTTTGTTTAGGACTTGTTATTTTTTGTACTTATTAGCTTTGTATATTTAGGATTGTATTCTAGTTATTTTTGTACTTATCAATTTTGTATATTTATGATTGTATTCTAGTAGGTCTCTTTGTTACATGTAATACACAGGCTATAAAAACCAATACGTAGGATCAATAAAAATCATCGTTCACTACCAGCTATTCTCTCTCTCTCTCTTTATAGTATTAAGAGCTCTATAGCTTTAAAAAGTTTGATCCTTTTTTTCCTTTCCTCTTCTATTTTTCCCAGCTAAAAAACCTCACACCTAAATGGACCCAAATACAAGCATCGTCAAAGCCGACAACATCTCCAATTCAAAGACTGTTGTCCAGTTCAATCCGGTTACTCAACTCCACATTAAACTTGCTAGTAGCTATAACCTTTCATTGTGGAAGGCGCAGGTGTCCATGCTTATGCGTGGACACAACCTCTTTGGTCATCTTGATGGGTCGATACCAACCCCCTCCAAAACTATATCTGAAAATAACGTAGAGGTACCCAATCTTGATTTTGTTTCCTGGTTTCAGTAAGATCAACTTATACAAAATGCTATCTTGACAACTATAGATGCAACCATTGGCAGTACAGTCGCTTCTGCTACAAATACGAAAGTCGCTTGGGACGCCTTGCATACTGCTTATGCAAATAAGTCTCAAACTCGTATTTTTAGTCTTAGAGACCATCTAGCCCGCATTTCCAAAGACTCGTCCTGTTGCTGACTATCTCCATCAAGTTTGGTCTCTTTGAGATGAACTTGCCACTACTGGATCCCCCGTATCCAATGAAGAATTGATTGTCAAGATTCTCACTGGCCTTGGATCTGAATTTCGAGAACTTTCAGCCGCTATCCGTGCTCGAGATTCAAAAATCCCCTATGAAGAACTATATGAAAAACTCCTTGATCATGAGCTTTTCTTGCAGCATGAGGATGCCAAAAAGACACCTTTTGTTCCAATCACTGCGAACATTGCTAAGGGAACTACTTCCAGTCCTACGCGTCAAGGCTTCACCAATCACCAGAACAATAATCGAAGATCAAATATGCCAAACAAATAAAATAATTATCAGTCCTGGTGTGACAATCATCAACCTCGGTGTAATAATCAACAACAATCTTCCAACAATAACCTCTACTGCCAACTCTGTGATCATAGAGGTCATACTGCTCGTGTATGTCAGACACGCTCTCACAATCATCTTCAAGCCCGTGCTAATTATGCTACAAGCCTCCAAAATCAGTCAACTCCGTGGATCGTTGATAGTGGTGCAACCCACCATATGACCTCAGATACACAGAGTCTAGCCACTACGCAAAACTACCACGGTTCGGATGAAATCGTCATGGGTAATGGTAATACCATTCCAATCTCTCATACTGGTAATGTGGATTTTAATGCATAAAATCACCAATTCCAGCTTCAACATATCCTTTACTCTCTGTCTATTAAAAATAATCTAAGCTCTGTCTCTAAGTTTTGTCAAGATAATAACTCATCTATTGAATTTTTTCCTTTCTCTTATCTTGTAAAGGATCTGACTACGGGGGTGCCATTGGCTCGAGGATGGAGTAAAAATGGGATGTATAAGTGGCCACTGGGGGATGTTGATAGTCCACCAAAATACAACGTTGCTGTTTCACGTAACCTGTGGCATCAATGATTAGGCCACCCTAATCGTCAAGTTTTAAATAATTTTTTTCTTGATTTTTCCATTTCAGTTGTTGGTTCCAGAACTAATACTGTTTGTGTTCATGTTATTCTAATAAAAGCCACAGGATGCCTTTTTCAAAAGGTTCTTTGCACAGTGTTAGTCCATTAAATTTAATTTACGATGATTTGTGGGGGCCGTCTCCGGTAATATCGGTTGACAAAAAATAATACTATGTTTTATTTGTTGATTAATTTTTAAGATATATGTGGTTATTCACACTCAAAGCTAAAACAGAAGTTCTGGAAATCTTCAAAACTTTACATCCCATGCTTGAAAGTCATTTTCAAACAAAGATTTTATCCTTTTATACTGATGGTGGTGGTGAATTTCAAAAATTAGATTCCTATCTAAAAACACATGGAATTGAACACTTAGTGCCCCCTATATACACCACAAAGGGTAGCTTTAGTTGAACGCCGACATTGGCATGTCACCGAGACAACCCGCACTTTACTACACCAAGCATCCTTACCTTCAATTTTTTGGAGTTATGCCTATCATCAAGCTGTTTATTTGATCAATAGGATGTCTACACCCAATCTTTAAAATAAATCACCTTCTGAAATCCTATTTCAGGTCGTGCCTAATTATAATTCCATCAAGGTTTTCGGATGCTTATGCTACCCATGGCTCAAACCTTATTCCCATAATAAATTGGAACCTCGATGCACACCATGTGCTTATTTAGGATTTTCTAATAAATATTATAGCCATCAGTGTTTTGATCCAGTTAACTTCAAATTATATTTATCTAGGGATGTGACCTTTTTGGAAGACTATTTTCCTTTTCAAAATATATTTTCTAGTTTTAAAAATAAAATTAATGTTTCTTGGGATACTATTTCTATTGAACAACCCAAGGAGGACACTCATTCAATTTCACATTCCTCCTATGAACTCCCTCCGCCAGTAACTACGTTGTCCACGGCCACTCAACGCCTGCAAACTATCTCCTCCGCTTCAGATGGCGTCCCTCCACAATCAGGTAACGTTCCTTCTCAAATCTCAACATCCACTCCTTCACCCACTACACAAGTCCCACAAAAATAGACTACTTCTGCTACTTCAGCATCTCAAACATTGCCCTCACGGCCACTTATCATGTATCACAGATAAGAAAAACCACCCATTCCTAGCCAAACTCCACATCCTCCTCACAATCCATCTTCTCCGATTCAAAATCAGCCATAAATGGCTTTCCCCCGCCCCAACCAATAGCTCCTCTTACTTAACCTGACCCACCAACCCAATCCCGACCAACCCAGCCAGCCAATAAAGTACACCCAATGACCACCCGCTCACAGACTAATAGCCTGAAAACTCGTTAGTTTCTTATAACCACTACACCATCTCTAAAAATTCCCACAACCTATAAACAAGCTAAGCTAACTCCCCAATGAAATTCTACAATGCAAGCTGAATTTGATGCTCTTATTCACAACCATACTTGGGATTTGGTTCCATGTGATTCTTCCAAAAACGTGGTGGATTGTAAGTGGCTATTTCCCATCAAACATAAACGTGACGGTTCTGTTGATAGGTACAAGGCTCGTTTGGTTGCCAAGGGATTTACTCAACTTCCAGGACTTGATTATCATTCCACCTTCAGTCCGGTAGTCAGGCCTGCTACTGTCCGTCTTGTCTTGACTATTGCTACTCAACTTGACTGGCCTATTTATCAGTTGGATATTAACAATGCCTTCTTGCAGGGTCATCTTAATGAAGAAGTTTACATGTGTCAGCCACTTGGATTTGAGGAGTCTAGAAATCCTACCCATGTATGTCGTCTTCAGAAAGTAATCTATGGTCTCAAACAATCTCCTCGTGCTTGGTACACTGAATTGAAAGACTATCTTATTCTTTGGGTTTTGTTAAATCACATTCTGATTCCTCGCTTTTCATTATGTATAAGTTTGGGTTCACTGTATATATTTTAGTTTATATGGATGATATCTTAGTAACCAGTAATCACAAACAAGGTGTTTGTTCTATTATTGAGGCAATTTCCCAACGTTTTTCACTGAAGGACTTGGGGCTTCTTCATTACTTTCTCGGCGTTGAGGTAATTCGTACTTCCGCTGGTCTCTTGCTTTCTCAAGAGAAGTACACCATAGCTCTCCTACATGAGGTAGGTATGGATAATTAATAAGGTGTTTCCATGCCTATGATATCTAATGTTGTTTTTGATCCCTCACCTGATGATAATTTAGTCGATGGTTCCTTATATCGACGTATTACTGGTAAGCTTCATTACCTTTCTTTCACTCGTCTGGACATTGCTTTTGCTGTCAGCAAGTTGTCACAGGCTATGAATTAACCGCTTATGTCTCATTGGGTTGCTTTTAAACGACTAATCTGCTATCTTCGTTCAACTACTTTATTTGGTGTACTCATTGCTAAGGAGAGTGATCGTAGACTATTTGCGTACTCTGATTTAGACTGGCAGAGGATCCTCAAGATCCCACCTCTACCACAGATTATATTATCTATGTTGGTCATTCTCCTATTTTATGGTCTTCGAAGAAGCAACGTTCAGTTTCTCATTCTACAACAGAGGCAGAATATCGGGCAGTTGCTGCTACTGTTTTTGAAACTAAATGGCTCACCCATCTTCTTGGGGAGCTTCGGTTCCCTCTGACTGCTGTTCCAAGATTTCTCTATGAAAATATTAGCACTACTTATATTTGTGCCAATCCTGTCTTCCATAGCCGCATGAAACATGTGGCCATCGACTTTCACTTTATCCGTGAGCAGGTTGAGAGCAAACAGATTGAGGTTGCACATCTATATGTTGCTGATCAAGTTGCTGATCTTCTTACAAAGCCTCTTCCCCGCGCACTATTCAGTAAATATTTTTCCAAGTTGGGCGTAGTAGACCTTGACGCCAACTTGCGGGGGCGTAATAACGGTTAACTTATTTATTTTAGGACTCTTGTTTTGTTTAGGACTTGTTATTTTTTATACTTATCAGCTTTGTATATTTAGGATTATATTCTAGTTATTTTTGTACTTATCAGCTTTGTATATTTAGGATTGTATTCTAGTAGGTCTCTTTGTTACATGTAATACACAGGCTATAAAATCCAGTACGTAGGATTAATAAAAATCATCATTCACTAACAACTATTCTCTCTCTTTAATATGGACTTAAACAAGCACTTAGGCACTGGTACAAGCAATTTGATGCTTTTATGGTTGGTCAGGGCTGCACACGAAGTCAATATAATAATTGTGTGTGTTTACAAAAGTCTTCAAATGGTTCCTTTATTTACTTGTTATTATATGTGGATAGCATGTTGATTGCTTCAAAATACATGTCTTTGATCAACAAGCTTAAGTCTCAACTAAGTAATGAGCTTGAAATGAAGGACGTTGGTGCAATAAAGAAGATTTTGGGAATGGAGATTTATAGAGAACAACAAGATGGAAAGCTATACTTGTCTAAAAAAAAAATACGTTCAGAAAATCCTTGACAAGTTCAATATGAGTAAAAGCAAATCTGTCTCAACTCCTTTAGCAGCTCACTTCAAGATATCTTCTGAATTCTGTCCTAAAACAGAGGAAGAGATTGAAATAATGTTCAATATTCCCTACTCCAGTACAGTTGGCAGCCTCATCTATGCCATGGTCTGCACTAGACCTGATCTTGCATATGCGGTGAGTATGGTAAGTAGGTATATGAACAATCCTAGAAAGTATCATTGGGATGTGGTGAAGTGGATTTTTTGTTACTTGAAAGGTACGGTTAATCTTGGCTTGGTCTTTGATAGGAACAAGGTGACAACCAATGATTTTGTTGGGTTTGTTGATTCTGATTATGGTGGTGATCTTGATAGGCACAAATCTCTGTCCGGGTACATCTTCACTTTATGTTTTGGTTCTATTAGTTGGAAAGCATCTTTGCAATCTATTGCTGCTCTATCTACTACAAAAGCGGAGTACATTACGGCTACTGAAGGTGTGAAAGAAGTTACATGGTTACGTGGTCTTATTCTTGAGCTTGGTGTTTCACTAGATACTACTGTTGTGTTCTCAGATAGTCAAAGTACAATACATCTAACAAAGAATGATGCTTATCATTCCAAAACTAAGCATATTAGTGTGAAGTATCATTATATCAGAGATACAATGACTGCCGGAGAGATTGTAGTTAAGAAAGTACTCACTTCGGAGAATCCGACAGATATGCTTATTAAGCCACTTCCCATTGCTACGTTCAAACATTTTTTGAACTTAGCTGGTGTCTACAACACTTGATTGCCCTTCGGGGCTTTTATGGTAATGATGAGAATCTACTAATTGTGAGTCAAGGTGGAGATTGTTAGAGTTGCCTCACATTACTTGTCTCTCTGCTGATTATGCCTCTTTCATGTTCCAGCTTGGTTTTTGGCAGTTGCTCAGTTGTAGGAAAGTTGAGCAGATCATGTGCCTATTGTGCAGTTACTGGTCATCAGTTTTTCCTAGAAGTGCAACCTATTTCTTAGGGGCATGCATTTTCTGTATTTTTAGGGATACATAGTTTTCTCTGTAACTTGAGGCAGTGTCTTTTCTTGTACTGAAGATTAATCTTCTTTATCCTCATTCCTTCATATTTTGAATTCTTGGGAATTTGATTGTACTCTACCTTCCATATAGTGAATAGCTCGTCGTTGCCCGTGGTTTTTTCCCGATTTAGGTTTCCACGTTAAATTTGTGTGTCATCTATTTTATTTTCAGATTTCTTTCTTGATTCTATGTGTGTCTTGTTCCTTGATGTAAGTGAGTTTCTAACATTTGTTACTTTAATTAATTTTATATCATTTATGATAATAACACAATAAAGATGAATTTTATGGTGCTTTCTCGATCACCTAGTAGATTTGTATGAAGAAAGATACCAAATAATGTAGAGTACTTATTAGTAACTAGTAAATTTGCTCGCACTTTCTGCTGTAGTTGAATAAATTGGCTTACAGGTTTTTAGTATTTAGAGAGAGTTGTCCATCCCTAAATAAAGTTCAATCAACATATTCTAGCCGTATCACTTCCTTGAAGACAGTAAGGATGACATCCTCGTCAATGTGCATGTGTTCGTCAAATTTTTTTTTTTTTTTCAAATTAACTCGAAGCCTTGAAGTAACTGGTAAAGTTGTTGTCATGTGACCAGGAAGTCACGGGTTCAAGCCTTGGAAACAGCCTCTGGAAATGCAAGGTAAGGCAGCGTACAATACACCCTTGTGGTGGAACCCTTCCCCGGACACCGTGCATAACGGTAGCTTTAATGCACCGGACTGCCTTTTTATTAACTCTAATATTTGCTCAAAAGGAATCCTGGACATGGTGGATCATAAGGGTGATTTAGTTAATGCATATGCATCGCCTTTGGAACTCCGCCTGTGGGAGCTTACTCACATTGGCGGTCTCAAGTCCAGATAAAGGAGGAGAGTTGAGGTAGGCCAAACTCCGCCTGTGGGAGCTTACTCACATTGGTGATCTTAAGTCTAGATAAAGGAGGAGAGTTGAGGTAGGCCAACAGTGGCATAAATCTTGTCAATTCATGAGATTCTTCATATTATTTAGTTGTAAATGATAATTATTTTAAATACTATCCATGCCATGTAATATTCCTAAGATAGTTTTCTACGTCACGTAATTTTCCTTTTTTTCTTACTAATACCAAAAAGAAAAAAAGAAAATCTCTGAGCGGTTATTTGGTACACATATTAATGGATAATTATCGTGCGATAAGATAAAATGTGGGATTATTTATTTTGCATGTGATTAGAGGTATTAATTAATCTCTAAATTATTTATTTCGTTATTTGTTCTAAATGATGAACTTAGTTATCTCACAAAAATAGTGGGATAGTCTCATGAAATTTTCTAATTTATGAAATAACTTTATCTATTTCACCCTGCTTACCAAACGACCCTAAGAGTCCTCTTAATTTCTAATGTAGTAGAAGACTAGAAGTTCTCATTAGTTACTTTATCAGGTTATTGGCTTGTCACGTGAGTTTGATACGAAAAAAATGTATAAGTATCTTTATATATTAAATGCTCGTTAATAGGTACTGCATATTTTCATATATCAAATGTTTGCTAATAGGTACTGCATAACTTCGTATATCAAACACTAGCTAATAAGTACGGCATTGGTGTGGGTGCGGGAAGTGTGCATCGGTCGGTTCGATTTGATTTTGTGTATTATTGATTCGGTTTATCAGATTGTAAACACACTAAATCAAAGATATTCATTATCGGTTTCACTTACTCAATTTTTATCTTTAATGATTCGATTTTTGATTTAAACGATAAGAAAATGCTCCTCTAATTTTTTTTTTGCTATCAATTATTTTCATTTCTTTTACGCTATCTTCATGCTTAATTAAAGTCTACACAGACTATAGGCACTAAGACAAATTATACAATGTAAAAAATAATGTGGTGTGTATTTAAAATCTAAAGACACTACTATATAATTACGAATGAAAATATAATTTTATTAGACTATTGATTTAACTATTAACTAAAATCTTAAAATTGAAAATCAGATCGATATCGAAAATTGTTTAAAAATCATTAAATTTAATAACCTGATATTAATAAACTAATAACATTTTTATCAATTCGATTTATCGATTAAACCAATTTTTACACATCCGTACATAGTTGGGAAAAGGAGATAAAAGAAACAAAAAGGACTTACCAAAATAAAAGCAGTATGGGTGAAGATAATTAAGTTGAAATAACCAAAGTAGGAGTCAGAGAGTTGTGCAACCACAATGACAAGAAGTTATTATCGATAGACCCTCGGCTATAAAAAAAAAGAAAAAAACATTGAAGAAGAAAAATAATGACAACAAAATAGCTAGAAAAACAAATTAATAAAAGCAGTAGATATTAATAAAAATGAGGAATAAATTACTATGTAAGACTACTATTCACATGCTTAAACTATATATCTTCGTCTTGCTTTCCTTATTTTATCCATTATGGAGATCAATCACGTTCACTTTATCCTGTATAATTTCATTCTTCATTTTATCTCTTCTAGATCATGTATATGATGTCTCGTAGAATGAGTTGCACGAAAATACTTTCTGTAAGAAAATTATGTTCATATTATAAGCTCAATACTTAATCTAGCATTGTGATTCTTCTTACTATATATAAAATAGGACTAGACCAACATCTCACCATTGAAATTTTTTGAAAAATATTTTTCACTCACCAATAAATTATTATTATTATTATTATTATTATTATTATTATTATTATTATTAACTTATACTTATGTGGAAAATATATTTAACACACCAAACAAACCTTTTTTCATAAAGAAATGTTTTTCAAACACACAAGAATATAATAAAGGAAAAAATATTTCCCGTCATCTTTACCTGAGAAGAAGATAGATATTTTGGAAGGGAAATTAACCTCGAAATAACTTATTTTCAACCAAACGATAATGTTAGTGTGTAGAATAAAATACTATTCTTTCTTCCCACTCAAATGAAGAAGCTGCAGTTCATAGTTTGTACTAACCAAAAAGGGAGTACAATTATAAGGTAGTATTTATTTTCAATTAAAAGGATTCTGGTGTTACAATATTCTTTTTTACTTTTTTTTATTATGCCTTTTCTTTAAAATAAGGAAGGAATCAACGTAAGTTTATTTTAGGCAAGTTAAAGATTCCTATTGACTTTCAAAAGGAATAAAATTCTTTAAGGTACTGTGCATTTTCACTTAAAAGGAAAAATTAAAATAGCATAATAAATAATAATTTGAAAAAAGATAGTAAATGATAATTTTATTTATTACAGAATTTTAAAATGAAGGATAAAAAGTTCAACAATATTTCTAAGGACATTACTAGCTTTGCTTTTATTTGGCTTATTTTCTTATTTAGCCGATTTAGAAAAGAATATCATTTTCTATAATTAATATCCTCTTAGTTTCAAAATCTCATGTTTATGAATAACTTTTATCAAAAGATGAGACAAAGGGATAAATTCTTAAACGGCACCAACAATTGTTCAACCTAAAAATATTATCTACCCTAAAAATAATGTTCATCTTATTCTATTTATACTATTAGAGCTAATTTAAAATACGAAAAAGGGTTAAAAATATTTCTGAACTATCTGAAATGGATAAAAATATTCTTCGCTAGTTTTTTTGCTCAAAAATACCCTTCCCCCTAACAAAATTTCACCAAGCATGTCACCTAGGTAAAAAAAAAGCTACGTACATCATCCACGTGTAAAATTTTATTTTTAATTAGACAATTCTATTTATTATTTGATCCGATCCATAATTAAACAAATCGGATTCAATTATCCAAAATCAAATAACAAAGGGTCGGTCGGATCTTTTCATCTACCTTAATGTCTCTCTCCTAAAAGAAAAATATGATTCACTATGGCTGCTGCTTGCATTCAATCGAAAGCTCATTCTCACAAACCAAAAATACTCTATCCTTTTGACTTCTATGCATATGAAAATGTAGGCAGAGTGACAAATGCAACCACCATTTAATATGAATATTATTTTAGAAAAAAAAAATGCATGTACCCTTAAGTCTTAACCTACCAAGAACATCAAGATTTATTTGGAACTACTATTAACTTGTCTTATTTATTTTCTATCTGAACCTTCATATCAACTTTACTCATGCACTCTACAGAACATACCAGTTCTACGCAATATCATTGCTCAACACATCAGAAAAAGGTAATCAAAAGTTGTATGATGGAAACCAATGAGCTGTAAGCTTCACTATTCGCATGCAGCACTGTGTAAGTAAGATGACAACTTGTTGCTATGAATTCGTATTACTCCTATATATTGTCCCACATTACTAGTCCTATGTGACAATGGATCTTTCCCCTTTCGATGGAAATTGGAATGCAAGCAGCAGCCATAGTGAATCTATTTTTCTTTTAGGTGAGAGAAAGATTAAGGGACATGAAAAGATCCGACTCTCTGCTATTTGATTTTGAATAATTGAATCGGGTCATTTTTTATTATGGGTTGGATAATATATTGAATTGTGTAATTAAAATAAAATTTTATACGTGGATGGTGACGTGGCATGGCCACGTGGCTTTTTTTACCTAGGTGGCATGTTTGGTGAAATTTTGTTAAAGCGAGGAATATTTTTGAGCCAAATAATTAACGGAAGGGTATTTTTTGAGCCAAAAAACTAACGAGGGGTATTTTTGATCGATTTCAGATAATTCAGGGGTATTTTTTATCCTTTTTTGTTTAAAATAAGAAAAAATATAAATGCTCCTCAATTACATGTACATTATACTGTGATAAAAAAAACCTAAAATGTAGTAGTAATATTTATCTCCTTGACTTCCACGCTAATTTTTAATGTCAGGTTAAATCTTTTTAATGCAAAAAGTAATTTCCAAATTTGCATCACAACCAAAGACAGTGTACGTGTGTAGGATAAAGTCCTATTCACTTTCAAGAAAGGAACAAAATACTATTATACTTTGCTTTTTTTTAATTATACTTTTTCCTTATAAAAAAAAAGGAATCAACGTGAGTTTATTTTAGGCAAGTTAAAGATTCCTATTCACTTTCAAAAGAAATAAAATTATTTAAGGTAGCATTTATTTTCACTTAAAAGAAAAATTAAATTATATAATAGATAATAATTTGAGGAAAAGATAGTAAATGACAGTTTTATCTACTGTAGAATCTTTAAATAAAGAATAAAAAGTTCAACAACATTTCTAAACACATTCATGCTTCTAATATAACTAGTTTCGATATATATATGTGTGTGTTTGTCAAATGTTATTCAAGCCACGTTTGAATAGTTGACATGTCATTAAATAGATATTTAAAATTATATTTTCGATTCAAATGATCATAAAAGATAGCTAGGTAAGTTGAGCGATTTTTTAAAGACATAGTAAAATCAAGCTATTGTGATGGTTATTTATCATAAGTTGAGTGACCATCCATGACACTAACTCTCTAATGCTCTCCTTAACGATTTTTTTTCTTTTCTGCTTTCTGTCCTTCAATTCAAATATATTTATTTCGGTAATATTTCTTCCGTCTCAAATTATATATCATTGTTCCTTAAGATATTTGTTTCAATTATTTATTTACACGTTCAAGACAAAATTATTTCTTTTGTCAATTTATCTTTAGCAGTAATTGTTTTTGAAGATCGATTACAAACACCTCAAAATGACAGTAATTATTCAATGATAACTTTACTAATACTTGAATAAAGGTGAAAAAGAAAATACTCCTTCTAGTTAACACTTTTTTAAGGAAAATGTAAAACAGAAACACGATAAATAATTTGAAACCCGGGAATTACAACTTGGGTATATTCGTCCCTGTCTGGTCCCATGCTATTTATTAGCAACTCCTTTATCTCTCTCTCTATATAAGAAGTGAAAGAATCTCAAGCTCGAAAAAACATAAGTGGAGTTGGCATATATCTTGAATCATTATGTTTTTAAAATATAGGCAAGCCATTGCATGGTACCACAAAGTTGTTTTCCCTTCCAAAATACCTGTCTTCTTCTCAGGTAAAGATGATTCAGGGTGCTTTTTCCATAATTTTAATATTTTTTTTAATGAAAAAAGTTTTGTTTGGTGTGTATATAATTAAGATTAATAATAACATCGAATTTTTTGATGAGTGAAAAGTATTTTTCATAAAATTTTAGTGGTGGGATGCATGTCTAGCTAGCTAGTTCTATTTTATACATAGTAAGAAGAGTCACAATGCTAAATATTGAGCTTATACAGAATATGACTTAATTTCTCATAGGAAGTATTATTCTATGAGACGCACCTTATATATGATAGATCTAGGAGAGACAGGACCAGGAATGAAAATATACACGATAAAGTGGAAGTGATCGATCCCCATGATGAATAAAATGAGGAAAGCAAGAAATTAAAGAGACAGTTTGAGCATGTGAAGAGGCCGGAGACGAGAGGAGGTGCCAGTAAAGAGGTGTTGAGAGTTTAGCTAATAGATTTTATGAGGGGTAGAAGAAGGCCATAGAAGAACTGGAGGAGGTGATCATGACTAAGACATGACACGTTTTCAATAATTTACTTTATCGAGGACATAATTCTAAATAAGAAGGTCGATCTGGAGGTTGAGGATTAAGGTAAAAGATAGAGCCTATCCCTCTCTGTGTGTTGTTGTAGTACTTTTATGGGGGAGAAGCAAGGAGATATTATTCTCCTCCTCTTATTTAGTAGTCTTACCTACTTGTTCATTCATTTATACTACTACTTGCTTACTTCGGTTGCTTTGTTTACCTTGCTATTTTGCTGTTGTTATTTTTCTTTATATCCTTCTTTAATCGCACTTTTTTGAGCCGAGGGTCTATCGGAATCAACCTCTCTTAGACTACTGACATGTTGTTTTGTTGATTGATTTCATTTTTTCCACTTAACTGAATGGAGATTAGGCCTCATCATCATCCATGGATTGGTGGAATACGGTATGCTAGCCATATTAGTAACTTTTCTGACTGATAACCCGGAATTTCCGCTACCAAAGGCAGCTCAAATGGTGAATATACATGAAGGACTCTCATCGCTTCTCGTCATTGTGGTTGCAGAACTTTCTGACTCCTACTTTGGTCGTTTAAACTTAATTCTCTTCACCCATACTGCTTTTATATTGGTAAGTCCCTTTTGTTTCTTTTATAGATTATCTCCTCCTCACTCCCAGTGTTTGGTATACGAAGAGATAATACAGTACCTATTAGCGAGCGTTATTTTGTTTTTGGGCATGCAGGGACTGGGGATGATATGGTATGAAGCACATCGCCAAAGTATTATAGCGTTGTATGGGGCACTGGCATTGTTAACTGTTGGTAAAGCCGGACGAGATGTAACATTGAAAGCATTTCTTGCTGATCAACTATGGAGACGATCTAAAGGGGAGGATCCAAACCTTGAAGAGGATCAAGAAGTTGTAGGGATACGTCGAAAACTTATATGGCGAGTTAACTGGATTTTAGGTATAATTGCAGCAACTTTATGGTATCGGTACTCTACAGATGAAGAGTTGACGTGGATGAAAGTTGCAAAGGTATGTACAATGGCAATGGTAGCAGCATTTTCTGTGTTCTTGCTAGGCATCCCATTCTATGTACGCAACGCTCCATCTCCTAGCCCCATTCTTTATGTTTTCAACGTTGTTAAAGCAGCAATCTTAAAGAGGCGCCTCGATTATCCAGTTTCTGCTAGTCAGTTGTTCAAGAATGACAGTACAAGTGACCCACAGATTTTTCCTCATATTCCATTCCTCAGGTACCAATATCCATCTAGCCTATATGAAATATTTTAATTTTAACCCTTTGAGGTCATTCATATTCTTGTCGTTAGCAAATACGATTCCCTTGAATTTAAAGAAGCTTCATTGTAGATTGCACATTGTTTATAACAAATTTTTAGCAGATGGTTAGATGTAATTTGAGTCTCACATCACATTTTCTTTCTAAATTGCAGATGGTTAGACAAAGCGGCGATTTTGGAACCATCATCGCCTCCAATAGAGCAAGCTGAAACTGCAGGCAGACTTTTTGAGGTAGCAAAGGTGAAGGATGTGAAGCGTTTGATAAGTATGTTTCCTCTTTGGTCCACTTTTTTTGTATACAGTCTCGTACAAGCTACAGAAAGCACCTTCTTTTACTTACAAGCTGACTTCATGGATGACCATCTTGGGAAGTTTTCCCATGTCCCAATAGTAGTTTTTGTTATCATCAAGACCTCTACAAGTTCCAGTGTAGCATTCCTATGTGAGTTTCTCAAGAAAAAAGCAAGTCCTGCACCACCACGACGTCCTCCACTGTATAGAATTCTACTTGGAATGTTGTGCTCTCTTTTTTGTTGTCTAACTGCTTGGCGAGTCGAAGTTTACAGGCGTTGTAAACTGCAATTATGGGTGGATGACTATAATAACGAGCACTACGATACTATAATTGGTATGTTTTGGCTAACACCTCAGTTCATCTTGGCTGGCCTTATGGATGGACTTTCGTCGAGTGGACTCCAAGATTTCTTTGAAACTCAAGTTTGTGATTCAATGAAGGGTTATGGTCCAGAATTCAGTGAATTCGCCACTGCCATTGGCAAATTCTTTAGTGTGATGAGCATCCTCATTTTCAGACCGTGGTTTAAGGAAGACGTAAACAGAAGTCGTTTGGACAAGTACTATGCTATGTTAATGGTTCCTACCTTCCTTAACTTTTGCTTCTGCTGCTTTGTGAGCAACTGGTATGCCAATCAGCAGCAGCCCCATGACATTGACATTGACATGGACGTAAACATTGCTCAAGAATCCCAAGAAGTTTCGACAAATAATCAGAATTTGGGCTTTGACATTATTGCTCATCAAGAATTAGAAGATGGTCCAGTAGAAACAGTCACGGAGCCGACAAGTTCATTAAGGGTGTTTGAAAGGAACTAACCGAAGGGGTTCAACATATACAATATATACACAGTAGGGGGTTCGGATGAATCCCTGAATATATGCTAGATCCGCCACTGAGTAGAAATCGTGACAAATTATGAACTAGAAGCTTCTAGATGATAAGGTGAACACTTAAATAACTAACTCTTAAGCTTGTAACTAACTTTGTGAAGCTATGTAACTAACTTAACTAATTATGATGTGAAAGTTACTGTTTAACAACTAACTTTGTGAACTCAACTTGTCTTCTTTTATTTTATTCCTCAACATATATACTCCTCCTCAAACTTGGTGGATATATAAAGATGTTTATCATCCCAACTTATTAATTAGTCCTAAAAGAAAAGCATCAAATCAAGTCTAAGTTATTAATAGAAGTATGCTTGTAACATAATTTAATCACAAAGCAAATCCTATTTTCGGATTTTGACAATAAATTTCAAGAAAATATAATTTACATGGAAGCTGTTATAGAAAAAAATTAATAAAGAATCAAATTGATCCAACAGCTTTCATGGAAGTTGTTACGAATTCACGCTGTTTTTTTTTTCTTTAAAATAGTTACGTATTCAAATCATAAATCAAAAAGGAGGCTACAGGCAAAAAAGAAATTTCTTTTACAAATTAAGTAGAGGAAAAAGTGAAAAAATTATTTTATCTACTATGAAAGGTTTTAATGAAGAGTAAGAAGTTCAAATTATTTCTCTAAGATCTTCACATTTTTAATATATTATAGATATAGATATGGATATAGCTATAGATTATAAATTATAGATATTGATAGATTATAGATATAGATTATAAATATAAATATAGATATAGATATATATTATAGATTACAAACTCAAATGTATTTTCCTCTTCATCTAAAAATGATCATATTTTACTTTTACAAGTCAAATAAAGTAAATTTAGGCCGATATTTTGGAATTAAGAAATAAGAAAATGAACATAAAATCAAGAAAATAAGATAAATCTTCTTCTTAATTAAGGCGCGGATATCTCGCTTTCTTTAAGGAGATTCAAGTCCACTGTGGTATAATATACACCGATCCATCAGGATATCTCTTGACTGGTCCCCTCCAAGATACAACAACTCATTAATGATGTACAACTCAAGCAACTCTGGATTAGTTGAATAGTTCAAAACTTCACTACAAAAACACCTTCCTTCAACATATTAAAACTCTCTTTTGTATAGTGAATATAATTGTAGACTTAGAATATTTTCTTTGTCTCAACTTTCTCTTTCACTAGTATAATTTCCACACGTATCAACTTTTTCTCTTTTCACACAATAAAGGAAGAATCACCTCTATTTATTGGTTAAGAATTCTTTGATGAAATAAATAGGATGAATGAGGGGTAGTAATATGGGTAAATAAATAGTCTTGATGTTACATATGTTACATGCAACTAATAGTCATATGAGTTACAAAAACTAATGATCATCTTTTACCACAATTTATACCCACTAACACCAAAAGATAATGTGGCAAGTTACAAGAATAATGACACCACTTTCTTCACTTTATAATATTCATAAATTAACATGTTGTTATGAATGTATTTACACTATAGTAAATGTCTATGAAGAATATAGATAAGATCTATCAAGATCTAGTTGATATCTATCAGGATTTAAAGTATCCGTCTTTTAATCAGAAACTAGGAGTAAATTTTTCCTACAAATAGAAGGTTTCCTTCATTGTAAATCAGCCTAAAGAATGAGAAATAAGAATTACTCTCTATTCTCTCTATTTGTTCCGGTTCTTGTTTATATTTTCTTGTTCTGTCTTGTTCTTACTTTATATTTCATAACACATTATCAGCACGAGACTCTGCCAAACAAGGTTTTAAAGGTAATTTTAAGGTTAGTAATTTCTTATGTTATCTGTCTTTTGCTACTAATAATATAATTTTGTTGAATTTGAGGAAAAATAATTGGTTTGAAATCATTTATATTTTAAATTTATTTCTCAAGAACAATATTATCAAAAGAGATGGTAATATGTTGGGTTCAAGTCCCATTGATTTACGTCTTACGTTGAGTTTGAATCTCAATGCACCATATTGATGATATCATGATGGCTAAGGCAAAATAATGGTATTTGGTGAAATATGTCCCATTAAATATGCCCCATTCTTTGAATTGAATGCGGTAGCAATATTTTAAAAGAGGTTATAAGCTATCATAATTTGATAGGCTTAAGGCACGATTATATTTCATTCCTGGAGAATGAGAAGCTTATTAATGCAAACGTACACGTGATTATGATGATATCAAATTCACTTCCGAAAGAGGTTGAATAACTGAGAAGAGTTATTTTGAAATCTACTTCTAAAGTAGTGAATTTGAAATTAATAGTAAATCTGAAATTTACTAAAACAAAAAGGCACATATCATGGTAAACTTGGAGTTTACTAGTATAAAAGATCATAAATTGATATGAACGATTACAACATCCCAAAGATGTGCATGTTAAGTATTAGGCAAATATTGAAGAATTAAAAAATTCTTCATGAACTTTTAATGTTGCTTATTCTCATGATAAGTTGGTTGGACCAACTAATTTTGGGATTGGATCTCTTAAAATCTGAAAAGTATAAAAGGTGAATATGAGCTCGTTCACCTATTATGTGATATGTTTTAAAAAGCTGCATCAATAAGATGATCACATGTACGTTTATTGTCAACCTGTGGTTTCACATACATAAAGTTGTTGCTCAATAAAATTGAGTTAAGAGCATAATTTCAGATTGTGTAATCAAGACAATCTTGATGATGATGGTTTGGCATTGAACGCCTTTGACAAATAGTTAAACCATTGCTAATGATAACAAAGCTTCTTGTGTTGGTTTGAAATATGAAATATTATATACAAAAGTACTTGTATGCATCAAACCAATAAATTATGATTAATTTTCCCTCAAAGTTGGTTCTAAGTCAGGAATCAAATGTTGTCCATCTAATAGTTAATGTGCGGTATACGATTAATGAATACACCATGATACACAAAGATGGATTCCTCAAAGAAGAAGGAGGATGTATGTTAGTTTTCCTAACATAAGGGGGAGATTATAAGCAGCTAAGAAATATGTTAGGAATTATCATCAAATCCTCATTCAAAAGATAATTCAAGTCAAATGTCGAAAGCATCTCATATTTAAGCTGTAAGTGCTCCTATTTTGTGTTCCAAAAGGACAAAATCTATGCATGCGTGAAGCGTTGTAGATCAATCGGTTCTAAATGAAATAATCCTTGAAAAGTATAATGAGCAAATAATCATAATAAGAAGGTAATGTCACACCCCTTTTTTTTACCAAAAAGATATGGTTTTAAAGTTTGAAAGAATTTTTATTATTAAAGTGACAAAATATTAAAAATTTATTTCGAAAAAGGACTATTTATATTTTTTATTCAGAGTTGCCACTTGGCATAATTCGGTGTGTCAAGTCACCTTTGGAAAATCCTTTTCAAAACTATTTTGACTCTTTTAAAACTGGTTTGCAAACACAGATTTCGGCTAAAGAATTCTGTTGACCGAGGGAAAGGTGTTAGGTACCCGTCGATCCCGTGGTTCGACCACGGTCGCTTGGTGGAGCGTATTGGCCAATTTGACATTATAAAATGTATAAACCACATAAACACACAAGACAAGCAAACAAATAAATCAAATAAAATTCAAAACTAAAGTAATGTCCAGTCCGAATTATACAGTCCAAAAATAAAAAAATACAAAAATAGAAATCCTATTTAGACTAATCCTAAACTATGCTCCAATGCTTTACCCGATGCCTCAGCCCTTCATCACGAAACTCCTTTGCATACAAGATACGTCGAGACATTCCCCGGTGAATAGATACAAGTACCTCGGGGCATTCCCCGGCTAAATAAATATAATTGAATTAAATGCGATAAAACAAAACCATTCCAACACATATTTCGAACATTCCATAATCCACAAGTTCTCAATTTGCCTACCTGAACCTACTGTTGCCTACCGGCTCGACCTACCACATGATATTATCGATGAATCAAAAACACCACAAAATTCGCTTTATCAACTTTCATATCCCGCCCCAAATAACTAATTTTAATCCTTAGTGAGCTATCATTTCATCACATAATTTATAATCACTGACAACTGAATATTAGGCAAAGACAAAACCATTCACACCGTTAAACACACAAAATCAAATTATACGATAGAATAAAGAGTTAATAAGGTAGAATTGGACCTCAATCGGAGCTTAATCATGAACTTTCTTCAACAATTCCACCAACTTATAGCGAAGGAGCCGTGACCAGAACCAAATCTACACTCGAACCAACGAACTCCAATCAAACCCAATTCGCAACAAAACCAAACAGAAGATCGACGATTCAATTAAAATTTAGACTATTTGACAACCAGTTTCACTGTTAACCAGAGCTTTAGGTAGATTCGCCGACGAATATGGGTGACTCCCGATGGATTTTTGCCGCTTAAATAGTACCAATAGTGACGGAAGTAGTTGGGTTTGGAATTTTGAGCAGAGAGGATCCGGTTTTTGTCTCACCGGATCTCTGACGAACTCCAAAGAGTCAAGAAAAACAAAGGAAGGATCAAATTTGGACGATGATGGTTCACCGGAATTGTTAGCTTCCGTCCTTTTCTCTTCCTCTCTCGCTCAAATCACTCTCCCTCTCTCGATTCTCTCTTTACTATGCGTTTCTATGTGTGCTCTCTAGTGTGTGTGTGCAGGTGCCTTTATTGTGTTGTTAATGGGTATGGTCTAATCTGTATATGAAAAAAATGGAAGCTTCTCTATGTGTGTAGTGTATGGCTATCTCAATTACCCTATTTTTGTGTCCTATGGCAGTGTCTATCTTCAAAATGGAAGAAGAGAGTGATGGATATGTGTGTGCGTATCGTTCTCCCTTCCAGATGGTGATAATCCCCTCCATCTTTAATGAATGTGGTGGTCCCCTTTTGAGTGGAAAAAATGTATATTGTATTCTATTTTTTTTACCTTTCCAATGAATGTAGTGCATTCCATTTTTGGATGGTAGGTGATGGAATAATTCTATGGGCCCCACCTCTATTTGTTGTCTTGTGAATTGGTTACAAAGTGAATAAAATGTAAGGGGGTAGTGACGTGGGGTGTAGGGATGTGGGTAGGGGGTGTGATAGTGGTGTGGTTTATTTTGATTAGGTAAGTTGTAAGGATGTTAGGAAGTTTGTTATTTTGTCATTTTGTGAAGGGATAATTACATGGGGTAGGGTACGTGGTAAGACAGGGATAAAAATATGTAACTTGGGTCTTCGGGAGGGACAAAATTAGGTGTCTACATCATGCCCCCTTTGAATGTAAACACGAAGTATTTTTAGACAAAGAAGTAGACAACGAGACAGAATTTTGACCCGACCATTATTCAAAGGAAGGAACCGAAGGAAGAAGGACAATCGAGTCCTGACTTAGGATAACCTACCTACCCAAGTTATGGTGGAATCAAGTCACGGGTATCTCAAAGGATTGGAGAGAGAAGGACTATATCGAGTTGGAGAGTCGAGTGAGGTTCCATCGAGGTTTCGGTCCGCGGCTCTGTCATTACATCGAAAAATAAAAACTACCAGTTAAAACATAAATAAAATCACAAAAGCCTATCTACGCAGCTTCTTTTGGACTCTTGACTTGAGGTTCATCACCCTATTCTTCAGGCGGGCTCCTGACTTGCAATTTCATCACTTGTTGCTTGGTTTTCAATTGCTTCACCTTGTTGCTTAACTTTCAACTTCTTCACTTTGTTGCTTGACTTTTCATTTATTCACCCTGTTCTTCAGGCGGGCTCCTGAAATCACATCAAAACTAAAAAAAGAAAATTATCCCAAACAAAGATTATTATAAAGAGAAATTCCATTTGCCAAAAAACTAAAGTTCCAAAAATAGAAATTAATTTTTTTTTGCCCCAGTTTATTATCAGAAGACTTTTGGGAAAGTCACATCATACCTACTTGCATGTTGCAATGATGAATCAAGACTCTGATTGAGAAATGCATCTCTTGAGAGTAAAATTGAATGACCAAGACTAGGAAGTGCGTCTCCTAAGAATTAAAGTGAGGGATTCTGACTAGAAAATGCATCTTTTAGAGATACAAGTTTAAATTAAAAAGTGTGTCACCTGACAAATGAAAACTAGCAAGGAAGTGCGTCTCCTAAGGATTAAGTGCAATAACTCGACTGGAAAGTGCATTTTCTAGAAATCAAGGGGACTGACTCAACTAGGAGGTACATCTACTAGGAATCAAGACTTAAGTTAGGAAGTGCATTACCCAAAAAGCAAAGTTTGAATTACCCAATCAAGGAAGTGCATCTCCTTACCAATGTTGCTTGAATTATCAAAACAAGGAAGTGCATCTCCTTACCAATGCCGCTTGAATTACCAAAATAAGGAAGCACGTCTCCTTATCAATGCCGCTTGAATTATTCAAACAAGGAAGTGCGTCTCCTCACAAATGTTTCTTGAATTAACCAAACAAGGAAGTGCATCTCCTTACAAATGTTGCTTGAATTAACTAAACAAGGAAGTGCGTCTCCTTACAAATGTCGCTTGAATTACCCAAACAAGGAAGTGCATCTCCTTACAAATGTTGCTTGAATTACCAAAACAAGGAAGTGTGTCTCCTTACATTATCGCTTGAATTACCAAATAAGGAAGTGAGTCTCCTTATGATAGCGCTCGAATTACCAAAATAAGGAAGTGTGTCTCCTTACAAATGTTGCTTGAATTGTCCAAACAAGAAAGTGCGTCTCCTTACAAATGTTGCTGGAATTACCCGAACAAGAAAGTACGTCTCCTTACAAATGGTGCTTGAATTACCAAACAAGGAAGTGCATTTCCTTATAAATGTTGCTTGAATTTTCCAAACAAGGAAGTTCATCTCCTTACAAGTTTTGCTTGAATTTTCCAAACAGGGAAGTGCATCTCCTTACAAGTGTTGGATGAATTACCCGAACAAGAAAGTGTGTCGCCTTACAAATAGTGCTTGAATTACCAAACAAGGAAGTGCATATCCTTACAAATGTTTCATGAATTTTCCAAGGAAATGTGTCTCCTTACAAACATCACTTAAATTATCTAGACAAGGAAATGCGTCTCCTTACAAATGCCACTTGAATTTTTCAAGGAAATGCTTCTCCATAAGAAGGAAGTGTGATTCTTAGAGATCTTGAATTATGAGTTTTACCGTGGTTTTGATTACCAAACCTGTGCAACAACATTGCCTCTTGCATTTGTAGAAGGGAGAAATAACGGCCTTTGATGTTTAGGCTTTGAAATCCTTGATCCGAATACAACATGTGTTCCTATTTCATACAAAGAAAACTTGTTAGTTTAAAAACATGGTGGCTGGTTTGTGGCTTTGGCTTTCGTGGAAATCGTTCTTGCCCCAGTCACATTTAACCTTGCTTACAACCATTAGCATATGTCATTGACTTACTGCATCACTGATCCACACTCAGATTATTAAGAGTGACTCTGAAACAAATACGGTATCTCTGCTTTGCCATGCTCCTCAGATAAACCCTTTGAACCTTGGTAATTCCATGAGTTCTCAGACTTTTCTGTTGAAAAAATTTTTGTATGCCTTATTTCGGCTCATAATCATGTCTTTTACATATGCTGGCCCTTTTGTCTTGCTTTGTGCAATTAAGAAGCTGGTAGCCAATTTTGAAATCTTTTCTCATTTGTTTTGACATGGACTTGACTCAAAGACAAGAGAGAAAAGAAAATGACAATTATTTTATTTGGATAGCTGACTCAATATAATAAAAATAAAAAGAAAGAAAAGAAAGAAAAGATAATTTATGTCCCCATTTGAAACAAAGAAACGATAAATTTATCTAGAAATAACAGTCAACTCTAATGATTATGCCTTGCATTTTGGATTAAGCTGCCTGATCTTTCCATTCAAACTTTCTACCAATTGTTGTTGAGTTAACTGGGCTTGAAACTGAGTTGTTTCTTTAGGTCAATTACCTTTAAAACCTGATTCGACTAGTGACACCTTGAAGGGTTTTTGCCAACAAGCCTCTCTCATTTTTCTATCAGCCCACTATCGCCTTATGGTGTCCGTGAGGGTTTTCACTAATAAAACTCTCTCATTTTTATTTCTCTCAACTTACCATCGTCTTACAGTGTCCGTGAGAGTTTTCACCAATAAGATTCTCTCATTTTGTTATTTCTCTCCTAATTTCTTATGCTGGGAAGACAAGTAGATCCCAAGTGCATCATCATATCCCTTGCATGCTTAGCCTTAACATCCTTAAAGATTAATCTGAAGTTCTTTCTTTGGTTGTAACTTGACTTTTAGATAGGATTAGAAAGAAAGGATGACATGAGGCGCAAATGACACTTGAAGTAGGGTGGGACTTACAACTTTTGGAATCGACTAAATCAATGAGGATTAACTCATGCCCCAATTTCTTTTGACTGTGAGACGCTAAATTGTTTATTTGTTTAGACCGAGCCTTTATTAGGGCAGCCTACGTATCTCACCCTCGAGAGAGGAGAATCAGGTCATGTGTAGTTCTGGCAGCTTGTTCTTTCCTTTGATCTGATTTTTTGATTTTTTTTTAATTTTCTTTTATTTTCTCTTTTCACTTTGCGATTCTTTTTTTTTCTAACTTTATTTTTCTTGACACTCTTCCTTTCTTTCTTTTTAGACATATTTTGTCTCTTTTTTTGAAACTTTTCTGACCTTTTTTTTGACACTTTCTGACCTTTTTTTTGACACTTTTTCTTGGACGTTGTAGACTCTATCCTGATTCCAAAAGAGGGGTATGAAAGAAAATAACACTAAGGCTCAAATGGGGTAAACAAAGGATGACACAATGTTTGGATAGAAGAATAAAATGCCTTCATCATATCAATCCTTGAGAATGCAAGTACATAACATGCAATTAGAAATTGGGAGATAAAGATCAGGTGTGACACTTTAACAACACTAACTTAAACTGAACGTGTGTCACTTCTTTTTCCTATACTTGTCCAGCATACAACTTTACTTTTGTTATGCATCCTCACATCGAGTAATTCATGCTTTTGTGGAGCTGATTATCTTCTTGTTTCTCTTGATATAGGGATCACACGTCTACTATTTGACCTAATTGGGACCTGTCTTTCGATCGATGACCAAGTTGTTCTTGTGATTCTCAAAATAATTGCCTTAACTTGTCACCAAATGTCTCAGCACTCTATCTATTTTCTCCTATGCTCTCTTTTTCTAACTTTAACCCTCTAATTCAATGTCCATGCTTAAACTGGATTTTAAGATCTGGCTAAAAATTTCACTAGTATGTCATATCACTAGAGTCAACATAAAATGTGCTATGTAAAGAAAACAAACAAACATATATTTAAAACACAAAGGAAAATGAGACACTTCATTTAGTTGAAACAAAAGATAGGAGGGTTTGAACATAAACAACAAAAGGACAAAACAAGATAAATCCCGAACTAAAACCCTGAAATAATTCGGACAACAGAAAATAAAATAAAATAAAATAAGCTACCAGACCCCTTCCTAGTAAGGAGAGGGGTGACTTCTCAATTGCTCAGCCTGACATCTTAGCCACTGGTTTGCATATAAGTATGACTAGAGTTTTCCCAACTGTCAATGTTCTGCACCATGATTGATTTATCTTGAATCATCTTTTCAAAGAACAACAATCTTCAATACTATGACCCTGAACATCAGAATGATATGCGCATCGTACATTAGGATCAAAACTTCTTGAATATGGGTCAGGAGTATACCTAAGGAGAGGAGTGATCGTACCCTGCTGTACCAATCTCTGGAATACACTTGCATACGACTCTTCAATGGGTGTGAAGCTATCCTTTGACTTCTGTCTCATTTCATTGTTTGACTTAAATTGAAAACCAGGCCTAGAAGGGCTTCGGTATGTATGTGGAGTTGGAGGATGACTCGGCAGAGTTGGCGCACACCAATGTGGGTAAGATGGAGGTTAAACATAAGGTTGCGCATTATACACTTGATATGGAGGTGGGGGAATGGGATATAATGGATTTTGGTAAAGATTTTGTTGAGCTTGGGCATAAACTTGGGTTTGAGCCCGTGGGTAACGATGGTGTGGTCCTCTTGCCTGTGCCTGTTGTCCAACTACAATAGAAGATGCATCTTCCTCATTCTTTTTTCTCCCCAACACTTTCTGATCCCTTTTGAATTACTTAAGTAGTCACTTTCAATGTTGCAAAACTCACAATACGACCAGTCTTAATTCCCTCTTCTATCATCCTTCCCATTTTAAGGACCTCAATGAATGGCTTGTCTAATGTAAGTAGCAAGTGTTGATAATATGTTTTGTCCTGCGCTTGAATAAATACCTCCACTATTTTACTTTATTTCATTGACGATTTTACTCTAGCAGCTTGTTCGCGCCATCTGATCGCATACTCCCTGAAACTTTCAGTATTCTTCTTTTTTATACTAGTTAGAGATTGTTCATCGGGGATCAACTCCACATTGTATTGAAATTGTTGCACAAATTCATTAGCTAGGTCATCCCAACTAATTCACTTGCCAATGTCTTGGTCAACAAACCATTCTGAAGTTAGGCCTGAAAGACCCTCCCCGAAATAAGCCATAAGTAGTTCTTCCTTCCCTTCAGCACCTCTTAATTGGTTACAATAGCACCTTAAATGTGCCACTGGGTCCCCATGTCCGTCATATTTCTCAAACTTTGGAATTTTAAAGCCAGGAGGAAGGTTGATACCTGAAACATACATAAGTCTTTATATGAGACACTTTTGTAACCCCTAAGTCCTTGCAAGTTCTTCATAGCCAGTTCTAAACTTCTTAATTTTTTGGTCATTTCCTCTTGTTCTTCTGTCATAACAGGCTTCTCAGTGATAGAAGAAAATTCAAGCGGGTGAGTGTCACCGTAAAGTCCAGTCAACTTACATGTAGGCTTGAAAGTGTAACGCTGATCACCAGTAATATTCAATACAGGCTCTCTTGTAGAGTAGGGAGGCACAACTTGTGGATGAACATCAAAAGTAGGAGCTTTATGTGGGGGTGGAGGCACAAAAGCATGAACAACAGGTGGAGCTGAGTATGTGGCAGTCTTGAATTGGGGAGTGAGAAAATGAACATTAGAAGTGGTTGGATATTGTTGCCCCGAAGTCGATCCTGATGCATGTTGTGCCATATTAACAAAAATGAGAAATTATGCATGTGACACGGGAGGCAAGATAGAAAGATACTCCAAATTATCAGTGGGAACTAGAGGAGGCGGCAACCCATTAGCCCAAGCTCAATGCATTTCTATCATTTGCTGCCTTAATTTCCGAATCTCTTCATCAGCTCCTAAATTCTCATTTCTCGAACTCCCTATATGATTAGTGACAACAAACTCGGTATCCATATTGACCATAACCTTCTCTGTGACTTGGTGCAATATGGAGGACCAGCCAATATGCCACAAACCAACCACCTCAAACTAACTGAACAAGAGATAGCAAATGTGTTAGAGTTCAACACTTTCTCAAAATCTCTCTCTTTTTTGTTTTTATGAAAAGGTCACCGAACCCAAGAAGGGCGCCTACGTATCTCACCCCGAGAGAGGAGAATCAGGTGTGCGTAGTTCATGAAGTCTTGCCAAAATAGCCAATTAAACTCTTTTTTCTTCCTTTTTATTTTTCTTGAAACTTTTAAATGTGAAGGAAATAACAAATTGTCAAAAGAATTGACGAAAATCTTTTTGCTTTTTTTTCTCAAGTTTAACAACCTATACAAAATGAAACCTATGATTACCAAAGAAACTCTTTTTGGGTTTTAAATTTTGAATTTCATACAAAAATGAAACTTGAACTTATTAAAGGCAAATCTTTTTGTGGTTTTCTTTTAGAGATATATATGACACCTACTCTAATAAAGAGTGAAGAAATTTTTATTTTTTTTTAGATTTTTCAAATAAGATCCCCGAACCAACAATAGGCTACATACGTATCTCATTCCCGAAAGAGGAGAATCAGGGATGCGTAGTTCGTCTAGATTGGACAATTAAGGACTATAGGACAACAAAATCTTGACTTGAGAGACACGACTACACGATGAAAATAAAATCTTTTGGGATTTTTAATTTGACACTTCATACAAAAATGACATCAACAACTATGAAAGAAATTTTTTTTAGTATTTTCGTCATACAAAATGTAAAAAATTTCTACATCTTTTTTTGCATTTTTCTTTTATAAAACTCCTATGAATGAAAAATCTTTTTGAAGTTTCAAATTGTGAATGCATGCTAAACGAGACACAGGAAAATCTTTTTGATGTTTTTGAGAAAATGAGTGCGAAAGGTAAAAAAAATCTTTTGAATTTTTGAATTGTGAAAAACAAAAGCCATAAAAAAAACTCTAAAAACTACGAAACTCTTCTTTTTTTTCCTTTTCGACTCACTTTTTCTTTCTTTTCCCTTTTTTTTTCCAATTTTTCTTGCCTGTACACTCTATTTAACTCTAGCACATGCTTTCCTCCAAATCAATTTGGCAAATGACCATATCACCCTTAAAGATGCAACATTTAGCAAGTAGGGATGCTTTAGAGGTGAGTCTCCTACAAAAGACTACATGGGTCCCGCTAGGTCTCAACATGATGCAGATAAGCATGACCTAAAGGCTGACCTACACTGGGATCCACTAACAAGGCTATTCGGGGGAGCGTATGGTCGATAGTAGCTTGCTTTAGCTGGCCACCTACTCCATACAACCTAATGGCTCCCCCCTAAAATGAGGGTGACTCAACTATAGGTCGTGTACACACATGTACTACGGACTTGTTGTAGAAAGAAAGACTCGGGTTATGCACATGATGCCAGCTATAAAGCGATAACACTTAAAGTAAAAACTGTAAACAAAGAACACGTAGGCACTCAACAATGATAAACAATAACACAAAACAACACAAACAAATGCCTATACACCTATAGTGCCAAACTAAGCTGATACAACTCCAAAAATAAGCTTGAATTCTGAACGATTCCCAGTGGAGTCGTCAGAGCTGTCACACCCCTTTTTTTTACCAAAAAGATATGGTTTTAAAGTTCGAAAGGGTTTTTATTATTAAAGTGACAAGATATTAAAATTTTGTTTCGAAAAAGGACTATTTACATTTTTTATTCAGAGTTGCCACTTGGCATAATCCGGTGTGCCAAGTCACCTTTGGAAAATCCTTTTTAAAACTATTTTGACACTTTTAAAACTGGTTTGCGAACAGAGATTCCGGCTAAGAAATTCTGTTGACCGTGGGGAAGGTGTTAGGCACCCCTCGATCCCGTGGTTCGACCACGGTCTCTTGGTGGAGCGTATCGGCCAATTTGACATTATAAAATGTATAAACCATATAAACACACAAGACAAACAATCAAACAAAATTCAAAACCAAAGTAATGTCCAGTCCGAATTATACAGTCCAAAAATAGAAAAATACAAAAATAGAAATCCTATTTAGACTAATCCTAAACTATGCTCCAATGTTTTACCCGATGCCTCGGGCCTTAATCACGAACCTCATTTGCGTACAAGATACGTCGAGGAATTCCTCGGTGAATAGATACAAGTACCTCGGGGCATTCCCCGGCCAAATAAGTATAATTGAATTAAATGCGATAAAACAAAACCATTCCAACACATATTTCGAACATTCCATAATCCACAAGTTCTCAATTTGCCTACCCGAACCTACTGTTGCCTACCTAGCTCGACCTACCACAGGATATTATCGATGAATCAAAAACACCACAAAATTCGCTTTATCAACTTTCATATCCCGCCCCAAATAATTGATTTTAATCCATAGTGAGCTATCATTTCATCACATAATTTATAATCACTGACAACTGAATATTAGGCAAAGACAAAACCATTCACACCGTCAAATACACAAAACCAAATTATACGATAGAATTAAGAGTTAATAAGGTAGAATTGGACCTCAATCGGAGCTTAATCATGAACTTTCTTCAACAATTCCACCAACTTATAGCGAAGGAGCCGTGACCGGAACCAAATCCACACTCAAACCAACGAACTCCAATCAAACCCAATTCGGCAATTCGAAACAAAACCAAATAGAAGATCGACAATTCAACCGGACTTTAGACTATTTGACAACCAGTTTCACTGTTAGCCGGAGCTTCAGGTAGCTTCGCTGGCGAATATGGGTGACTCCCGATGGATTTTTGTAGCTTGAATAGTACCAATAGTGACAAAAGTAGTTGGGTTAGGGATTTTGAGCAGAGAGGATCCAGTTTTCGTTTCGCCGGAGCTTCGACGAACTCCAAAGAGTCAGGAAAAACAGAGTATGGATCAAATTTGGACGATGATGGTTCGCCGAAATTGTTAGCCTCTGTTCTTTTCTCTTCCTCTCTCGCTTAAATCCCTCTCCCTCTCTCGATTCTCTCTTTACTAAGCATTTCTATTTGTGCTCTCTAGTGTGTGTGGGGGGGTGCCTTTATTGTGTTGTTAATGGGTATGGTGTAATTTGTATATGAAAAAAAATGGAATCTTCTCTATGTGTGTAGTGTATGGCTATCTCAATTACCCTATTTTTGTGTCCTATGGCAGTGTCTATCTTCAAAATGAAAGAAGAGAGTGATGGATATGTGTGTGCGTATCGTTCTCCTTTCCAGATGATGATAATCCCCTCCCTCTTTTATGAATGTGGTGGTCCTCTTTTGAGTGGAAAAAATGTATATTGTATTCTATTTTTTTTTACCTTTCCAATGAATGTAGTGCATTCCATTTTTGGATGGTAGGTGATGGAATAATTCTATGGGCCCCACCTTTATTTGTTGTCTTGTGAATTGGTTTCAAAGTGAATAAAATATGAGGGGGTGATGACGTGGGGTATAGGGATATGGTTAGGTGGGTAGGGGGTGTGATAGTGGTGTGGTTTATTTTGATTGGGTAAGTTGTTAGGATGTTAGGAAGTTTGTTATTTTGTCATTTTGTGGAGGGATAATTACATGGGGTAGGGCACGTGGTAAGACAGGGATAAAAATGTGTAACTTGGGTCTTCGGGAGGGACAAAATTAGGTGTCTACAGGTAATGTGCTCTTGAAGAGCCTAAGACACAAAACTTCATGAAACCTTATGATAGGTTCAGTTACCTAAAAATAATGAAATGATGAGATCTCAAAATGTTGTGTCACATTGTGAACCGATACAAAATGAGAAACCGTTGACGATATCTTTGATACAATATTGTGAAAGATTATAAGAATCTGAATTCTACGTTAATTTAAGCATGCTGACGTAGAAATATTTATCAAGTGACAAGAAAAAGATGCATCTTGGTAAGCATAACACTTATTTGATTTGCAGTGCAGACACTTGAAGATGTCACACATATTGATATTGTCACATGACAAAAATCCACATGAAAATCCCTAAAGGATTCAAAATGCCTGAAGCATATAAAGTTTCTGGGAAAACTTGTTTATTATCCTTATAGGGATAAGTTGATGGTCTAAATATTGTTGAAACTCTCGGAGAGTTTTCAAAAGCAATAGATTATTTGCTTAAATGAGAAATATACCGAGTTAGATTGGTTGTGAAGTACCATATCTTAGTGCAATTGATGCACTCATGTATCTTGCAAATACTACAAGGCCTGTTATAGCCGTTTTAGTCAATTTATTAGCAAGGTATATTTCTGCTCCTAGTAGGAGACATCGAAATGGAACAAAAGACATGAGCTTATTCTAAAGCTTGCAGTGCCGATTTTGTTGATTATGCTGATGTTGGGTATTTATTTAACCCATATAAATCTCGATCTCAAATAAAATATATGTTCACATGTGGGATAATGTCATATCTTGGAGATATACAAAGCAATCTATCTAGTCACTTCATCGAACCATGCTGAGATAATAGTTATTCATGAAGCTAGCCGAGAATGTGTATGGTTGAGGTCCATGATACATCTCATTCGAGAAAAATGTGATTTGAAATGTGATAATGTACCCACAATTTTATACAAAGATAATGCAGCATGCATAGCATATCTTAAGGGGGATTCATAAAAGGAGATAGAATGAAGCACAGTTCATCATAGCTTTTCTACGTACATGAGCTACAAAAAAAATGGTGATATTAATATGCAACAGATTCGTTCAAGTGATAATATGGATGATTTATTCTCCAAATCTCCTCCAATTGCAACTTTCAACAAGATGGTGCACAAAATCGAGATGTAAAGATTCAAGGATGTTCTCATTAGGGGGAGCAAATACGTGTTGTACTCTTTCTCTCTTTCAAGATTTTGTCCCACTGAGTTTTCCTTGTAAGGGTTTTAATGAGGCAGCCTATATGCGTATTGTTAGAGATGTGTACTCTTTTTCCTTCACTAGATTTTTTTTCCACTGGGTTTTTTCTAGTAAGATTTTTATGAGGTACATTATCTATTAATTAGACATTCAAGGGGGAGTGTTATGAATATATTTACATAATAGTGAGTGAATGTCTATCAAGAATATAGATAAGATCTATCAAGATCTAGTTGATATCTATCATAACTGAAAGTATCTGTCTTTTAGTCAGAAATTAGAAGTAAATTTTCCCAATAAATAGAAGATTTCCTTCATTGTAAATCATTCTAAAGAATGAGAAATAAGAATTACTCTCTATTCTCTCTATTTGTTCTTGTTCTTATTTATATTTTTTTGTTCTTTCTTCTTCTTACTTTATATTTCATAACACATGCAATTTAATTTTAATATTAAAATACACCAACAGTCTTCGCAAATGACTCCGTACCATTAAACCTTGTTGCCTAATTGGTGTTGCTTAATACAGTTACACCAGTCTCATAACAATCATATCATATTCTAAGTCTTCAAAAAACTTAAAAATTCTAGATTTATGTGCCATTCTTGTGATCAAATTAACCCTTTCAATCATTGCCATTTCCTAGACCTAATATAACTACTTATCAATCTCAAATAAGACTAGCTATATAAATTTCCATTCCTTTATTTTAAGCTCATTTCACGTCATCAGTATGCAACAGAGATCAAGAAGTGATATACAATCTACAAACTCGATAATTCCACGATAGAAAACCAAATCATAAAGGAGTAGATACTAGATACCTACTTTCCATTTATTTTCAAACTTATTATTGAAACAACGATGGTAAATCAATATCTAAAGCATGTGTCAAATGGACGGGTTGAGCTGAATTAGGCAATTTAGAGCCTTAAATTGAGTAGTGAAGGGCTATTTCCAAGTCCATTGGAGTTATAATAGGACACATAATCTCTCACTGTCGTTTCTTTGTACAATGCAGGATTTTCATGAGACAACAATTCCTTTATTGGTCCATAAAGCCTATCAAATGGCTGAAATTGAGTAGTGAAAAAACATGCAACTGAAATCCTTGGTCCAATTTGTTTTGGCAATACTCTATGCTCAGCACTTGTGAACTTGTCATTTGATAGAAGCTGCATTAAACATATGAAATTGTAACCAATTGGGATAAAAGTTGTCCCTCTAGTAGAAAAAAATAACCTAACATAAAATGAGTTTAATTATATCTACATGCATGTAAGTCTAAATAAAAATATATTCAGATTTGTAATCTTGAAAAGAAGTCAGGTTACTTGTTATAATAGGTAAAGTTGACTTCATAGTTTAATTTTATTTTTTTTTAATACTGAAAGTGTATATAGTTTAAACTCATGATAAATATTTGAAGTTTAGTTTCAAGTACGAATTCAAAATTTAAACATGCTAGATTGAAGATTTTGAGTTTTTTGAAAATATGGACTCAAAACTTGACATTTATACTGTTTCTCATGAGTTTTTCACACACACAAAGCATATTCTGAAAATTATGTGTCAAAAAGAAATTATCCCAATACTCTAGATCTGCCCCTGATCAGGTCACTAGTGACTAGACACTTGTAATCCCATTTAAAAATAATCTACTTAAATAGCTGTTCACCCAATCGATTAAATTAAAAATAGCTCGTGAATGTATAATTTATGTATATTCTCGTGTATAATTCACATATAATCTATGTATACTAACTAGATAAACTAAGTAGTAAATCTGATCGGCTATTTATATAAAAATCCTACCTGCATAAGGTCACCAAGATTGATAACTAGGGCTCCAGTCACAGGATGAATATCAATCCATTGATTTTGATGACAAATTTGAAGGCCACCAATTTGATCTTGTAGAAGAATGGTAAAGAAATCTGGATCTGTATGCTTAGTGATTCCAAGTGTCTTATTGGGCTCAGGACAAGGTGGATAGTAATGACAAAGAATGAAATGGCCTTTTGCACAATCCATGTCCAACAAGTGATTGGGCTTCAGCCCAAGTGCCTCTGCTAGTAACTCAAATATTGTGTGGCCCAACTTTTTCACATGCTCAGAATATTGAAGTAATTCCTCCCTAACAAAAGAACAAATAAAATTAGCACATTCAAAACAAAATATAATATCAAAAAGTTTTTTTTTGGAAACTCGAGGAAATTCACAACCTCTGTTTTTCGGGTGAATACTCTATGATGAGCACTTTGTGGTAATCTGTTTACTGTGTAATAACTCACAAATTATACAGAAATAGAAATCACACTAGGCAAGACCCATGCAACAAGCTTGGAAAATAAATTTGATTCCAGATATTCCACGCGGAAGACTCACCTCCCAACCATTGGCAATATCAAAAAGTTGTAGGTCCAATTACATGAACCATCTTTAAACTTGTTAGTGTTCTTTTTCATTTACACATCTTAATATTTGGTCCCACTCCCACCTAAATAATGATACAAAAATTAAGAAGGAATTTTCTTTTTGAAGTTAATGATATAAAATAAGTTGTTACAAAATCATTTCATATTAACAACAACAACATACTCAGTATTATTTTATAAAATAAAGTTTGGGGAAATAGAATGTAGTCTTATTGCTACCTAAAAAATAGATAGACTATTTTTGATAGATCTTTGGCTCAACAAATCGTTTCACATTGATAAAATAAAAAAAAAAATTAAAATTAAATTATTTCAAATGAAATATTCTTTTCTTTTAGTAGTGAGACACTTACGGATCGTTTGATACACAGAATATAAGGTGAGATATTCCACGATTAAGTTTGGAATAAAATTTATATCGTATTAAGTTGGCAACATAAATTTATCACCATCAATTAAATACAATATAAAATTCATCCTAACCTTATCACAAATATCCCATCTTATACCGTTTAACTATAAATTATTCTATCCCAATTTTCAAATAGAATAAATCAATCTAAGAATCATCATTCCAAATTATAACTTCAAAATAATTTAGTCATCAAACTTTTAAATATTCAAATAACAAAGTTATGGAAATGCAAGCTAACTAATATGACTAGGCTTGATATGAACCATTTTCATCACAGAATTCTCAGAATTCTCCACTGACTAATTAATTAAAAAAAAGAGTTTTGAGCATTCATAATATAGTCTTATAAAGGGTTTTGAGAGTATTGTTTAGAGAGAGAAGTTGTGAGACATAAATGCTACAATTATTTGTGTGAACGAAGTTATTTCTCTCGATATTTTGTACACTTTTTTATATAGTGGATTACTCGTCTTCTTTTGTGGATGTAGGTTGATTGACTAAATCACATTAAATTATTATGTCTTTTCTAATATATTCTCGTTTGTCTTCTTATTTATGATCTTTATTTCGAAATTTGCTTTGCTAATTTTCGCATGACACCTGATTTTTTCGATCCTAATAATTAAATAGAGCATGAGAAGTCATGACATTACGTAGACACTTGGATCATATTGTTACTTTTAGCTTTACGTGATAACATATCGATACTGTTAAAGTTTGTGACCCTAATTCTGTTGATTCGGTCCTAAAAAGTTCGCGATGCGACCCATATTTGTGAATTTTTATGGGGTCAGTGGTTGTAGTATAAACATGTATGTTTTTGGGCCTAGAATTTATTTGTACACACGTATTATATAAGTGCGATTTAGTGGATTGTTTCGGACGATTTAAAAATACGTCATTGAAACTTTCGTTTCCTCATTATACTCCTCTTCATTATAGTAAATTCCTCCACCTTTGTCCGTGATTTTTTCCGTCAAAAATTTCCACGTAAACTTATGTGTCTTCTTCTTATTTTCTTTTCTTTTGGAGTATTGCTTATTCGATCTGAACATAATATATACTAGTCTCTAAAATAATTTTAAAAAAATATGGTCCTCACAGCCATTTCGTAGGCACTCCATTAAATATAAATTACAAGATTGTGGTTCAAGGAGTTGGACTTATCAACTTTATATGGGTAAGTTTGTGGTTCTCCTTTGCTCACCCTCGAATGCTACCTATTATTATTCCACTTATGCTATATTTGGGCATTAATTATAAGATTTATTTTTAGAAATTATTATTTGAGATGGTTAATAATTACTTCATATATATATATATATATATATATATATATATATATATAATTTATACTCCTTTCATTTTAATTTGCGTATATTTTTGCTTGTTGAGAGTTAATTTATTTAATTTTAAAATTAAAGTGAATTATATCAATTCAATAAACTTTAAACTAAAATTAAATATTTAAAAACTACATGAAAATACTATATTACTTACTATAATTTCTCATGATAACATATACCAAAAGGGAAAAAATGGATCTGCTGCTTTTTTTTTTGGCGTAGATTCATTAATGTTATAACCCAGAAAGTATAAAAAAAAAAAAATGAATATCTCCAGAATTTCTTTTAAGTTCAATTCATAATTTTTTTCTTCTCTCTTTTCAGTATTTCAAAATTTAATATAACCAAGATATATCTTATTGACAAGATGAAAAATCCACAGAATATATTCATGAATGAATATATTGGACAAAATAAAATATGTTTTTTTTTTAAGTTGAATTATTTTTACTTGATTCAAGTCTCAAAAATAATCAAGTAAATTGAGATCAAAGGAGTAGAATTTATTTTTCTTAATAGAAAAAAAAAAAAAAACTAAACTTTTACACATATTATAGAGGGTTTTAATTAGCTGGAAATTACCTGCATGCTTCTGGTAATTCATCATTAGTAGGAGGATTAGGAGCCATAACACAAGCTAAAGTATCCCTCCAATTAGCAGCCTTAGATGAATAAAGATCAAAATTACTATTAAACTTCACTTTCTTCAAATTATCCCTTGAATAAAACCTCATCTTTATCTCATTTGATTGCTCATTAAAACTTCTAACTCCACTAATCATCTCATCCATAACATGTTGAGGCACACCATGGTTCACAACTTGAAAAAATCCCCATGCCTTACATGCATCACCAACCTCTTCAACAATCTTCCTACGTAGAAAATCACCTTTGTTTATGTCCTCAAGATTTATAATCGGGATTTGAACGTTGACATCAAGGTTCTGAGCATTGAATTCATTTTCTGTTATGTCCGGTGTAATGAAGATCTCGGGGATATGAACTATCCCCGAATCGACTAGTCCTTTTACACCGGCCTTTGTTTCATCAAAGGCCTTGAGCTCTTCTGCTCTATTAGTGTCAACCATTTTTTTTGTTTTAATGTAAGAGGAGAATTTGTGAACTCTACTAGACTTCTGATTATTTTGGGGATCTAAAAATATAAAAATAAGAGTAGAAGATAAGAGACGACAAAAAGCTGTAAAAGCATGTGCACTTTATTTCGACACGTTGGTTCGAATGAAGTCACCACACTATAGTTTGTTCCTTTTTGAAATCAAAGATTAAAAGTAATATGATACTATTTGTTATGCAAAAAGGAGTAAATCTATTTCTTAATTTAAAATATTAGTCTAAATTTACTTTATTTGACTTTTAAGAAGTAAATAGAGAAATACATTTGAGTACCTAATCTATAATATCTCTCTCTATATATACTAGTTTAATTTACGTATTTTTCACGTGTAACTTGCATCACTAAATAAAATTATGTATAAAAAAAAATTAAAAATAGCAATGATACTAAAATAAATTTATGTATATTTAAATGATGTACATAAATATTGTTTATTAAATATGTCATTGTTCGTTGTATAAAATTAAAGATCATGCTTTATACAAATCAATTTTTTATTTTGTATAATTCATATATAATTTTTAAAGTTGTTAACTAAAAGAAATAACAAAAGGATGAAAAGATGATAAATGAACGCAAGAAGATAACTAAATGTAGATGGAGTACAAAATTAGACCATATATGATGTAATGAAAAATCGTAAAATAACCCACCATGAAATAAAAAAAGATAGAGTATCAGTTATTCAATTCTTTCAAATAAAGTAGAAATGCATGCAAAATAACTGATTTTATTATTGTTCTCTTTATCTGTAAGTCTAAACTCTTAAAAAAAAAAGGTTTATAGATGAATCAACCAATTAGAAAATTTAACCATAGTTTCATACTTATTTCTATGCCAATATTATCCTCTTTTTTTTTTTTTTTAAAATCCCTATGACAATTCCTACACTAATAAAGAGTACTTGTTTTATTAATTTACTATTTTTAGCTACAATTCTTTTTCATATTTTTTTTTTAAAAATCGAGCCAATTTAAGCTACACAAAGGCCACTTGTTGTCCTATTATTATATTTTATCATGAAGATTTGACTCTTATTAACATATTTATTCTTCTTTTTTCCTTTTTATTTTCAATGCAATTATAAAAATCTTTTACATAAGGTAAATTATTATTAATTTAGGTGTATTAAAATTATGATTTCTTACTTCTGTCAAATAAAAATTTTAAATAATTTTTAATTCTTAAATTTAAATATAATAATTAAATAATAAATATTTTAGAAAAAAGTATATGACTATTTTGTGATTGTAGAAACTTTTATTGAAAGATAAAATTAACCGAAAAATTTGTTAAAAATCAACAATCGACGATAGATTAAATTTTATATCATTTGAATGATATAACGTGTCATAAAAAAAAGACAATCATTAGAGCCTATTATTTAAATAAGAATGATGTACCATATCTCATTATTTATTCACAAATAAAACAATTATATATAATTAATTTTTAGAAGAGAATTCATATAAAATTCGAATGACTAACCAATTTCTCATGATGGAATGTAATGATCAAAGAATCTGATAAAAATTGTAAATGAGCCAATATTAAACTATTAATTATTTATGTCATTATAAACAAAAATCATAACAAAAAAATTTCTCAATTAGCAATTATCTATTAAGAATACATGATAACTTATTATTTTTAACTTCCAAAACATACTAAAATCATAAAAGAAAAATTTTCAATTAGCAATTGTTTATCAAAATACAAGATAATTTATTCTTGTAAATACAAAAAATATACTAAAATCTAAGGAAATTTACCTCAAAACACAAGCAAAGTTATCTCTTCAATGGACCATACTATCAATATTTCACACACACGAAAAAGAAAACTTCTCAGCTAGCAATCGTCTATCAGGAATACATTATAATTTATTTATTGTAAGCTTCAAGAACATACTAAAATTCTAGAAAAATTACTGCAAATAAATGAAAATCAAATTTATCTATTTAATTATATATACTATCAAGATTTTAACATCAAGAGCATATTAAAATTTTAAAAAATTTACCTCAAATCACAAATAATTTATCTCTTCAATTATAAGATACATCAAAAATTCACACACAAAAAATGCTTCTCAATGAGCAATTGTCTATCAAGAATACATGATAATTTATTTTATAAATTTTAAGAACATAGTAAAATTTTAAAAAACTTACCTCAGATCACAAACAAATCTATCTCTTTAATCGCATTTACGGTCAAAAATGTAAATATCAAAAACATACTGAAACATTAAAAAACTCAGCTTACATCATATATCGAGATTTAAAAAAAAAAAAGGCCTTCAATTAGAAAGTATTTATAAAAAATACAAGATAATTTATTTATTATAAATTTCAAAAACATACTAAAATTTTAAAAACTTACTTCAAATCACATACAAATTTATATACATTAAAAAAAATTCTATATCTAAACCTATTTTTCTCTACATGTGGTAATTTTGGAGAAAAACACCTAAATATAAATTTAAAAAAATAACTATTATTAATTAATTAATTAAAGAATTTTAATGTTAAAGTCATTCAAAAGCTAAACAAAATCCTTTCTAAATTTAAAAAAATTGAGGATTTTCTCACGCATTAAGGTTTTTCTTCCTTTTTTATTTTTGGTGGCCAACTTTTAAGTTTTTATTTGGTTTAGGTCTTTTTTTTTCTTTTTATATAGAATATTTTTTTCATTATGCATGTTTTTTCCCTCTATATTTTAGGACTCCTTTTTTCAAGTTCACAAAGAGAAAAAGATCTATCAATATTAATTTTTTTTTTACCATATATTGTAGGACTCGTTGTAAATATTATAAATATAATGATATAATAATTAGAAAAAATAAGCGAAAAGATAATTTTGTCTACTGCAGAGACTTTTAACGAAGGACAAAAAGTTCAAATCACTTTTCTAAGGGTCTTCACACTATTAATATATTATAGATTATATAGATTATAGATATAGATATAGATTATAGATTATAGATTTTAGATTATAGATTATATCTATATCTGTAATATGCAATATATTAAAAATGTGAAAACCATTTGAAAAATTATTGAATTTTTTATTCTTCATTAAAACACTTAGTAGTAAATAAAATAGTCTTTTCACCTTTTCTTCTAATTAATTTCTCAAAAACAAAATGTCTAAATTTTTTGCTTGTAGCCTTCTTTTTGGTTTATGATTTGGATACTTGACTTTTTTCAAAATTATTTGGATCCGTAATTTTTTACTTTTCCTAAAAAAAAAAAAAAAAGATGGATGACCCATTGGTTACATGAGTTTGGGTCGTCACTTTTTTCCAAAATTAGATATAAGAAAAATTAATGTAGACTCCTAAATATATAAAAATAAAAAAATATAAAAAGACTCCTAAAATAAATAAGCAAGACTTCTCTCCAACAGTACAGTAAAGTTGTCATGTTCCCCAAGAAATATTTTTTCACGTATGTAATAACAGAGAAAAAAGACCTATATTAATGGTCTAAGTTGTTAAACAATTAGATCGAAGCTGTTGGATCAATTTAATTCTTTATTAATTTTTTCTATAATTACTTTCATGTGTAAATTTCATTTCTTGAACTTTATTGTCAAAATTCGAAGATAGAATTCGTTTTGTGATTAAATTATGTTACAAGCACCAACCAACTTATACTAAATATTACAAATAACATTTGCTATGAATACAAAAATTAACTTTTTTTCAACTCTATTCATGACATGGTCCAACTCTTTGTCATGGAAGGACAAGCATTTCCTTTTTCATGATCATCAAATTTTATCATTAATTTATTTAGTATATAACAATTGTAATTATTTTCATGCTACTTTTCCTACTATTTAGAGCCCGTTTGCATAGGCTGAAAAAAAGTGACTGAAAAAAAAAAATTTTAAAATGTTTTTGAAAGTGTTGAATTTATTTTAAAAATAAGCAGTTATGTGTTTGGATAAAAGTGCTGAAACTAAAAAAAATTTATTGATGTGTTTGGTAAATAATGCTTTTAAGCACTTTTTTTTGGTCAAAATGTCTGAAATATCCTTATAGCTGTTAATAATATATATTATTATTAATTTTTATTGCTAAAATGATTCAAATTAAAATATATATATATATATATATATATATATATATATATATTCATGAATGACTATTAATTTGTGTGCTAAAAAATCATTTTTTTAAGAGTTTAAGTGTTGAATGTTTGTGCTTAAAAAAGATAGTTATATATTAAAAGATTACTTATTTCTTCATGGTTATGTTAAGATTTCGTATCATTAAGGTGCATTTTGTGACGACACTTTATTTTCTTATTAAACTAGACTTGTTGCTTTTAATCTTCGAGGATAGTATTAATATATATGCCGAGTTTATCATTAAGCAAAATATATATTTTTAAAATTTGTTAACCAAACACAAACAACTTCTCACCGACAAACATACTTTTTTAAAAAACATTTTGAAGAAAAATACTTCTTAAATTAAGTTGATTTTAGAATGTTGATCAAACAGGCTATTAGTTGGCTAAATTTTATTATATTTTTTTAATATTAAAATATATATATATATATATATATATATATATATATATATATATATATATATATATATTTAAATTTATATTTTTAAAATATAATTAATAAAATAAATTTTTAGTAAATAGTTTTGAGGAAGTTGTCAAGTCAAAGATTATCAATTATTTTAAAAAGGGAAGGAGTATATTAAACCTCTACCAATTCAGTCATTTTTTCTCCTCTCAAGTTTTCCTTTTGAATAGTCAGTCTCTCATAAAAAGTGATATTTGGAGAGAGAATTTTACCATTGATAAATGAAAGCTTAAAACGTAAACTGAACTTTTGAGTTTTGACAGGTTTTTATTTAATGTGGTACAAAATATTTTTATAATTATTGTTACAGTAGGTAAAATTTAATTATTTTAATGTAATAAAAAAATAACTGTTTGATTTTACTATTATAATGTGTAAATTTAATAATTATATGTGAAATTAACTATAATTATATGTAAAATTAACTCCATAATTTTGAGGTCGTTATATGTATTCTCTTCATTTCTTTTACTTGAACTTTATATTAAACATAATTTTTTATTTAATTTAATAAATTAAAAGAAATTTATTGTTATATGATTATTAAATAATTATATAAAATAATTTGATAAAACAAGTGCCTATTAAAATATGTTAGAGTATCAAATCAATAAGGGTAAAATTGAAATAAGTAATAATTATTAGGGACAAAAATGTAATTTCATTGGTCAAACTTTAATAGATTATAAGTTGTAAAAAAAAAAAAGTTTGGGATTTGGAGCTTCTTGTTTTTAGCTTAAAAAAAGTCAAAAATAACTTTCTTTAAGTAATTATAAAAATTGCCAAACACTTTTTTAAGAAAAAAATAACTTATAATCTATTTTGACCAACTTATAATCTCTTCCAAACACCCACTTAGTGTACTTTAAAAGCAATTAATTATCTACCTGCATTTCATGTTATTACCTAATAAGTGTCGGGTTATGCATGTCAATTTATCTAAAATTAGGTTAAAGTTCGGACTTTTGGAGTTATGCATGTCAATTTACCTAAAATTAGGTTAACGTCTAAAATTCGAATAACAATGCATGTACAAATAAAATTTTAGAATTTTAAAATTAGTTAAAGATATAGCTAGTAAATATTAATTTATTTGTAAGACGTAAAACTCCCTAATGATTAGTACTTTAAAATTGACTTAAAGTTTATTTCTTAAATCTTTCTAATTTGAACTATATTAGAAATACTAAAATTTAAACGAAAGAAAATATAGAGGCCGAAAATTCCAAAAAAAATAAGAGGAAAATCGGAGAAAAAGGGAATTATTGACATAAATTGTCAGACGAATCTCTCTCTCTATATATATAGATTGACGTAAGACACATGTAAGTGTAAAACACGTATACTAATCTAGTTGTATAAATATCATTGTATTATGAATATCCATTTCATAGATTGGCTTGAAATTAAATAAATTTATAATCAGATAATTTTACAATTGGATAAGCTTTATATGTTTGGCTAACCATGCATAAACGACCGATGAGTCATGACAAAGGCAAGAATGAAGCATATGGGAATATATAAGTGATGATGATACATGGCTATCATGTGTACTCACTCTGAAATACTAGAGTATTTACACTATCAGAAAAATATAAATTATCGGAAAATTTTACTTGGAGATTTTATCGGCAGATATTTCTTGGGAAAGTTTATGTGAAAGTCTAAAATTCTTGAATTTTAGTATATCTTTTTGTGAAAAATATTTTCTCAAAAAAGTATGCAGGTAACTTTGGCGTCTTTTTTGCAGATTTTTTCCTATGAAAATTTGCAAGAAATACTCCTTTCATGAATTTTTACCAATTTCTTTTGCCAATTTTTAGTATTTTTTGCTAGAAAATTCGTAGGTAATATATATGCTGTTTCAAAATTTTTATGTAACGTATTTGAGAATTTTAAAATTCATAGGTAATAATTATCCATGAAGATTTTTTAATAGAAAAATCCGCTAGAAACTAGGTTAATTGCCTGCAAATTTTCATATATAATTCGTAAAAATTCTCATGTAATTTGCACCTTTCTAGTAGTGTTATTTTTTCAATGTAAATTTTCTAAGGAGTGCCTGGATGTTAAATAAAATGGTGAATCATAGTATACAAGGATGATGGACAAGGATTGCAAAAGCAAATTTTGATGAAATGTAGATATAAGATGATTAGACTTACTAAGAAGGAAATATACTTGTAATGATAGAATGTGGATAAAAGAGATTGAATAGGGAGATAGAGGAAATATACTTGTTTAAAACTGTCATGCTTTTGTATTTACTGGAGGAAGGTTGAGTAAAAATCATATTGGAAAAAAAAAGTTATTCATTTATACATCAGTACAAAGTTGAATAATATATCATTCTCTCTTTTATATACTTTTCTTTGATGTATTTACTTTATTATCTTTAGGGAAAAGATATCGTTTCCACCCAAATTATAGTCGAAAAGTTGAATTCACACCTAAACTCTATAAGTGACCTATTACACACCTTAACTGTAAAAAAGTGATACTTTTTACACCCTTTTAGGCGTTACACCACTTACATGTGGTGTGGTGTTTTACACGCGCTGTCACGTCAGCACCACGTCAGCATAATCCGAAAAAATAAGGAAAAGACATCATTTCCACCCCAAACTATAGTCAAAAAGTCGAATCCACACCTAAACTATATAAGTGACCTATTACACATCTTAACTATAAAAAAATGATACTTTTTACACCCTGTCAGGCATTACACCACTTGCATGTGGTGTGGTATTTTACTTGCGCTACCACGTCAGCATAATCCGAAAAAATAATAAATTTATTTTTTTCGTAATTTTTTCTTTTTTCTTTTTTCTTTTTAATTTAATTTCTTTTCCTTCTTCTTCAATGTCTAAAACCTCCATTGTTGTCAATGTCCAAAACCTCCATTACACCATATTCACCACCATAAACTTTATCCCACCAACAAAATTACCATAACAATTAATTTCTTCTAACATTATTCTTCATCCGTAACCCATCTTCTTTTCTTAAAAAAAAAAATAAAAAAATTCTCAGCTATAATGGTCATTATTGTTTCAAAAAATAGTCACTCGACTGTTGGTCTCTGTGTTTTAAATGGTAATGACCAACACATTTCCATACTTTTTCTATTTGTTTTTCAGCTATAATTTTAAAAAAAAAACTAATATGGTAGCAAGCTCCATTTTTGGATGGATTAATAATTAACAGACAGAAAGGAGAAAGTCGACGATGAATCTGACTTTTCCAACGAGAATTCACTGGAAAACATCCTTGCTACAAAATTTTATATTTTTTTTTATAAAATTTGGTTTCGCCTGTTTAAACATCAAATACAATTTGATTTAGTTCATTGTGAAATTGACATTGATTCGATGAAGGTGGAGGCTGAATTGTGTTATTTGGGGATGGGGTTGAAGTTTGGAGGTAGGGTGATGAAGAAACTGTGTTGGTTGGGGTGGGAGTGATGAAGAACAAGATGGTTTGGGGTTGGGGTTGGAGTTGGAGTTTTGGGGTGGGGGTGAAGAAGAAGATGATGGTTTGGGGGAGGGGGGGTGGGGGGTGATGAAGAAGATGATTGTTTGGGGGTGGGGGTGGGGGTGGAGAGATGGATGTTGGGGGTTGGGGGAGGAGTATTTTAATTTTTTTTTTTGCATTAATTTTTAATTTAGATGCGCCAATTTTTATTTAAATAATTATGTATTTTCCACATCAAATCTAGGGAGTAAAAAGTATCACTTTTTAATAGTTAAGTTGTGTAATAGGTTACTTATATAGTTTAGGTGTGGATTCGACTTTTCGACTATAGTTTGGGGTGAAAACGATACCTTTTCCCTTAGTGTTTTTAGCCATTTACTTTTGTTATTTAATAGGCTGGATGCGCCTAAAATAAGTGTAATATATGCTCCTTAGAATGGGGGTCGCGGGGAAGTAATAAAATCACTTTTATATAGTGAAGGGGTGTAATAGATCACTTATATAGTTTAGGTGTGGCTTCGACTTTTCTTATATAGTATGGGGTGGAAATGATGTCTTTTCCCTTATCTTTATTTTATAACACGCTGTCAATATAAGACTTTGTCATCTCAAGCGAATATATTGAAGGATCGTTTGGTAGAGTGTATAAGAACAATGCAAAATATAGTGTATTAATAATGTTTGTATTAGTTATACTTGTATTAGTTATGCATGTATTATTTCTTATACATTGTTTGGTTTGATGTATAAGAAATAATACATTTTACATAATTTCTATAAAAGAAATGTTTGTTTACAAAAATACCCTTCTTTGATTTGTACACTTTTTTGCAAGAAAATTCTTTTGTCATCTCAAACATAATTAGAATTGTTGAACTAGTATATAGAGGTTTCAGATTAATTGCAAGACCTTCGTCTTTGCACATGAAATATTCGGAACGAAAAATAAAATATAAGAAGTAAAATTAAGAAATAGTCTCAATTTTTTAAAATCTTTTTAAAGACCCTCGAATCAAAGCAAAAATATGTTATAATTATTTAAATCAATTATTTATTGTTGTAGATTAAAATGGTGGAAAAAAATTATGAAATGTTTTGAAAAAATTCACTATTGCAAATTAAAATGGCGGGAAAAGGAATGGTGAAATATTTTGAAAGAAAAATTGAGGGGCATTAAAGTCATTTAATAAGTTAATGCATGTATTAAAGTCTTTGCATTACTAATACATAGAAAATGAGTGGTATTAATAATACACACCTTAATACACAATAGAGTGTATACTAATGTTTGCATTAATTATACATAGACTAAAAATTATAGCAAACAAGGTATTCATAATACACATTAATTAATGCATGCATTATTTTTGCCAATACACTCTTCCAAATGACCTTAAAGGTATGCACTTTCTTTTTTTTAATTAATGACAAATTTTTCTAAACTTGCACTTTTTTGCGTTGAATAAATTGGACAAAAGCTATCTATCTTGGGTACTTGATGTCAGAATTCATTTAGATGTGATGAGTCGTATACAATCAAAGACAAATCAGGAATCAAATCAAAATCGTACCAAGATAATAATATTTCTCCACCATCACCTCGATGAGAATTTCAAATAATTAACCATTAAAATTATGCAGAAAAAATATCACGATCATGATATGCTGAAAAAAATTATCCACTTTTTCTGCCTTGAGTATACTCCTGCGATGCTACAGCGGCATCGCTATAGCATCACATGTTGCTATAACAGCGTTGATCACATTGATTGAACGTAATAGCGAGAATTTTTTCGCTTTTGGACATGTCGGTATAATGACATGAGCGAGACAGAATGCCTAATTTCGTCCAGAATTTTTCTTTTTCACAACACACCTTAATTCTAGTACATCGCTAATTTTAACAAACTTTGCTTAAAGAAAAGAGAGAGAAAACACTTTTAAATTAAATAGTTGTTGCATCAAAGAGAAAACCTATATCCTTAAATGGAGAAGCGAAGGTCGAGCCCCAAGTCCTTTGGAGTTGTAATAGTAAACATAATCTCTCACTGTTGTTTCTTTGTACAATGGAGGATTTTCATCTGATAACAATTCCTTTATTGGCCCATAAAGCCTTTCAAATGGCTGAAGTTGAGTTGTGAAAAAACATGCAATTGAAATCCTTGGTCCAATTTGTTTTGCTAATACTCTATGCTCAGCACTTTTGAACTTGTCATTTGATAGAAGCTGCATTGGGTAGAAAATTGAATTTAAGTTATATGTATTGTTAATATAATTTCTTACGCCATCAAGTTACATAAAAAATAAATAGAAGCGAGTTTTCATAACACCTTGAGATTTATAATCCAAAAAATAAGGTCGATTACTTATCATAATAGGTAAATTAAGGATGACATCTCACTTAAGAGTGTATAACTTAAATTCATATTGAATATTTTAGAGTTTAAACCAGTATATTGTTTTCTCATGTGTCTTGATATATAATTATATATATATATAACTTAGAGAGGTCGAGGATTAGGATAGATCACGGACAGTCAAAAATTTTCTCCTTTCTAGTGATAGAACAGAGTTCTAGTCTAGAGCACCTTCATGTTCCCTTTCAATATTAGTATTATTATTGTTGTTGTTGTTGTTGTTTATTTCTCTTGAGGGATCTCTTGATGGGGTGAATTACAACGAAGGAAAACCCCTTTATTTATAGGGGAAAACTAACCTTAGAGTTTCTAACTTTTCCATAAATAGACATTACTAGATATGGTAAAGTTGACATTCACTATATATGGTAATATATTTATAACACTCCCCCTTGAATGTCTAATTGATAGATAATGCGTCTCGTTAAAACTTTACTAGAAAAACCCAGTGGCAAAAAAAATCTAGTGAAGAAAAAGGAGTACACATCTCTATAACAATACGCATAACGGTTGTCTCATTAAAAACCTTATAAGGAAAACTCAGTGGGACAAAATCTAGTAAGGGAAAAAGAGTATAGCGCGTATTAACTCCTCCCTAATGAGGACATCCTTGAACCTTTGTATCTCGATCTTGTGCACCATCTTCTTGAAAGTTGCAATTGAAGGAAACTTGGTGAATAAATCAGTCATATTGTCAGTTGAACGAATCTGTTGTACGTTAATATCACCATTCTTTTGTAGCTCATGTACGTAGAAAAGTTTTGATGAAATGTGCTTCATTCTATCTCCTTTTATGAATCCTCCATTAAAATGTGCTATGTAAGTTGCATTATTTCTTACTTCACGAATAGCTATTATCTCAGCATGATTCGATGAAGTGGCTAGATAGACTGTTTTGTATATCTCCAAGATATGGCAGTATCCCCACATATGAACACATTGTATTTTTGAGACCGAGATTTATGCAGGTTAAATAAATACCCAGCATTAGTATAATTAACAAGATCGGGACTACAATCTTTAGAATAAATAAGCATATCGGTAGTCACTTTAGGTACCGTATATGTGTTTGATCTTATTCCGATGTCTCCTAGTAGGAGCAAAACTATATCTTGCTAATAAATTAACCAAAAAAAGGCTATATCGGCTCTTATAGTATTTTGAAGATACATTATTGCATCAATTGTACGAAGATATGGTATTTCATAACCAAGGAGTTCCTCATTCTTTTCTTAAGGTCGGAATGGATCCTTAATCAATTTTGCATGTTTCTCATTTAAGCAAATATTTTATTGCTTTTGAAAACTCTCCAAGAGTTCCAATGATACACAAATCATCAAATTATCTCTTATAAGGATAATAAAAAGTTTCGTAGAAACTTTATATGCTCCAAGCATTTTTAATCCTTTAGGGATTTTCATATAGATTATTGTCAAGTGACAATATCCAACATGTCAAGTGTGACATCTTCAAGTGTCTGGACTGCAAATCAAATAACTTTTACGCTTACCAAAATGCATCCTTTCAGGTCACTTGATAATTTTTCCTATGTCAGCATACGTAAATAAACGTAGAATTTGGATTCTCATAATCTTTTATAATATTGCGCTAATATTGTATCAAAGATATCATTTCATATCGGTTCATAGTATGACATAACATTTTGAAATCTCAACACTTTATCATTTTCAGGTACCTAAACCTCTCATAAGGTTTCATGAAATGTTATGTCGTAGGCTCTTCAAGAGCACATTGTCTTCTTATTATGATTATTTGCTCCTTATTTTTCAAGGATTATTTCATTTGGAACCGATTGGTCTACCACGCTTAACGCATGCATAGATTTTGTCCTTTAGGGACACAAAATAAATCACTTGTAGCTTAAATATGAGATGCTTTCGACATTTAACTTGAATTATCTTTTGAATGAGGATCTGATGATAATTCCTAACATATTTCTTAGCTGCTTATAACCCCCCTCCTTATGTTAGGAAAACTAACATACATCCTCCATCTTCTTTGAGTAATCCATCTTTGTGCATCATGGTATATTCATTAATCGTATACCACACATCAAAACTATTAGATGAAATAGTTGGTTCCTGGCCTTGAACCAATTGAGAGGGAAGAAATAATCATAATTTATTGGTCTAATACATATAATTGTATGCAACATATCATATTTCAGACCAACAAATGAAACTTTGTTCCCATTAGTAATGGTTTAGCTATTTATCGAAGGCATTCAATGCCAAACCATTATCATCAAGATAAATTGTCTTGATTACACAATTTGAAAATTATGCTCTTAGCTCAATTTTATTGAGCAAGCAACTTTGTGAATGTCAAACTGCGGGTTGACAATAAATGTACAAGTGATCATCTTATATGGAAGCATCTTAATAGATCACATGACAGGTGAACAGGCTCATATTCACTTTTTATACTTTTCAGATTTAAGGGATCCAATCCCAACATTAGTTGATCCAACCAACTTATCATGAGAACAAGCGATATAAATAATTCTTGAAGAATTTTCTAGTTCTTCAATACATGTCTAATACTCAATATGCACATTTTCGAGATGTCACAGTCATTGATATCAACTTATGAACTCATTTATAGTAGTAAACACAAGTTTACCATGACATGTATTTTTTTTCTTTAGTAAATTTCAGATTTACTATTACATAATAAATTTCAGATTTACTACTTTAGAAGTAGATTTCAAAATAACTCTTCTCAATTATTCTGTCTCTTCCGGAGGTGAGTTGTGATACCATCACAATCAAGTTCACGTTTGTATTCATAAGTTTCTCATACCCCAGGAATGTAATATAATCGTGTCTTAAGCCTATCAGATTTTGATATCTTATAACCTCTTTCATAATATTGCTACCCCAAGAGCAAATCGAGGCATACATATGATCTAGATAATTTTTTTCTAATTATCTTATGATCATAATATGCGTGTGAAAATATCATCACTTTTGATGATCATTAGCATATTGTCCCTCCACGCGTATATTCGTGCATTCAATCACTTATCTTCTTTCAGACATATTATGCACTGCTACCACATTTACTTAAGATAATGGAGCATGTTCAATGAGACATATTTCATGCATTTTCATTAAAAGCACATTATTTTGCCTTAACCATCATAATATCATCAATGTGGTGCATTGAGATTCACACTCAACGTCTTACCCATATAAAGGCGTCTTAGGCATAAATCGATGGGACTTAAACCCAACATCTTATCATCATAATGCTCAAACTCAATGTCTTATTCATATTCATATGAAGGCGTCTTAGGCCATAAATCGATGAGTTTTGAACCCAACATCTTATTTTCATGATGCATGCATTCATATCATGTTTTTGAGAGGATGACTATCTTCAAGTGGTCAAATTTTTCTTTTAGGCTATTCCACAAAACAAGTGGATCCTTGGTAGTAAGGCATTCAATTTTCATAATTTTGCCAAGATGATGACGCAAGAAAATCATAGCCTTAGCACGATTTTGATTAGATGTTGTATTTCTTTCTTTATGGCATCTCCAAGACCCATAGCATCTAAGTGGATTTCAACATTCAATACCCATGAAATATAGTTCTTGCTCGAGGCAATGAACTTAGATTTATTAAGATTATTAGCAATATAAAAAGAAAAAAAATAATACTTTTGCCTTCAAATTTGAGACGGCAGAGTCTCGTGCTGATAACGTATTATAAACTAATAAAGAATAAAGAAGAAGAGTAGAGAGAACAAAGAGAGTATTTGTTATTTCTCTTGAGAGATCTCTTGATGGGGTGAATTACAATGAGGGAAAACCCCTTTATTTATAGGGGAAAACTAACCTTGGGGTTTCTAACTTTTCCATAAATAGAAATTCACTATATATGGTAAAGTAGATATTTACTATATATAGTAAAGTAGATATTTACTATATATGGTAATAATAATAATAATAATAATAATAATAATAATAATAATTATTATTATTATTATTATTATTCCTTTTCCATGCCTAAATTATTGCCTATTATACATCATATATCTTCTACTGAACCAGTTTATGGTCCGGCTAGGAATCGTGCAACATCTTTGCATACTATTGATTCTATACCTGCATCTACTAGCTTTGTAGAAAAGATTAAAATCAATTCTAAAACAAATATTGTTTAGGATAGTGATAATATCTCTGATAGGGATAACCCAACTCCTTCTAAAATGGAGTTTGATGTTAACAGTGTTTAATATGATTCCTTACCAAATTGATTTTAGTCCTGGTTCTCAGGCAAGGAGTTATATTAAAAAAGTTTTTTTTTGATAAAAAATGAAACTAATTAGAATTTGGTTCTTTGAGACTTATAGTCCAGATGAGTTAAATAATATTTCTCAAGAATTTTATGAGATGTGTGCATTACATAATCAAATTGTGTGCTTTGTGTCGTGGTTTATAACCACACATTTGCCATTATATGTTAAGATTTTGGAAAGATCTTATCAAGATGCGAGTGATAATATTCTTCAAACAATTTACCCTCCCCAATCACCTTTTATATTGCCTAATAATCCCGGTATTACATTTTCTGCATTTCAAAAATTCATTGATAATGAGACTGATAAAGTAACTATTGCAGAAATAAATAATTTGATTGCTCAGAATAATTATTTGAGTTTATATGTGAAATTTTTGGAAAAACATATTACTTTTCTTGATAAAAAACTTGATGAATTGATTAAGATGGTAAAAAAGCTTAGTGTTAGTTCAAAGCTATCTGATATTGCTTCCACTTCAAAAAGTAAGATAGAAGACTTGACAACTAAACCCTGTATTCAGAGACCTTTAGATATTGAGGGGTTTGAAAAATTATCTCATATAGAAGAATTAGAAAAACTGCTTCATAAGAAGTTTTTCAGTTTAAACATTAAACCCTTTGATTGGTCTAATGCCTTTGCTGATATCATGGAATCTACTTCAGATATTGGTAATGAAATTCACTCAGAGCTCAATAAGCTCAGAGGTTTGGTTAAAAACAACCGGGAAAAAATATGTTGATATAACCCGCATGACTTTTAATTATTATCCGCGTCCAACTCCTCAAGATGTTCTGATATAAGAAAGAGATTGGACACAAACTAATACGTCTTATAATGGAGATGCAATTTATGAATGGAACTTGGATGGCTTGTCCGAAAGACAGCTATCTGTCTTTGTTCATCGTATGTTGATGTATTCTACAATATCAAAAGCCAAGGCTTTTGTCGAGAATCGTCAAAGATGTACAGATACAGTCATCTGTAAAATGATTGTTGCGGGTTTACTGGTCAACTTTGTAGCTGGTAGGACAATTTCTTGACTAATGAAAATAGAACAACAATATTTGAAGCTAAGAATTCCACTTCTGGTGTTGATAACCTACGAAGAGAATTACCTTCTGATAGGAAAGATGTTGTTTATACTTTTATGCTTACTATATTACAATATTTTGGAGGTAGATTTACCAACCAGTATGAAAATACTCGAACACTCTTAAATGGTCTTAGATGGAAGACATTAGGTGAATTTAGGTGGTATAAAGACACCTTTCTAAGTAAGGTCATGGATTTATCCAAAAATAGATATGCATTGAAAAGCTAAGTTCATAGATAGTCTTCCTCTTCTTTTTGCTGAAAGGGTTAGAAAAAGACTTAGGGGTTCATATGGTGAAATACCCTGGGAGAATTATACCCATGGTCAGCTTATAGAAGCCTGTACTCAGGAAGTCTTAAGCTCGTGTAATGAGTTGAAATTGTATAGACAAATTAAGCTTGATAAGCTCAGGGAAAGATCCCAATTAGAAAATTTTTGTGGACAATTTGGTATGGATAACCTTGTTTCCACTTCTAAGACAAAGGGCTAAAGATATTCCAAGTCTGATAATCCTTATAGGAAAAAGAGATTTAGACATAGATCCAAACAAAAGCGTGAGACGCGTAAAATCCATCATAAGTCTACTAGATTTATGAAGAATAGGTCTAAACGTGATCTCGCCAAGATTAAGTGTTACAGATGTGGTAGCCTAGGAAATATTGCTCCTAATTGCAAGCTCCAAAAGCTTGTCTTTAAGTCTTGCTGGTGATGTTCATGATTGGATATATGGTTGGTTATACACTTCGGGTTTTGAGTTTGATTATAATTATGATTCTGACTCTGAAAATGATGTTAAATTCCCTAATTTATCTGATAGTAATCGCGCAAATGTTAATAGAAATACTTGTGCTGATTGCAATGGTGATACTTGCACTTGTGATGAGACTTTTTATAAATTACAATCACAGTTTAAAGATTTAGATTTGAATGTTCAAACACTTACTGCTGATAGAGTTCTTGAATTATTAAAGGAAATTACTGATGAAAAGCTTCATGAAAAAATTATTGATTTTGCTACTAAAAATTCTGCTAATAGCACCCCTAGTATCTCAAAAATTGCTGATAACGCTCATATTACTCAAAGTAATGATATAAATTATTTCATGCCATATTCTTTATCTGAGGTAAATAGTCGTCTTACTATGAGTCAACTGCCTGAAAAAGATACATCTTTCAATGATTTAAAAATTGAGGTTGACAACCTAAAAAAGGAGATTATATCTTTAAAGTAAAATCAAATGATTTGTGATCACAGGATTACAAAAATTGAGAAAGATACTTCTCACAATGATGTTTCTTCCAGTTCCAAAGAAACAAAATGTCAGAAAAAGAGGACGATGATATTGTCCATGATTTTAATATAAAAATGATTAGTTTTTGGGTATGATGCAAATTGTTACAATCCATAAATGGTATATTAAATGCACTATATTAGTTTATAATGATTTCTCTGTAACTAATATTGCCATGATTGATAGTGGTGTTGATGTTAGTTGCATTCAAGAAGGTCTGATTCTAACCAGATATTTTCATAAGACTACTCATATTTTGAAGTCTGCATCTGTCATACTCTTGATATTAATTATAAACTGCCTAATGTACATGTTTGCCAAAATAAGGTTAGCATTCCACATTTCTTCTCTTTGATGAAAAATCAATTATATCTCTCAATTATACTTGAAACACCTTTTAAAATGCAATTTATCCTTACACTCATATTGATGCTAAAGTATTTACTGCTACTTATAAAAACAAGGAGATATCCTACCCTTTTATTACAGAACCAGTAACTAAGAATATAAATACTTTGCTCGAAATGAAGCAACAACATGTTAATTTTCTGCAACTTGAAATGTTTAGCATGTGATACCACGAAATCTGCTAAGATACAGGAGAAAATAAAAATGAGCTCCGAACAAATGATTGTTGATGTGTGTGCTGATTACCCCAATGCTTTTTGGGATCGTAAATAGCATATCGTAACTCTTCCATATGAAGATGATTTTTGCTCTTCCATATGAAGATGATTTTTGCAAGGATAACATCCCAACGAAATCAAGATCCTGTCAAATGAATGCAGAGTTAGTAGAATTCTGCAAAAAAGAGATTGATAATCTCGTACAAAAGGGTTTGATAAAACATTCTAAATCACCATAGCCTTGCATTGCATTTTATGTGAACAATGTTACTGAAAAAGAACGTGGTATACCGAGCTTAGTAATACATTATAAGACTCTTAATAAATGTTTAAAGTGGATTAGATACCTTATTTCAAATAAAAAAGATTTATTATCCATATTATATGATGCCAATATATTTTTCAAATTTGATTTAAAATCTGGTTATTTGCAAATTCAGATATTTAGAGAGCACACTTATAGAACTGCTTTCAATGTCCCATTCAGACAATTTGAATGGAATGTAATGCCTTTTGAATTGAAAAATGCTCCTTCTGAATTTCAAAAGATAATGAATGACATTTTTAATTCATATATGAATTTTATTATTGCTTATATTGATGATATTCTTGTGTTTTCTAAAACACTAGAATTGCATTTTAAACATCTTGATGTATTTAAAAAGATTGTGATACAAAATGATTTGGTGATATTTAAACCAAAAATGAGTTTATTTCAGACAAATATTCAATTTTTAGGTCATAATATTTTTTAAGGAAAGATAGTCCCTATTCAACGTTCTATTGATTTTGCTGATAAATTTTTTGATGTTATCACTGATAAAACTCAATTGCAATGATTCTTAGGAAGTTTGAATTATATATCCCCATTTTATGAGAATTTGTCAAGAGATCTAGCCCTCTTATATGACAGGCTAAAAAAGGGCTTTCAAAGTCTCTGGACTGATAGTCATACAAACTTTGTTAAACGCATTAAGCAGCGTGTTAAATCTTTGTCATGCTTAACTTAAACTAATTTTACTTTGCTAAAAATTATCGAAACTGATGCCTCTAATAGTGGTTATGGTGGAATACTTAAACAAGTTAATCCCCATAATAATACTGAACGTTTGATACGATTTCATTCTGGAAAATGAACTGATAGTCAAAAAAATATGCAACAGTTGCACATGAAATGTTAACCATTGTTAAATGTGTTCTTAAATTTCAGGATGATTTATATAATCAAAATTTTTTGATTGAAACAGATGCTCAATCAGTGAAGTATATGTTTGACAAATATTTTAAACATGATGCTTCAAAATTAATATTTGCAAGGTGGCAGGCTCAATTGGTCCCTTTTAATTTTGAGATTCAATATAAAAAAGGAATTGATAATTCCCTGCCTGATTTTTTATCCAGAGAATACTTAAGTGAAAAATGAATTTTTACACTCATTTCCTCTCTGAAAAAAATGATAATCACTATTATAAAGGTCCTTTCTTTAAACATAGATATGAATATTCTTATAATTAAGAAAATCATCCATGCAGTTATTGAAGATGAATTTGCAGTCTTCAATTATGAAGAAATTAGAGACGAAATTGATTGGTATGACTGGTCTAACTAATCTCTTATATGCAGCATGGCTACAGATCCGCCCTGGCAAATGGCCAGAGGAAGAAATAGAGGCAGAGGAAGATACTCCTCTGGGGAAAGATCCGCCCCCTCTTCATCACAGCCTCAGGCATCATCATATGCTTCATCATTTAACGCCCGAGTGATACGAAGGAGAAATATGAACTTGATAAACTCTAAGATTCCACGGATAGACGAATCTTCATCTTCACAATCAATCCATCTAGAAGATATTTCGGAGGATCATCCATTATATAGACAATTGCAGTCATATCTAATTGCAAAGCAAGCAAATACGTTTGCTGATATTGAAAAGGAAAATATTGATAGCAAACCTTATGAACAATTTGACAATAGAGAGTTGATAATTCTCGTTGAAAATTCTAAAATTCAGAAACAAAATGAATCGTAGAAGATACTTCACAAATATTTGATTTTTGACCTTTATTTTGCAAGAGAGTCATATAAGACTCAAACATATTATGAAGCAATCCTATTGTCTACTCGAAGTGCAGATACTGAACATTTTCAAGCATACGATGGAGAGCCAGATGTCCATGGATTCTTAAAAATCGTGACAAAAAAATTATTGCTCTTGGAGACTGGGGTACGACCTCAATGGTAGAAAGGCAGATGTTGCTAAAGGGTTCCAAGATTAACTTTACATACTGGGACTATATCCAGGCCTTCACCAAGACATTATATTACAATAATAATAAACATAAACACACATGACTTATTAAAATATGTGCGAAGATTTTCGATGAACTAATTCCTAATTGGTTTATTAATTGGTGGTCGTATCATGGCACAACTATTCATATATTACCAGATCTTTTTGTGAAATTATACAAAAGATGGACAAAAGTATCTCCATTCTTAACTGAGTTATATCACTCAGACTATGTCTGCAATTTGAACAAAATAGATCAAATGTACTTTTTTTTATAGAATGCTCAATTCCATGGATTCACAAATGGAATATTGAATTGGGATTTACAAAGGAACAGATCCCTTACTTATACAGAGTATTCTATAATTATTTTTGGGACAAGCTAATGCGCAAGGACCCAAGAACTAAAAAACTGAATGGGCAAGAACTCCTGGATAATATTGATAATAAAATTCAGGAATATGCATATGCTCCTCAGAGAAATATTGTTGAGGACAAATCATTGAAATATATCTCCAGAAGAATTTCTGTTTATGATGGATATAAAATAAAAATGATAGAGCAGTATTTGGAAGAATTTCGAAAATAATTGATAAAAACTGTCGAACAACATTCCGATACTTCAATAAAGAGCATCACTAGCGATGATATTGCAGAAGATGTTCAAGATTCTCAGCCAATCGATTCAGTAGATAGTCTGAACGAGGAATCCACTGCAAAAATAGAGGAATTTCTTCGAAAATTGAAAAAGGGAAAGGATGTCTAGATAGGTGACATGATGTGTGGGACCCGGATGTGGAACCCTTTTTTACTATTTACACAGTAAATCTACTGTGCATAGGGACCTGGATATGGAACCCATAAGTACTATGCATAGATTCCTTTTGTTCTATATATAGGACCTTCAAGTATGAGGGAAAAGGTAGAAAAAAAAGTTTTCATTTTCTCTTTCCTTTTCTCTTTACGCCAGTTTGCTCGCCCCTCTCTCTTCTTTCTTCTGTAAAATACTTCAAGGATTGAATAAAAGAAGGCTGATAGTTGCTATTATAAGGTATTTAATTCTCTTCTATTTTGATGTTCTTTAATAATTTCTTCCCTTCTCCAGTCGTGATTATGTCCGGCTAAAAACTTCTCATATCTATGCTAGAGATCTAACTTATTTTACATAGTAACTACGAAAGATCCAGACTCTATCAAATATGAAGGAATTTTTCTATAGTTTCTTGACTTGGTTCCAAAATGGCTGGTACAGTCAAAATTAGTACTGCTTATGGTAGCTTTGTCTTAGTGACTACATTAAGCAAGCCATGACTTTTAAGCCCGAAAAGATGAAGAAAAAGGGCATCTCTTTTTACGGTTAGAACCGCTAGACACATGGGCTCATCATAAGTACGTATTAACATTCTGTCAGGCCCTTTGTTCGGGTAAAAAGATTTTATTCCTCCATACAGTCAATAAACTATTTGAAATTCTTTTATATTTCGGTTGGTGCCTCGGTTAGTTTTCTGACTAGGCTTTCCGATATTAGTCAATAGGTTTGGTAGGCCGTGCGGATTATCGCCCGCCTGCACGATCCTTTAGCTGTTATCACCATTCTTAACTGAGTTATATCACTCGGACCATGTCTGCAATTTGGGTAAAATAGACCAAATGCACTTTTTTATTGGATAAAATAGATCAAATGCACTTTTTTATAGAATACTCTGTATAAGCAAGGGATCTGTTCTTTTGTAAATCCTAGTCCAATATTTCATTTGTGAATCCACGAAATTAAGAATTCTATAAAATAGTACATTTCGTCTATCTTGTCCAAATTGCAGACATGGCTCGAGTGATATAACTCAGTTAAGAATGGAGATATAAAATATTTTACAGAAGAAAGAGGACAGGGGAGAGAGCAAATTGGCATAGAGAGAGAAAAGGAAAGAAAGAAAATGAAAACTTTTTTTCTACCCCTTATAAAAAAGTACATCTGGTTTATTTTGTCCAAATTGCAGACGTGGTCCGAGTGATATAACTCAGTTAAGAATGGAGATACTTTTGTCCATCTTTTGTATAATTTCACAAAAAGATCTGGTAATATCTGAATAGTTGGGTCATGATACGACCACCAATTAGGAATTGGTTCGTCGAAAACCATGTGTGTTTATGTTTATTATTATTGTAATATAATGTCTTGGTGAAGGCCTGAATATAGTCCTAGTATGTAAAGTTAATCTTGGAACCCTTTAGCAACATCTGTCTTTCTGCCATTGAGGTCATACCCCAGTCTCCAAGTGCAATAATCTTTTTTATCAAGATTTTTGAGAACCCATGGACATCTGGCTCTCCATCGTAGGCTTGAAAGTGTTCAGTATCTGCACTTCCAGTGGACAATAGGATTGTTTCATAATATGTTCGAGTCTTATATGACTCTCCTGCAAAATAAAGGTTAGAAATCAAATATTTGTGGAGTATCTTCCACGGTTCATTTTGTTTTTGAATTTCAGAATTTTTAATGAGAATTATCAGCTCTTTATTGTCAATTTGTTCATAAGGTTTGTTATCAGCGTTTTCCTTTGCAATATTAGCAAACATATCTGCTTGCTTTGCAGTTAGATATGATTGCAATTGTCTATATAATGAATGATCCTCCGGAATATCTTCTAGATGGATCGATTGTGAAGATGAAGATTCGCCTATCTACAGAATCTTAGAGTTTATCAAGCTCATATTTTCCCTTTTTATCACTGGGGCATTAAATGATGAAGCATATGATGATGCCTGAGGCTGTGATGAAGAGGGGGCGAATCTTCTCCCAGAGGAGTATCTTCCTCTGCCTCTATTTCTTCCACTGGCCATTTGCCAGTGTAGATCTGTAGCCATGCTGCATATAAGAGATTAGTCAGACCAGTCATACCAATCAACTTCGTCTCTAATTTCTTCATAATTGAAGGCTGCAAATTCATCTTCAATAATTGCATGGATGATTTTCTCAATTATAAGAATATGCATATTTGCGTTTAAAGAAAGGGCCTTTATAATAGTGATTATCATTTTTTCAGAGAGGAAATAAAGAATTCTCTGGATAAAAAATCAGGCAGGAAATTATCTGTAGACACCTAATTTTGTCCCTCCCCGAAAACATTTTTATCATTTTACCCCCATCTTACTGCGTGCCCTCACCCATGTGATTATATCCCACAAAAATACAAAAATAACAACCCTTAATAAAATTCCAAATAAATTTTATCTTGTTTTAATCCTATCCTAACCAACTCACCCATCTCACACCCTACCTCTACGCCCACCTCACTACCCTACCGTTACCCCACATTTTTTCCAACGGGAATACATACACCTTCACAGAATAACAAAAGGAGGGCCCCCCACAGGAGATCATACACACTACATTCCAAATAAAAAAAAAGGGACTCAAACATATATACAGGCACTCCATCATTGATAAGGGGGATCGGGGACCATTTTTTTCCATTCCATTCACGAACACCTTCCATATATACCCATCACTCGATATACACACACGGACTGACATTCAAGGAGAATATCTCATCACCATCACAGATCATTCACACCCTCACTCACAGACATCTTCTACACACCATCCCCGTACACCATCTACTCCCTTCACGTACAGAATCACACACGAAAACTCATGCATATACATAGTGGGCGGAGTGCTAGTCGGAGTGATCAAAATAAAGAGATGAGAGGGTGAGAGAAAGAGAGGCGAGAGAGAGACTGAGTGAGAAAGAGAGAATTTGAGAGAGAAGAGAATCGAAGAGAAGGAAATTGAAAAAAAAAAGGAAGGAAAATCCACCGGAGTTTGACCAAAAAACCCATTGCTACCAAGAATTCGGTTTGAATTCTATGATATTTGGGATTACCAAGCTCACCAGAGCTCCGGCGAAACCAAAATCGTGATTCCAGTTCAAGAACTGACCCCCCGTTTTATTTCCTCGGCAAGACTCGTTGAAAAACGACGTAAAAATGGGTACGAGCCTTCCCCCTTTGTGATTCTGGTACTGCTTAGGTAAAAATAGTGAAATATCAAGGCTGGGTTGATTCGAACTGAGGTTGGTTCGAGGTTCTCGGTGCGGATTTTGCTGTGTTTCAACGGGATAATACTCAAATAAAAGCAAAATTTGAGATCCATTTTTTCTCTCGATCTCTATTTTTATCTCGAGTCTTGATTATGTTTTGTGGATGAATGTTTTATGTGCTTACCATGTTTGAATCATTATTGTGTGTATGGTTGATGTTGATTTTGGATGTTGAAGAGAAAAATTGAAGTGTTAATTAAGAAATTAATTAATTATGTAATTGAGCATAAAATTGGGGATGGGAATTGCAAGGTGGATAAGGTGAATTTGGAGTAATTTTGATTGATTATTGATACGAAGCGTAATAGAATTATGATATGTTGAAATGAATAGGCTAATGTAGGTTTGGGTAGGCAAATTTAGGATTAAGATTTCGGTTGAATGTTTGAATGTGGAATGTGTGTTGAATGTTTTCTAGTTTATCGCATCTGACTCAAGTGTATTCATTTGGCCGGGGAATACCCCGAGGTTTCATGTATTAATTTACTGGGGAATGCCTCGACGTATTATGTCTTCGAAGGAGGATCGTGATAAAGGTTCGAGGCATTGGGTATAGCATTGGAGCTTAGTCTAGGACTAGTTTAGAATAGATTTTATATTTTTTCGCATTTTTCTATCTCAGATTGTATAATTGGACTGGACACTAATTTTGGATTGTTTTGTTTTGTTTGCTTGATTGATTGTTTTGCGTGCTTTGTGTGGTTTATACATTCATAGTGTCAAAATTAGCTGATACGTTCCACCAAGCTACCGTGGTCGAACCACAGGACCGAGGGGTGCCTAACATCTTCCCCTAGGTCAACAGAATTCCTTAGTCGGAATCTCTGTTCACAAACCAGTTTTAAAGAGTCAAATCGTTTTGAAAAGGATCTTTCAAAGGTGACTTGGCACACCAAATTATGCCAAGTGGCGACTCTGAGTTTTGAATGTAAAAATAATCTTTTTTTGAAATAAATTTTCATCTTTTGTCACTTTAATAATAAAAACCCTTCCGGAACCTAAAATAATACTTCCTCCATCCCATTTTATGTGTTATCATTTCTTTTTTTGTCCGTCCCAAAAAGAATGTCATCTTTCCTTATTTGGTAACTATTTAAAAAAACAATTACACTTTTACCTTTATTGGTCCTACTTAATTAAAAAAAAAGATAGGAGCACATTTTTTAATAAAGGATAATTTGGTAAAAATTACCAAGTCTTTCTTTATTTCTTAAATTTCGTGCCCGGTCAAATGGCGACACATAAAATGGGATGGAGGGAGTATCTATTTTTGGTTGGAAAATGGGTGTGAAGGGCTCAATTCCTTTTTTATATTAAATCTCAAAATCAAAAAGGGCCAATTGAGCCTGCCACCTTGCAAAATATTAATTTTGAAACATCATATTTAAAATCTTTGTCAAACATATACTTCACTGATTGAGCATCTGTTTTAATCAAAAAAAAATTTATTATATAAATCATCCTAAAATCTAAGAACGTATTTAACAATGGTTAATATTTCATGTGCAACCGTTGCATATTTCTTTTGAATATCAGTCAATTTTCCAGAATGAAATCGTATCAAACGTTCAGTCTTATCATGGGATTAACTTGTTTAAGTATTCCACCATAATCAATATTAGAGGCATTAGTTTCGATAATTTTTAGTCAAGTAGGATTAGCTAAAGTTAAGCACGACAAAGATTTAACACGTTGCTTAATGCGTTTAACAAAGTTTGTATGACTATCAGTCTAGGAACCTTGAAAGCCCTTTTTTAGCTTGTCATATAAGGGGGCTAGATCTCTTGACAAATTCTCATAAAATGAGGATATATAATCCAAACTTCCTAAGAATCGTTGCAATTGAGTTTTTATCAATGATAACATCAGGAAATTTATCAGCAAAATCAATAGAACACTGAATAGGGACTATCTTCCCTTGACAAATATTATAACCTAAAAATCGAATATTAGTCTAAAATAAACTCATTTTTGGTTTAAATATCACCAAACCATTTTGTATCATAATCTTTTTAAATATATCAAGATGTTTAAAATACAATTCTAGTGTTTTAGAAAACACAAGAATATCATTAATATAAATAATAATAAAATTCATATATGGATTAAAAATGTCATTCATTATCTTCTGGAATTCAGAAGGAGCATTTTTCAATCCAAAAAGCATTACATTCCATTCAAATTGTCCGAATGGAATATTGAAAGCAGTTCTATAAGTGTGCTCTCTAAATATCTGAATTTGCCAATAACCAGATTTTAAATCAAATTTTAAAAATATATTGGCATTATATAATCTGGACAATAAATCTTTTTTATTTGGAATAGGGTATCTAATCCACTTTAAACATTTATTAAGAGACTTATAATTTATTACTAATCTCGGTATACCACGTTCTTTTTCAGCAACATTGTTCACATAAAATGCAGTGCAAGATCATGGTGATTTAAAATATTTTATCAAACCCTTTTGTAAGAGATTATTAATCTTCTTTTTGCAGAATTCTACTAACGCTGCATTCATTTGACAGGGTCTTGATTTCGTTGGAATGTTATCCTCGTAGAAATGATCTTCATATGGATGAGTTACAATATGATGTTTGCGATCCCAAAAGCATTGGGGTGATCAGCACACACATCAACAATCATTTGTTTGGAGATCATTTTCATTTTCTCCTGTATCTTAGCAGATTTCATGGTATCACCAATATTCATGCTAAACATTTGAAGTTGTAGCAAAATTAACATGTTGTTGCTTCATTTCGATCAAAGTATTTATATCTCTAATTACTGGTTCTGTAACAAAAGGGTAGGATATCTCCTTGTTTTTATAAGTAGCAGTAAATCCTTTAGCATCAACATTAGTGTAAGGATAATATGCATTTATAAAAGGTGTTCCAAGTATAATTGGGGGATATAATTAATTTTTCACCAAAAAGAAGAAATACGGAATGCAAATCTTATTTCGGCAAATATATGCATTAGGCAGATTATAATTAATATCAAGAGTATGATCAGATGCAGACTTAACAATATGAGTAGTATTATGAAAATATCTGGTTGGAATCAAACCTTCTTGAATGCAACTAACATCAGCACCACTATCAATCATGACAATATTAGTTACAGAGAAATCATTATCAATTAATATAGTGCATTTAATATACCATTTATGGGTTGTAACAATTTGCATCATACCTAAAAAATAATCATTTTTATATTAAAATCATGGACAATATCATCATCCTCTTTTTCTGATATTTTTTCTTTTTTTTTTTGGAACTGAAAGAAACATCATTGTGAGAAGTATCTTTCTAAATTTTTGTAATCCTGTGATCACAAATCATTTATTTTTTTTAGAGATATAATCTCCTTTTTCAGGTTATCAACCTCAATTTTTAAATCATTGAAAGATGTATCTTTACCAGGCAGTTGACTCATAGCAAGACGTCTATTTACCTAAGATAAAGAATATGGCATGAAATAATCTAATTAGTACTTTGAGTAATATGAGCGCTATCATCAATTTTTGAGGTATTAGGGGTTCTATCAGCAGAATTTTTAGTAGCAAAATTAATAATTTTTTCACGAATCTTTTCATCAGTAATTTTCTTTAATAATTCAAGAACGCTATCAGCAGTAAGTGTTTGAACATTCAAATCTAAATCTTCAAACTGTGATTGTAATTTATAAAAAGTCTCATCACAAGTGCAAGTATCACCATTGTAATCAGCACAAGTATTTATTTTAGCATTTGCGTGATCACTATTAGATAAATCAGGCAATTCAACATCATTTTCAGAGTCAGAATCATAATTATAATCAGACTCAGAACCCAAAGTGTATAACAAACCATATACCTGATCATGAACATCATCAGCAAGACCTAAAGACTTAAGCTTTTGGAGCTTGCAATTAGGAGCACTATGTCCTAAGTTACCACATCTGTAACACTTTATCTTGACGAGATCATGTTTAGACGTATTGTTCGTAAATCTACCTTACTACTGTTATTTCTTTTATTTTGACTATCTCTAATGTTTTAACTGTTAGTAGTTTTATTTCTTTAATGTTTTCATCATAATATTTTATTCTTGCATTTCTTTCAATCCATGTTTGAAAAGCTGGAGATTTATTAGAACTTATCTACCTTATAAAGATAGGAGTAAGGCATTCATACACCTCACCTTCTCCATATCCCACATGTAAAACGATATTGAATATGTTATCTATTGTTAGTTAATTATACTGAAAATGAAGTGTCAAGTCGAACTTTCTCCTAACTCTCTAGATTCCTCTGATTAGGCCATGTCACTATTGAGTATTGACTGGACATATATAAATTGTTTTAGATATACTTACCTGTAAAAGGTCACCAAGATTGATAACTAGGGCTCCAGTCACAGGATGAATATCAATCCACTGCTTTTTGTGATAAATTTGAAGGCCGCCAATTTGATCTTGTAGAAGAATTGTGAAGAAATCTGGATCAGTATGCTTGGTGATTCCAAGTGTCTTATTGGGCTCAGGACAAGGTGGATAGTAATGACTAATTATGAAATGGCCTCTTGCACACTCCATGTCCAACAAGTGATTGGGTTTTAGTCCAAGTGCTTCTGCTAGTAACTCAAATATTATATGACCCAACTTCCTGACGTGCTCAGAATATTGAAGTAATTCCTCCCTAACAAAGAAAAAACAAGACAATTTCAGAAACATCTAGGCAAAAGATCAATAACCATAGCTAATGTTTGTCTAATTACTGAGTGTTGCTAGAATTTAGTAGCTAATGTTTGGGTTCAAGACTTGAAAACAGACTCTGACAGAAATGTAAGCTAAAGCTGGATACAATACAACCTTGTGGTGGGATCTTTTTCCGGATCCTGCGCATAGTACACCGGACTGCCCTTTTAGTATTTGACTTTCGTAATTTGCTTACGATTACAATTAAAATAAGGTGGATACCAATACAAACGTGTCTTGTAAATACAAATACAAATACACATGGAATCAAATACATATATGATCATTAAATGAACTACAAAACAGTTCAATTATATAATTGAATAATGTATATCAAGTACATATACATATAAAATAAACAATACATAAGATATATGAAATACTTAAGGCATCAAATACATATACATTTGCTATAAATCTAAACTTTACTTGCAAATTCTGGTATTTTCAAATCTTAGTTACGTCATGAAATTACTTAGGATGTTTTCTACATCAGGTAATTTTTCCAAAAAACTACATGAAAATCACACATTCAAAGCAAAACAAAACAGAAAAAAGTTGTAGGGCCAAACACATAGATGGTCTTCAAATTTTAGAGTCAAAGATGACAGCAAGTAGTTTCACTTCATAAAAAGGTGAGACAAAAAAAAAAGTATAGGAAAATGTACCTTATCTTTGAAAATTCAAAGGACGTCCAAAGAAAGTCAGAAATTTAGATAAAAATGGTAAGAACATTTTTGAACTTTGATATATATGTATAAAAAATAATATTTGACCTATGTATACATATATAATATAACTTTTTATCGAAAATTGTTCGACTGATCATCCTTCGATATACATATAGCTATGTCCATGCTAATGGGTAAGGCCGGGGATCGATGGATAATTTTCCACACAAAATTAAACTCGACCCAACTACAATAAAAATTACTAAGCCTCGATTTCAAATAAGTTAGAAAATGACCTGCATGCTTCTGGTAATTCATCATTAGTAGGAGGATTAGGAGCCATGAGACAAGCTAAAGTATCCCTCCAATTTGCAGACTTAGATTGATAAAGGTCAAAATTACTATTAAACATCACCTTCTTCATAGGTTCCATTGAATAAAACCTCATCTTTATATCATTCGGTTGCTCATGAAAACTTTTAATTCCACTAATCATCTCATCCATAACATGTTGAGGCACACCATGATTCACAACTTGAAAAAATCCCCATGTCTCACATGCCTCACCAACCTCTTCAACAATCTTCCTATGTCGAAAATCATCTTCATTTATGCCCTCGAGATCTATAACTGGAATTTGAACATTAATTATGTCTGAACATTCAAGATTCTGAGCACTGAATTCATTTTCTGTTATGGTCGGTGTGACAAAGATCTCGGGGATATGAACTATCCCAGCATCGACTAGTCCTTTTACACCAGCCTTTGTATCATCAAAGGCCTTGAGCTCTTTTGCCCGATCGTAGTCAGCCATTTTTATTTATTTACTTATTTATTGGTAAAAGAATTTTGAAATATTTTTGCTTTTGCTTATCTTGTAGATCTAAAATAGGAGTGGAATATAAACTTTATAAGGGAAGGCCAGCTAAAAGACAAATATGTGGCTAATAATTAAGTTTGTGACATTGACTCAAATGAGATACCTACTACGAATCATTGCAAGACAACGATTTAATTAAAAGTTCTGATATATTATTAAATTCGTAAAATTATTTTATGTTAAGTTATTGAACTTTATCCGTTAAGTCAATATGAAGGAAAAGAAATTGTCCCTAGCTTTAGATAAGTCTTGATACCGATGATTCGTAAACACTTTCTAAATAACTTTCTTTCATGTAATTTTAGATCTACTCTTAACTTTTTTTAACACCTTCAACTTGCATCTCAAGCAACATCTCGTATTTTATCTGCTACTTGAATAATTCTAACAAATTAATCACTTTTAATCTTAATTATGTAATTTTGTATGAGTGCATATCCATTTTAGTGCACATCACTATCCTTGTGGAGATGTTGGACTTTAGCAACTCAATATTCACTAGCATATATAACACCACCAATCTTATAATTGTTATTCTATATTACGTACTTCTATACTTTGATAGGTATTCTTCTATTATATAACTATCCAATAGCACTTCCACATTTCAACTATCCTATTTTAATCCTATGAGTTATATCTTTATCCGTCATTTCACTCTCGTGCTACGAGTCTAGATATCTAAATTGTTTGTTTATATTATTTTGGCACTGCAATCCACTTTATTGAAAGCTCTTTTTTATCATCTATTACAATCTTTATGCTAGTGATGACTCTTTCATACATGTTATTTATGATGTTTATATATTTTCAATATGAATTCTTTTCTTCTCCCTCACTCACCAGTGAATCTTTGGTGGTACTCTATAATTATTATATGCTTTCTCTAATAGATCTTTCAATAACAACATATTCAGTCATGATGCTCTAATAGATCTTTCGGGGTACTCTAAAATCATATATACAAAAGCATAACGGAAAAAAAATCAAGGATTTCGAGTCGTGAAAGCAATATACAAATTGGGCAAAATACAAATAATTCTCTTCAAAATATAACAAAATTAAATTCACAAACAGATTCGAAGATTAACTAATTTTCACACAAACTTTATATTTATATTGAGAAATCTAATATATAAAAATTTATTGGGAACGTCCAATAACATAGTAGTCTGTGGTCCAAGGATAGAAATGAAATTTGCTTAAACTCTGGTGATCTTCTTGACGAACGTTTGACTAATTCCTCATGGACACTTAGATTAAAAAAAAAAAAATTTGATAATTCAGAATTGCTGGAAACTCATAAACTTCAAATTTTGAATCACCTCTAATGATGTGGTCTAGGGATAAGATGTTGGTGACATAGCGAGCGAAGACAATGACGACGGAGGTGGTGGTGGAGGCAATGGAAAATGAGTACGTTTTGGTGTATTATACTTTGGAGAAGGTGGTGGACGATAAAGGGGTCGACGACCAAACACAAATATCGGACCCAAAGGGTTCTTGTTTATGTTCCACCATGAAGAAAAATCTTGAACTAAAAGAATAAGCAAAATAAAGTTGAGAGCTATTTTCATTTTTTGGTGCTTTTTTTTTATTTTTTTTTTTAATGAATCTTGGTGAGTGGGGGTTTTTAATCACTATATATGAGACATTGTGACCTACATAAGAAGGGGTTGGAGCTGCAGAATTAGGTAGATGTAGTAGGTATGGTACGGATTTCGAGACAGTAACTTTGTTTGTATTAGCTAATTAAGATGCTAAATTAATATGGATAATATTTAATTGTGAATCCCAGTAATTAAAATGAGATTTGGGTTTTGTTCTAGTGATTGAACTTGAGCACCTCCATCTTAATATATAGATTGACGTTTTGAGTTATGTTGAAGGATAAGTAAGAATATTATTGATTTTCCTTCTAATGGGATATCGAATAGGAAAAAAGAAAGGAGATTTAGAATATCATGGCAAATTTAAAATTTATTAATTTTAAATTCCGACTCTGCTAACGATAGACTAGGAGAATGTTGACAAATTAATTAGCTTAGAATTAACATGGGATAGGTGATGAACTTTGAAGTACTTCCTTTGCATAAAATAGTTGGAAGTTAGGAATAAGTGGGAATTAATTGCAGTGTTCCTAAAATCATTTTTAACTTTTTGCTCTTCCAACTCAAACTAGGTAGACTTCAATATCTATCTCTCTCTATATATATATATTTGAAAAAAAGAGATATATTATCTTAACTACAAAAGTTAAATAAATTAGGGTTAGCCACGAAACTATCACTGAATTTTCATAATCAACAAATATTTTAAATAATTTAATACTAAATAAAATTAACATGAATATGTTCAAATTAAAGTTAATGTTTACACCTAGAGTCTAAAATTTCTCTACTGTCCTCTAGAAAAATATACTATATTCCAAATTGGAATTTTCTACTTTTCTTTTGGGGGTATATGTAAGTACACTTTCTAAGATGGATCTACTTTTTCTACGCCCTCTAGTTCAAAATAAGTAAATTATTGGGGTATTTATTGGTATTTTAAAATAAGTAAATCATTGAATTTTTTTTAAATTTATTCTTATGATTTAACAATCAATATTTTTAAAAAAGGTATTATAAGATCAGCTTTTTTTAGGGGTAAAAATAAAAAATTATGTTATATTTATGTGTTTAATATTTTTTTTTAATTTATATATTAAAATTTAATAATTTATTTATTACGAAACAGAGAAAATAATGATTTAGGAGTATATAAATAGCACAAATTTCAACTTAATAATGCCGCAAAAGTTGAAAACTTTATTTTGACTAGACTTTTAGCCAAATAAAGACTCGACAATTAGTAGTAAACGTAAACTAGTAATAAAAAGGACAAAATGAAAACTTACAGTAGGTGCCAACCTAACACTTAATGGTGCTGTATTTGTTGAAAAATAAAAATGAGAAAGAAGTTTGAGTTGTATTTTATTGCACTATTCCATTCATTTCAAGTCTAATTTGGTGATATATGTCAAATGACATGACACATCAACTTAAATGAAAGAGATAATAAGATAATGTCACATGTTATCATGACTTTATCATGTCTAATCAAATCAAAGATTAACTAAAATATATTATTTATATAATTGATTTATTCCGATCAATTAAATATCATCATATCGACTTAAATTTGATAGATCAGAAAAAACTTGTTCTTATCACAATTTTTTCGCATTCCACGATTATAAATAGGATCCTCATAATTTAAAGAAGACATCAGAATTTTAACAAGAAGTCATAAAGAGTACTTGGGAATCAAACACCACATATTTCTCTATATATATTATATAAGTTCAAGCACGCAAACAATTAAATTCAAATGCAAGTCAAAATTAAGACCACCACCAGATTCGACATTAAGCCATAGGCCCTTAATCTAGTAGAATTAAAATCAAGTTCATTAAAATTTAAGATTAAACTCAAAAATAAAACTCATAAACATTGTAATACTCATTATAATGAAAAAAAAAATACTATGATGCAAAACGCATCATTTCCACCTCATACTATATAAGAAAAGTCTAAGTCACACCTAAATTATATAAGTGATCTATTACACACCTTAACTATATAAAAGTGATATTATTACCTCCCCGCGACCCTATTCTAAGGCGCGTGTGTCACACTTATTTTAGGCATGGCCAGCCTATTAAATAACAAAAGTAAATGGCTAAAAACATTAAGGGAAAATGCATCGTTTCCACCCCAAACTATAGTCGAAAAGTCAAATCCACACCTAAACTATATAAGTGACCTATTACACACCTTAATTATAAAAAAAATAATACTTTTTACTGATGTGATACTGACGTGGCAGCGCGTGTAAAACACTACACCACATGTAAGTGGTGGTAGCCTGGCAGAGTGTAAATAGTTTCACTTTTTTATAGTTTAGATGTGTAATTGATAGTTTAGGCGTGACTTCAACTTTTCAGGTATAGTTTGAGATGATAGCAATGTTTTTTTAGTCTTGATACCAAACACAAGAAAGTCTTACAAATAAAACAAGAAGTCAAATGCAAAAGAAGTTTGTACATTTGGACTAATTCTAATCACGCGGTATTTTGACTATCTTGAAAGATCCACACGAAAACAAACAAAAATATAGAAAAAGATATTTACAAATTGTAATTAAAAAAAATAGCTAATGATAAAAAAGAAGATGCAATAAGGATCAAGTCATCCTATTCTTTTCATCAAACACCAATATATAATTCTCACTTTCAATTTTCAGAAAACACGTTAGTTTCAGTCATCACAATATTTGAAAGAATGAGACCAAATATAGTTTCATATCTGCTAATATTTTTGTTCATCCATGAATTAGTCATGGTGAACTTTTGTGTAGAAGCAAGGTCCCTTCAATATTATTCTTCCTATGAGGAATTGTTCAAATCTCAACACATGGTGGCTAGAGAGCTTAGAGGTTTAAAGAGGAATAAGGGAAGAATCATACCAACACCATCACCACCAAAACCTAATTTGGTGATTCATTTTAGTCCTCCGCCTCCTCCTCTTCCTCCTCCTCCACTGACAGGGCCGGAGATACAGTATTAAGTATGGGTTCAGATGAACTCACTAGGTTTGTTAAGTAGTATATTTGTATTAAGTAAATGTATTGATGAATATGTATAAGTAATTAATTGTGGTTCCAATAAATCAGACGATGTATGAATTTGTTGACAAGTTCAATAAACTTTTAATTTTACTTTTCCACTCTGTCCACTAATGTCCACAAACTAACCATAGTCCACCATACTCGCCGCCGCTATGTTGCTAATAGACTCAACACGCAAGGCGAAATCAGGATTTGAAGTTAATATGTTTAAAATTTTAGTCGGTTAAATTTTATTAGGTTTATAAATTGATGTTTTGTATATATGGTGAATAAATTTTTAATATAAATACATAATTTAAATCTAAACAACTGAATTTCTAATAGTAATCTCATAGGGAATAGCTCCAAATTTCATGTTTTTGAATAGAATTTTTTTTGTTTGTTTATTAGATAGTTATGTTAACGAGGCACATTATTTATAAATGAACATCCAAAGGAGTGTTACAATTATATTGCATCGTAAATGTCCATTTAAGTAGTGCTACAATACTTAAGGATCTTGCAATTAAACAGACAGCTTGTAAGTAGCACATGAAGATAACTTACAAACAACTTCCTGAAAAATCTTACAACAACTTTCTGAGATTTACAATACATCTTATAAATAGCTCAAGCAACCTCTTAAAAAGTTTTTGAAAAGAGTGCAACAATTTCTTTTCTTCAATAAATAAGAAAACCTAAATTGATGAATTTGTAACATCAATTTCAAGAGAAATAAACTCTCTTCCCCTATAACTTGGCTTTTTTTACTATATCTTTAGTTATCTTAAACAAAAGAATGCCGAAGACTACAATAACTACATGCATCCAAAACCTCAACTTACAAGACAAAATTGAAGGAAATGTGTTTTTTAAATCTTGAATGAAGGATTGATGACATTGATTGTCACGCCCCAAAATCCCATCGGGCCGGACTGGCACCCGAAGCCGAGAAGGCCCAGGAGAACCCGTTCAAATGCCTGTACTTTCACTTATATGTCACAAAAAATTTGGACAACACTTCGTTGCATATAGAAGAGTCTAATTACCTGTATCAGCACAACATGCACAAATATAAATATATATAATACTTGGCCGTCGGGGCCACCACATATACAAATATAACATCACTATATAAACTTCCATGACTTTACCCTTCCTTATGCCTACAAAGCCTCTAGGATATACATG